>NC_091126.1:23779897-24109897 GCF_040183065.1 Periplaneta americana
GTCTTCAGTATTTATTCTGTAATAATTTATTTTGTTCGGGTGTATAGATATCACTTGTATTATTTCAAAATGTGTTAGTCGTCATACGTTTTTATATCTGGCAAGACACTCAATGTGGTGCCATACCTTTCGTCTCGTTTCTCTTATCTATACTCTAACCACGACGTAAATACCAGATCACTTATCTGTGGCGCGTTAAGTATACCTCTTCATAGAACATCTCGTTATTCATCATCTTTTACAGTATCTACCTCGCGACAATGGAATTTCCTGTCACAAAGTATTAGGGGCTGCAAGACAATAAACACCTTTAAAAACAGCTTAAAAGATAACCTTCTTAGCATTTCACTCCAATCATACTGACTTAAACTATCACTGTCTACATTGTTACTCCTTCCTTTAGACATGCATCCTGATAGTGCTGTATTTTCAAAATTGTCTCATAATAATCTCTTTCTATTATCTAACATTATTTGAAATATATTAACATTCTATGTATTTTAGCTTAATTCTGCTACGGCCTTAAATCTGCCAGCTAAAATAAATTATTATTATTATTATTATTATTATTATTATTATTATTATTATTATTATTATTATTATTATAGAATATCCTGACATGGTAGAGTATTTTGGTTTTCTTTCAAATTCTTGGCGTAATTTGCACAAAGTTTAAGATTCTATTATTGTTGGTATTATTATTATTATTATTATTATTATTATTATTATTATTATTATTATATTTAGGCGTAGGTCTACTTCGACGCGAATCTATCTGAAAACAGAGTTCAAAGAAAGACAGAAATCTGGTTTCAAGTGGTACCAGGTGAAGGAAGCATGTGAATATATGACACACACTGTCCTCATATTTTACGGTACAAAAATGTCATGCGAATTCCCCGGGAGGAATGAATGGGTTTCTGTCGTGATTGCGTGCTCTACGGGAGTTACAGAAGGCCACAGTTCAGGCCTCGAAATCTGCTGTTACCGGCTTCCATTCCGAGGCGTTCCTGTAAATTAAATTAATAGGACCTGCATTCTATCCCACTTTATTAGAGTGTTATAAAGAAATAATTATTGCTGAAGACACAGTAAAGTTTAGCAGCTTAAGATAAATATATTTGAACATTGATGCTGAAGGATTCCTAAAATACCGCAGTGATTCCTTCTGTTTTGTTGACTGACAGATTTGTGACACATTGGCTTGCGATATCTACAGGATGATTTCGTTTATTACGAGAGGTTTGAGAACCGACGATAACAAAAGAGGATACGGGAAGACTTGCAGTGAGATACCGGTACGTTACAAAAGTTATTTATTATTGACAAAGTTATTGACTGCCATTATATATAATAAAATTAATAATTTTTTGTGCGAACATTAATTGAGAGGAAATATTATTTTTAATAACACGAGAATAGAGTAAATTAATGTTTTTTTAAACTATTTAGGCTCCAGTATGTTACGTTTTGAGCTATGATTTAGAAAAGAAAATTTCTACGTTCCAAATCACATGCTGTAAAGTTTGTTTATTTATTTATGTATTGTTTATTTGTTTCTTTGTTGTTTGTCTGTTCATTCATTCATTCATTCATTCATTCATTCATTCATTCATTCATTCATTCATTCATTCATTCATTCATTCACTCTACAGACTTATTGTCATCAAAATTATGTACAATATGTACAATTGTGTATCATTCGTTAATGAAGTTCCTTTAAGTGCATTTTACTGTTAATAACTATCACTATATATTCTATACTCATTCATATTCTTTATTAGCCTGAAGGTACAAGAATACAAGAATCCTCGTCAATGTGATAATATAAAAAACAATGTGTCAATATTTAAAATATTAAAAGATTAAAAAAATAATAAAATTGAACTAAAATACTACATAATTTTAAAAAAATTCATTCATATTATAAAAGGGATTATTTTGTAGCCATCTCTTAATCTGAAATTTAAATTGTGTTTCATTAAGTGCCTTTATATTTGTAGGTATCTTTTATTGCAGTAATTACATAGCTTGATTGTGTTTTTTGCAACCTGACATGTGGTATATTTAATTGGTCATTATTTCATAGCGATGCAGATGTACTATACTTGTATAATTAGTAATATTCTTGTTTACATACGTTAAAAGTTCAAAAATATAATATAGATTGTAGACTGTCTTAATCTTTTCATTTTTGAAAAGAGATCTAAATGATAGTCTGGGTGGTGACATTGTTATAATACGAACTGCCTTTTTCTGCAGTAATAGAATGTTTGGAAGGTCAGAACTATTTCCATATAAAAGTAATCCATATCTAATAACACTTTCAAATAGTGCATAGTAAACTTGTTTTAAATAATGTTTGGGAATCTTGTACATGATTCTTCTCAAGAGATAAATTACTCTAGAAATTCTTTTACATACATAACTGACATGGCTATTCCACCTTAGTTTAGGATCCAAATACATTCCCAGCATCTTTACAGATTCATTTATCACATTATTTTGGGTTTGTTTCAAACTTAGAGTTAACACCTGAGTTTTTCATCATTAACAATAAATCCATTAATTCAAAACCACTTTCTTATTTCAGCAAATACAGCTTGTTTCATAAAATCTAACTCAGCAGTATTATTATGTGTGATAACAAAAGTTGTATCGTCAGCATACTACTTGCAATCATTCTATTTATTTCTTAACAGAAACTCTTTCCCTTCAATTAATATTTCTTACTAGCTGTACCCGTGCGCTCCGCTGCACCCGTTAGAAATAAATATAAAGTAATTACATAATTAAAATAGGACAATTGATCCAGGGAACATTCGTGTTTGATAGAAGGATAATTCGTTTAATATGTTACTTCATTTAAATTGTATTTAAATAATTAAAATGCGATCATTTTGGTCCAGAGACCACTCATTGGTGCAATGACAATTCCTTTAACATGTTTCTAATTTTTATTACATGCAACCATATTTTAATGAACATTGACATCATTTAGATTTAATGTGTGTACTTTATTTTACTTGTTATAGGTTTCCATTGAATTATGCTAATAACTTAATTTTAACCCTTGTTTTCTACGTATTCAGTAAATGGCGTTTGGCCCACTATGGTTCTGAACCCTTCAAATAACTTAAATTATATTGTATAATATTACATTACATATATTATATTATATTATATTATATTATATTATATTATATTATATTATATCAGAAGTTACTGTAATGACATTATGTCCATCTAGAGAAACTACACTTTCCAATGGTGAAATAATAATCAATTATACAAATCGGTTAATTTAGCTTCCGATATTACTTCATATAAACACAGAAACATTTTCTGTAGGCTATCTTTCATAGCTTTCGATTGTTGCTGTCCAAGGCACCTTATAGACGAAGTCATTTGTTTTTTAATTCATTACACGGCCTTAGATGGCAGTTATTTTAATTTTAAAACTCATTTATCTCATTAAGTATCAGCCCTATAAAAATTTTTGAAGGAATAAAACTTATCGCAAATTACTTTTAAAGAAACTTTTGTTATGTAACATTTTTCACAAAAATCAATAATAAGCGAGATATTTCGATTTATTTAATTTGGGCCCCCTTATAACCCCCCCTTTTAAATAATGTATTTTGAATGCTATATAGCCTAAAATCTAAGTTACAACAAACATAATTTATATTCCAATTTTCATCAAAATCCGTTCATCCATTATCGCGTGAAGAAGTAACAAACATACAGACAGACAGACATACAAACAAAAATTTCAAAAAAGCGATTTTCGGTTTCAGTGTCGTTAATTATATATGTTAGGACCAATTATTTTTGGAAAATCGAAAATTACCAGAAAAATTTCGGCTACAGATTTATTATTAGTATAGATGTACATATGTTTATACCTTAGTTTATCCTTGCATTTTTCTTTACTATATACAAAAAATCTCCGAGTTTCCTCAATTTTCTTCCGTTTATTGTGTTATACAATTTTCTATATGCAATTTTAGTAATGCCTAATGAATTAAATTTCTTCTTCTTCTGACATTTTCTGGGCAAGACAGTAGAATGTATAACGCGTCTTTTTTTTTTTTTTTTTTTTTTTTTTATTACATAAAGGACATATAACTATAACTTTTCCTATGTCTCTTCTTCTATTCCTTAACCTCCGTCACGATAATCCCATCCTTTCTTCCCTGTTAAATTTGTATATTCTTCCTGTCCCCACATGATTTTCATTTCTTTGTAATATATTAATGATTTTAAACCCTTTAACTTGCTAAAAATTTCTTGTCTCACTATCTCGTTACCCCTCTCCATTATAATTTTACCTATTAAATTTATATTAATTTCGCCAATTTTTGGCATAACCAATTTAGTCCTAAACTGCTTACATTATTTTCTAATTCTTTTATCCAATTAGACTTAGTTTACATCGTTTGTAGGAATCTTAAACATTTTTTCAAGGTATAATTTTCTTTCTCTACAAACATTTATTTATTTACTTACTTATTATAACGTGTAGGAAAGTACATAGGCTAGATGCCTATCAAAGTCATTCTGCACATAAATATAAATGAACCATGTAACTTTTAATTACTGCTAATGAATTACATGAGTGACATTAAAAAACAGGAATATGCAACTCACTAACAAGAGAAATAAAACAAAATGAAAACGCAAAAGAGAGATGTGGCTTATAACGAATCAGCGTTGACAAGAAATAAAACAATAATAAACCGACATATATTTATACGAGACCTTAATTTCTATCATGACCAAAACAAGGAAATAAATTGAGTTGTTTGAGAAAGAAAGCAAGTAAAACTGAATGTTCTATAACATAAATAACATTGTTAATTCTATATTGACTCCTGGTTAACTTTTCTCTACCGGAAATATAGATTAATTGCCTCAATCAATAAATTGGTTGCGTAATATGTTAATTAAGACGAGTTCAGATATGCCTAGAATGTATTTCCCGATATTTTAATATAAAATAACAAATTTCTTTTACATCCAACTGGAGGTATATACAATCGAACCAGTGTCAGTATTTCAGTTGAATCAGTATTATTTGTTAACAATTTTCTTGCAAGTAAATGATTATTCTATCATTGAGTGAATGCAAAGCGAAAATTGACCTCAATAATCTAATTGGAAACAGGAATGTACCAATATCCAGACAGCTACCAGATTGTGTTAAGCAGTGCCTTATTCTTCAAGAAAGGAACTTACTTCCTTACAAATTGCTTTTAAGACATCCGAAGGTTCATTGTCGTCCTCGTACAAACACGCCGTCGGTCCTTATCCTGAGCAAAATTAATCCAGTCCCTACAATCATATCCCACCTCCCTCAAATCAATTTTAATATTATCCTCACATCTACGTCTCGGCCTCCCCAAAGAACTTTTTCGCTCGGGTCTCCCAACTAACACTCTATACGCATTTCTGGATTCTCTCATACGTACTACATACCCTGCACTTCTCAAACGTCTGGATTTAATGTTCCTAATTATGTTAGTTGAGAAATAAAATGCGTACAGTTCATCCCTCTTAGCCCCAAATATTTTCCTAAGCACCTTATTCTCGAAGATCCTTAACCTCTCTTCCTCTGTCAAAGAGAGAATCCAAGTTTCACAACCATACAGAACAACCGGTAATATAATTGTTTTATAAATTCTAACTTTCAGCCTTTTTGAAAGGTGACTTGATGACAAAATCTTCTCATCCGAATAACAGCAAGCATTCCGGATATTTATTCTGCTTTTAATTTCCTCTCGAGTGGCATTTATATTTGAAGAGTCCACTGCAAGAATGATGGATGTCATTTGGAATGCATTTTTCAGGAGAAGCAATTGAAAGTGTGAAATGCTTAGTGCTCAAAGCTTAACTGTGATTTTCCGACCATTACTAGACAATGACTATCAGTGTTAATGCCATATAACCCTCTATGTACATTCTACTGTATATGTCTTAAGCTATGCATTGACAGTCTTGGTTCATTTTCGACAAGAAAGTGACATCCATCATTCTTGCAGTGGACTCTTCATTTGTTATTGTTGCTCCAAAAAATTTGAATTTTTCCACCTTTTGAAACGATTAATTTCCTATTTTTATATTTCCATTTCGTACTATGTTCTGTTCACGACACATAATTATATACTTCGTTTTTTCGAGATTTTCTTCCAAACCTATATCGTTGTGCAAGAAACAACCTGCGGGAGATAAAGACGTTGGCACTTGTAAAATTTTATAACTCGTAAACCAAGCATTTCCGAACTTGCGTACATATAAATTATTTTTATTATTTACTTATGAGGAACACATTTATGATGTTAGGCCGCTTATTTTTTGGGACATCCTGTATTCTCCTTACCGTGACCGTGCTACGATAGTCTCGAAATAAAAATTTCTTTCCATAGGGCAATAAATGTTGAGTGTTTCCAGAGTTTATAATTTGACATCAAATCGTGGATCGATTTGGAAGATTTATGTGCTTGTTGGTGAAGTGTGGCAGCGATCAGGAATAAGAGGGTGGCATTATAAAGAAATCAATCCACGTAATGTTCCTAGCCAGACGCAATGTAATTGGAAACTGGTAATCTCTAATGCGGCTTGGAACATGCAACACTGCTGTCTGAGGGCCCAGCTTATTGCAATCGATATCTCATTCAAGTCTTTATTTAACTTTGAATTAGCGTGCAGTATGTATTTTTTCAGAATTATAATACGTTAAAGAAATATAACTTTACATATCTAACTGGACAAATTAATCATGCATATTTATATGGTATAACTTATGGCAGTGATGTCAAAGCAAGCGCATTTTTCTGAACTTGACGTAGTGCGCGGGCATCAAGCGATAAGTATGGAAAGGGGAAGGGTTGTGTATATGAATAAGCAACCTGTTGGATTTAAAAAAAAAACAGTGGTGCACAAACTTCAGACTGAACATGATATTTTATGTCGTTATATTTATATGGCTTATTTCTGTTTGATATTATCTACATTGTCTGTAAAACAAAAGTACTAATACCAATTTTTTAATATTGCAGTTGTGTTTTAAATGTTAATAACATAATAAAGAGTTAAGAAGGAATATTAACATAAATTCCATAGTAGTACAACTATACTGCACTAATTGGATGAAACACACCATTCATAAAGAAAGTAATATCCCCCCCCCCCAAAAAAAACAGATTGAGTATGACATGATAATTTGGAATTTATATTGATGGTACCTTTATTCTTATAAAAGTAACCAATAAACCAAACAAAACAATAATACAGTACAAAGAAAGTACCTAGGTGCTGTATATGTTTTAAGTGTAATTAATGTTCCATAACAAAACTCTTATCGCATTATGCTTTTGAGGTGATATTGGTGAGCAACTTCCTATCATCAGAATATTAAATAATTTTCTCGAAATCTGCTGAAGCTATAGAGCTGACATTTTTACAACACATGGGCACGTATCTTTTGCTTATGATGTAATAGCAGTTGCTTTGTTAATTCATTTTCTTACAAACAATTTCCATGCGAATATTTTCAGAATTTTCAGTACACTATCTTCAGTAATACGTGTTTACAGTATATTAGATTTACGAAAACATTCCGTAAGGCTACTAAATAAATAGACCTATATCTGAAAATTTCACTTTTCTATAAAGGAAAGTTGAGAAAATATTTCTTTTGAATAAAAAAATGAAACTTGTGAAAAATGAGCATTAAAATTAAAAATTACATTTAGTAATGCACTTATACTTCTCAGACAAATCTAAAAATTAACATGGATGCAGTTTTAATATGTTTTCTTCCCTTTATCCATTGAATCAGTACTGGCCATCCCTGAATATAGCTCGACCAAGCGGCATATACTACCTCTTTCGTCTGTCTCTTCCCTTTCCACTTTAAAGCGCTCAGGCTCTGCTGAGCTCTAAAGCGGGCGCTTGCTCCTATGGGCATCAATCGACATGACTGACTTATGGAATGTCTCAAATTGATTCGAATTTTGTGGTGCTTGAGATGTGCTCCTTTCGCAGTTGTATAAATAATTATTGTCTTCCATACCACTAAATTCAGAATTATTTACTGTATAGACATGGCAATTTTTATTTATCTCTGTACTAAAAATGCTTAAATCGTACAGGAATCACTACCCAATTCCCTTAAGTTCCTGCAGAATAATCAGTAAAACTGTTTGATAACCTCTCTTCCCACTTTGCTGAATGTAGTCCTACCTGAAACTTTAAGCGCAAATTACTTGCTACAGTCTTCACTAATAATCCTTGAAATTTTTTAAGTGCTCGAGTAATGTATATTGTAAAATCTAAAGCGATATTTATTTAGATATTTGAGCCTTTGTGAAACAGAAAAATATACTTTAATAATGTTTGACATTTTTAAAGCGTATATACAGTGAAACCTGTTCAAGACGGAAGTGACATGGTCCTAATTTTTTTTCCGTTGTGGACAGGTTTCCGTATTATTCAGGTGTGACATTAAAATGGAATATTTTGTCATTCATATACATGAAAAACAAAATGGCATGCCGCAAACTGCAAGAAGTACAAAATATTCCGTTTAACACTCGTCACATTAAATCAGCTTTCTGTCGCTTGTTACTTTGGTGAATCATCTTGATTAAAATCTCATTTTATGTATAAATATTATCATAACTCACTCATTAGTCATTAAACATTACTAAAGTTTACTAATCTCATTCTATTTAATATCTAACACTATACTCTAATACTGTACTCCATATCACTGCACATTATTAATTAATTGGTCTAAGAGCCATCTATTAGAAGCCTTGAATTCTGGTTTATTTCATTTCTTTCCCAGTTCAATAGCTTGCTTTGCAGAACAGATCCAGAAATTGGCTTGTTCTTTGAGAGGTCATGAAGAAGTCACTTCCACAACAGTTCATTTATTTCCACATAAACAGTTGCTTTCTGGTTCCTTTTGTGTCACCAATATTGGCCGCACGCCACTCACTAATTATGATCTTTATTTTTTAAAGTGTCACACCCGAGTTTTCCACAACTGTACTTCAATATTATTTCACATATGGCCGGTTTCAGCAACCTTCGTTATCATTATATCGTCTCGTTAAATAATTTAATGACACGTTAGTCAATTTTTTGTGTTTCACCAAGTATCATTATTGCTAACGCATCTTTAAATCCATCGTTAATTTATTAGGACCTATTCGTCGCGTTAAAACAGTAACGATGCGTTAAGAAGTCAACAACATGGCGGACGTAATTATTCGATGATGAAGTTCTTTATTTAGAACTTCAACATAACGACGAACTTATATGTTGTAATAACACTCGGAATAATCATTTTGAAGATTTAAGTGATAAAGAATTCCACGAAAGCTACACATTAAGGAAATAAGTATAAGAATGATTCTAGAAGAAACTGAATACCGGTATACTGTATAGGTTAGAATACGACAGATAGAAATCACCCACTTAACGCCTCTTCAACAGATTCTTCTCGTTTTAAAATAACGTTGCGGGAAGTTTTGAAATAGTAATTGATGATATGAACGGGGTATCAAAAGCTGTATTGTCTAGATATGTGAATAAATTATCAGACGTACTATCAACATTACAATAGTCATTATTTCTATAGGCCTAATAAGCTTGTAGCTAAATTTTATGTTGTCATAGACAACATAGATTGTGTACATGTTCCAATCGTATATCCTGGCAGTAATATAGCCAAAAGATTATGCAATAGAAGATCCTATTTTACCTTCAATATTCAAACAATTTCATAGGCCAATGTAAAGCTCCGCATAGAAAAATTGTGGCTAAACTAGCGCTGAGGTAGTTTCCTTCGTACTCTGCTTATACACCTTGCACATACGAATCTGTGACAGGTTACGTTTGATTAGTTTAGGTTTTTGTTATGCCTTGCATATACGATCAACTGCATTACCACAAAAAAATCCCTTATAAGTTCAACGACTTTCACTTCTACCTCAGAACTACCTCAGCGCTAGTTTATTGAAATTATAATAGGTTAGGTCCCGCGCCGTGGCGTCGCGGTCTAAGGCATCCCGCCTAGGACTCGCGTTATGGAATGCGCGCTGGTTCGAGTCCTCATGGGGGAAGAAATTTTCTCATGAAATTTCGGCCAGTGTATGGGACCGGTGCCCACCCAGCATCGTGATGCACTTGGGGAGCTACGATAGGTAGCGAAATCCGGTTGCGAATACCAGCTATAACGGCTGGGGGGATCATCGTGCTAACCACACGATACCTCCATTCTGGTTGGATGATCGTCCACCTCTGCTTCGGCATGTGGGCGTGAGGCCAGCAGCCGGCTGGTCGGTCTAGGCCCTTCACGGGCTGTAGCGCCACGGATTATTATTATTATAATAGGTTAGAATAGACAGATAGGAGTCACCCACTTAACGCCTCTCCAACAGATTCTTCTCGGTTTAAGATAATGTTACGGTCTACACGGATAGCACAACATTCCAAAGGAGGATGCCTTTTAAATGAAAAGGGTGCAAAGAGATTTTCTTTTAGGAGACAATGGATACCCCTTAAAATCCAATTTAATGACATCTCTCCTGAATCCTGCCACAGAAGTATGGCAAAATTGTTACAGGGTACTAATAAATCTGCATGAAATACAGTGGAAAAGTAGTATGCAATTTATGGAAGAGGCGATTTCCCGTCCTAAATTTAGGCCTAATATAACTGCTTAGAATGCTTTGTATAGAATTAACGTTGCATCAATTTTTAAGCTGTCGACCTTGTAGTCCGCTAAATTTTCTCAGATTTCCTTTAGAAGCTACAATTTAACTGCTCTACATTTCTATTATTTACATTTGGAAGCAGCTGTCTTTTTTTTTTAATTGCGGTATGACAACATACTGTATTTAGGAAGATGTTCTTAAAATTACTGCCTCTTACCCGTTTGCCTATGATTGTTTCCTCATGCCAAACAAAGTCAGCTATGATCATATGTAACCAATGAAATTCGCGATTTCGAAGCCATGATAGTATGAAAAACAAAACATGCAAGATACAAGTACAAAATCCCCTCGTTAGTAAACGCCTGTTAATTTTAAAGATACGAGGCTTGGTGAAACAGTCAACTTTTAAAGATTCCGTTAAAATTAAACGATCCATTTGCTGACAAGTCGTTTGTGCTGATTTAAAGAAGCTTGGTGAAACCGGCCACTAGACTTTGTTTCTAATTTTCCTTTATCTCGATAACTTTTACTTCATCACTTAATGTTAATGCCACATTTTATGCAACTTTTTTTTTTTTACCTGGAAATCACTACACTTGCACTCTGTTTAGCTAGGACAGTATACGGGTGTGAAAATCTTTGAAGGGACTCGTCTGCCTAGTCAACAGGGTAATAAAATTTATGACCGACAGGCTAACACACCCTCGTACCCTCTACAATTTTGCAAAGAAAACTTGTTTTTATCTTAGTGACCTACATATTTCGTATATTCCTTGAAATTACACGCTGTTTCAAAATATAGTTACAAAATATAGTGTGTGTCCAAAATATTGTTTCCGTTTTGAACAGTAGCAGACAGTTTCCGTTTCCGCGTTGGACAGTTTCCGTTTTATTAAGAAAAAATTACACATAATACATACAAATTTCGATGGGACCAATAAATTATTCCAAATTAGACAGGATTCCGGGTTATTCAGGTTCCGAATTGAACAGGTTTCACTATATATATATATATATATATATATATATATATATATATATATTCTTATATTATGTGTGCAATATTCATAAGCCTGTAGGTCTATTTTATAGAACACGGGCTGTAGAAAACACTGTAAAAGTTTCATGTAAATAGATCCAGTAGTTTCAGCCAGAAATGGACTTAATTTTGAAAAATATTAAATTATGGATAACTGAATTTAACAAGAAAAAGAATGCATTAATTAAATGCGCCGCCATATGTAAAGAGGCTATTAAATTACTACAGAGGTACCCCACAATAGGCCTGTATATTGTTTTTAACATCAACTGTCGCACTCTTTTTGATACACAGAATAAAAAAATCGAGTTTTTATCCCAAATCATTACCCAGTTCTTTTAAAAGGCTGAGTTCTTATGTAGAATGTGTTGTCCGTGAAAATAATAAGTTAGGTTTTTTGTTGTAACGGACTATTCTTAAGAAAAATAAAATTACATAAATATTCGTACACAAAAATGTTTTGTCCAAAAGACCTGAAACTTTTGAAGATTATGGAGGTTAATACAGTATTTTCATTTCTGCATCCATGTGTATAGCCTATACCAGGCCCGGATACTAATAACGCAGTCGAGTCATGCAGATTTCCCCTTAACTTCCCATTCCACCTTCCCCGGCTGAGTCGAGTACACCGCAAGGTAAGCATTGCTCAGTGACGGATTGTATAAGGGAGGCATCATAGCTTTTACGAACTTTCGACTCTCGCTGATCGCTCTTAAATCCATCACTAGGTGTACAGTGCCTACTTGCGTTTGTTTAGAAGGCAGTGTAAGCGAAAATGATTCTGAGTTCCGTTTTATTTCCCAATTGTGTCCAGGGCAGGTCTATACAATTGAATAAGTGTCTAGGTTAAGTTGAAATCAGATGTCCTATAACACCAATGCAAAAATGAATCGATATTAGTGTATTATCTAAGAAAGTGTTATAAATATTTGATGTTTCATATCAGTTATCTCCAGAGCTAGAAAGTTGGTACCGGTACCGAAACTGTTAAGTTGTGTGAGCTTGGACTATATCTCTACTGAATGAAAAATAGTAGAGCAGCTCTCAATGTCTATGAACCAGAACGACAAACATGTTCAGCCGGGTGATAACCAAACCTGTGCTTCAATTGTCCACGGCCTTAGAAAAAGAAAACAATGAACTAATAATATTAAAAAACAGTTATTTGTAATTATAAAATTCGTAACTCCTAATCTAAAATAATGTACCCATACATATAAAAATAACACAAGGTATAAAATTATGATTCTAGTCTCATTAAAACAAATAACAGTGAACATTTTCATTTTATCAAGAGAAATACTTCTTTTATGCTCAGAAAAAAAAAAGTACTCTGAACTGTTCAAAACCTAAACTATTATTGTAAATTAAAAATATTTTTCAAACTATGCACGACCGTACATAGTTCCACAAAATGATGCTATGCGTTGTTTATGTGAACTGTATATCGTCTGTAGCGAGCGGGAGCTGCGCGAGGCGCGGGTGATATCTATACTCCTCGCTGTACTCAACTGAAATCTACTGTTTTGGTACGAACTTCCTACCTATGGTTATCAGTCAATTTATCATCTTCACCTTTACTCATTTATCGACACTTCGCAGTAAATTTTACATTTAGTGTAATTTTGACATCGTGAATATGTTACCGTCGGAGGCTCGCGGTAGCACTGGTGTTGAGTTACGCTGCAAGCCGGAAGGTCCCGTATTCGATTCGCGATTGGGTCATTAATGGAGAAAAATATAAATTTCATGCTTTCGGCCGCTTGCGACAAGTATCGTTATAGATTTCAACATGAATGAGGGGGGCCTTAACTGATAAAGCGGATCTTGAAATTATGACTGATCAATATTAGGTCCCCTACTTTTTCTAGTGTTCATAAATGATCTCACCCCCCTAATAAAATATGTAGGTCATCGCATATTATTTGCAGATGACACAAGTATAGTAATTACAGCCAATACCTCCAACACATTCCAATCTTCAACAGAGGAAATTCTCTTCAAAATATGTGACTGGTTCTCAGTCAATAAATTAGTATTAAATTGTAACAAAACTAACATAATCAATTTAAATCATGTCCAAATTCAACCTCGCAAATTTCTAGTGCAATAATTAACAATAGATCCTTATTAGAAACAACAACAACCAAATTTATTGGCTTAAAAATCGATAATGTGTTAAATTAGAAAAATCATATTAAATAAATTACCCCCAAACTAAATTCAGCATGTTTTGCTATTAGATCTATGTAAAGATAGTAAATATCAATACCTTAAAAACAATATACTTTGCATACTTTCACTCAGTAATGAGATTTGGAATAATATTCTGGGGAAATTCCACAGATAGTAACAGTATATTCCTATTACAAAAAAGAGTAATTAGAATAATATTAGGTGCCAAATCTAAGGAATCTTGTAGGACTATTTTAAAAAAACTACAAATAATGCCCATGTAACTAATTCAACAGTTCATAGCATAAATACACGTCAAAAAAATGACTTTCATACTCCATCGGCAAGTCTATCGTGCTTTCAAAAAGGAGTGCGTTATATGGCAGTAAAAATTTTTAATAATCTCCCTATCGATATAAAAAATGAAACTCAAAACATAAGATTATTTAGGGCCAAATTAAAGACGTACCTAATTTCTCACGCCTTCTATTCTGTAGGTGAATTCATGACATTCAATAACACTTCATGAAATTGATACTAAAACTTTGTGTTGTACTAGTAGACTATATTGTAAATCTCTTCTGTAGGCCTATATATTTCATCTAGACTGTGACTATAAATTAAGACTTTATAATAGTATTAAGTTTTTGACTTGTTCCATATTCTAGCTGTGAACCAATGTATGAATCGATACAATACAATGACAAGAAAATTCTCATGCCTCAACCCGGAATCGAAGCTCCCACTTCTAGCATGTAACATATCATTTCTAACTGAATAAACTCTGGTATGTTGACATACCATAATGTAACTGGACGTATTAGAGTTGAGCGTTGTTTCTAATTGCGACGCATTCTTGATAGAGTTGTTCCTGAATACTGTGCTAACAGCTAGCGGTATGTGGATTGTAGCCTATAACTTCTTCAGTACTGTAATTACGTGGTTTTTTGCAGACGATTATGCCTTGTTCCTGACACTAATGTCAGTATAACAGCAGCTAACAGCGAATTCTTTGCAATTTGTGGCACCTACTTGAAGTAATCATCTCTGAAGTAGTGAAAAAGTGGCATAATTTTAATTTAAATCGCCCGCTAACATCTAATTTATTTAATGGTGTACACTCGTCGGAAACAAGAAGTCGTATGTTAAATTACAGGGAGCTATTGTCCCAAAAGATACATAATATAGTCTTCTTTGTGATATTGAGTTAATGAGGATTAGTAACGGATGACTTACAGTTCATAGTCAGACTGGAGAGACGCCAATTAAATTTCGGGGATAGCCATAATTATAAGCTGTTGATTGCCTCAGACAGACACAATATTTAAATAAAATCAGTATTAAAATCTAAGATGTGAATAGTAAGTTCATACGCATCAAACTTGTAGACGTAGTGGATCAGCCGTTTCCTAAAAGAATATGTTTTCAAAATATTGTGCCATGGTTCGACTTACTCCATTGGTGACGTACTAGCATGCACAGTGAAACTTCCCTTAACGGACACTTCCCATTAGCGGACTCCTCTCAATAGCGGACATTTTAAAATTCCCCTGCAAAATAATATTGGCCCTTATGATAAAATTCTTCCAAATAGCGGACATTCTCAATAACGGACGAGGACACTGAAATGTATCTCCCAACAACAATTAAAACTTCCAAATAACGGACAGCGTGAAAGGAAAAAAGAAAAAGACGGTTGTAAATTAAACGGAATAATAACGGAATTCTTTGCAACAATCATTATCGTGCATTTGAACGTTCTTGTACTTTATTGAAGGTAAGCAGCACAGTTGTTAGTTGTGATACCGTACGTGAGTAGTCCGTACTTTCTTAGTTTGTCAAGTTGAGTGATCGGAAGTATAATCGCATTAAAAATGCCACAAGAACGTAAACGTTTGTCAGTAAAAGAGAAAGTGGATATTGTAAAGCATAATAGAAGGAGAAATTAAGTGTTCGTGAGCTGGCCACAAAGTTTAATGTGGCAAAAACTCAGGTTAGTGAAATTTTGAAAAACAAGGATGTTATTTTAAAATCATACACTGAGAATGCAATTCTAGATTTATTTGTGAAAGGTGAAGTGGTGCAGTGACTGATGTTTATTTTATTTACAAAAGATTTACTGGTACGATTTCTCTCTGGATGAATACTGCAAACAATCTCACTGTCTACTGTACTGTACTGTAAAATATAGTGTTGAGTATGTATGAGAAATTTTAATGTACTGTATACATACTAACGATTCTCTAAATAGCGGACACTTCTCAATAACGGACATTTAATTTCTCCCCGGCGGTGTCCGCTATTGGGAAGTTTCAATGTATAAGCCTAAAAAATTTAGTACATAATGCGTTTCCACCCTCTTGTTTTAATTATGCTGGAATTTGATCGATACCTGTAGACTTGTACGTTCTTTCAGAGCTTGTATCGCAATTTCAACTTCAGAATGTGTGGGTTTGGGTATAAATGGCTCAGCAGTTTGTATTACAAATTACCACTTTAGACATAAAACCTGAATAGTTGTTCCTTTAAAATGGTGATATGTTGTAACTTGTAGTTGTAGCACATACATGCATTTAAGCTTATATTTTTCCAACGTGTGCCCTATATGCGACTTTATTTCCTTTCCAGTAAGGATATTTCACTAACACAAAGCCTCCTGTTTTAAGATTCTATCACAGTCTACTATATACAGTCACGGAGCTTGAGTTTTGAGGGTGCTATAAACAATAGACTGTGCCGGTACTATTTTGCATTGCCTGTAATGAGGCGATATTAGCGATCCTAGTGGTGAACAGCTATCTAATGTTTGCATATTTGCTACGTATTGAGCTTCGTGATTGTATATACTAGACTGTGATTCTATCCTGCTTCTCCTCTTGTACGATTTCAACCTCCTCTTGAATGATGTAATCTTCTGAGATTTTATTCTCTTCTCTTAGCTCTCTCATTTCCATTAGAGTCGCTCCTAGTTTCCACTGGAGATTCACTCAAATCTACGTCACCTATTGTCGGTTCATCATGGTCGTCATTATCTCCTCCATTCCTCAGATCACGAGTTGAAATGGACCTTCCTTGAGGAACATTCAGTTTCCGTCTTCGTCGGGTGTTTGTTGTGCTGTTCCGTCCATACCGGGCACTCTTCAGCATTTCTTCAAAGCTGGGAGACCAAGCATCAGCAGAATTGGAATGGAATTTAAGTGAGAGGGACACGGATGGCCCAGCACTGCGACCTGTTGAGATCTATTGCACTAACCCTCGATATGGAATGAGTTGCGTGCCATAGATCCCCTACGCGCACCAACCCAACCACATGACTCCCTAACGACCGGTCCCTACAGCCAACAGAAATCCATATACCATTCCTGCTTCGGCAACTTCCCCCAGGGTCCCCCTGTCGGTCCGAGGCGAAACTCCTCCCCCAAGTAGGTCCGCCTCGGGTGCCATTGCAGAAGCCATCTCCAATGTGCAGCTCTTAATATTCCATGGATAAGCATGTCTTCTTTTGATTTGTCTAAGACACGTGGTCTTCCAATAGAACCGGGATTTGTATAATTAACTTTATTGTCCATTGTTGACCATGGTACATCGAAATGGTCCGAAGGCTTTCTGTAGGAAATTTTTCCCGATTTAATTGCAGAGACTGCTTCCTCAAGATTTTTCGGATCATAAGGCACAAATGGAACCCAAAGCATGGACCGATATCAATGCTAGATTAGCAACACCATCATACTTAGGAAGGGCTGATCATATTAGGAAGTATAAATGTAGAAAACAAAGAACGGACGTGGCAAAATTTTCCTTTGTTAACCGCACAATAGTAGACTGGAACAGCTTACCTCCGGCAATCTTTCAGGGTGGTCCTCTTAAAATCAATACATTTAAGGAAAGGTTGAGAAGATTAGACTGAAAATGTAATTGGAAGTACAGTGTAATTATTTAAGTTGTGTCATGTAATTAATTGAGTTGATATAATTAATTAAGTTTATATGTAATTAATTAAGACGATATGTAAATTAGTTGATATGTCAATAAATTAAGGTGATATGTAATTAATTAGGATATGTAATTAAGTTGGTATGTAATTAATTAAGGTGATATGTAATTATTCAAATTTGTAATAGTTGGGTGAAATAGAAGTGCTTATAAGTTAGATTTACTTTTGCTTATCGTAGGCGTTATTATAGAATAGTTTTTATTTATAGTCCTAGGTTTATTGCATCTACTATTTATAGATTTACGTTTATTTTATTTTATTTCATTTACGTTTATTTTATTTTATTTCATGTAATTGTAATTATTGTATATTATATATCACTGCCACCGGATGTATACCCAATTGTAGTGTTAATACATACATACATACATACATACATACATACATACATACATACATACATACATACATACATACATACATACATACATACATAATTGCGTCGCGGAACGGCGCCAAACTTTCGATTGTATACTGGCGGCATTGCCTGAATTTACCTCGTTGCATGCAATTTTCTGTAAATAATTTAATAATTTTCACTTCGTATGAGATAGGGAGAAAATTGAACCTTTAATTTCATTCTAATACTAGAGACATATGTATCACATGAAAATTATACTAACATGCTTATTCTTCAATGCTGACTCGATGGAACTTTCCTTAATAAAACAATATACAGTACTATCTATAACTAACAAACTATTTTCAACAGCTTCTCGCGACACAGTTGCAGTTATAATTCAACAATGGGCATTTAAAAATGGGCATTTAAAAATGGGCAGAAAAATACAAACGGTATGAATATAACGAAAAGCGCGAAAAAGATGCTAGGAACTGGTAAATATGATAAATTGAATTACCGTCTGATGTTACCCCTACGCCCGAAATATCCCCACTTATTTATTTACTTACGTACTTTTGGTTTTTAAGGAATCCGGAGGTTCATTGCCGCCCTCACATAAGCCCACCATTGGTCCCTATCAGAGTGCTGCATTGGAGTTAAATCGCTCGCTTGAACTCGGTCGAGTGTCGCACCCTCGAGTGAGTTACGATCGGTCGTGATACGCTCGTACTAAATAGAAGCACAGTGCAAGGTCATCTCACCGACATGTCTTATCTTGTATGGAAGGCGACAGATAAGATACACATATGTTTTGCTCACACGGTAAAAATATGGCTTTATTTTTTTCGTTTATGACAAACATTTAATGGAACAGTGTAATGGAACTACCAAAACAGTAACATGAAGTTATAAATAAAATAGTATGAAAAACTTAGATATACAGTTATTATTGGTAATTAATAATTATTCAATATTCGATTTACCGCATATATAATATGATAGGTCCATACATAGTGTTCCGCCTAAGATACTGCGACAATGTAGAAACGTTTTACAAAATACTGTATTATTGATATAGCAATATATTAATAACAATATTAGTACAGAGATAACGTCACAGAAAATATAATAAAACGAATAATCATGCTGCACAACTGTTACACTAATTATTGTTATTATTATTATTATTATTATTACTATTATTATTATTATTATTATTATTATTATTACTAGAAAACTTGATACAGTTCTTGCATTATCTTGATTGTGTTCTCCGTTTATAAAAATTACATTTACATCCAATAACATCTATCAGATGTGGCAAAAACAAAATCACTCCTGTGTGGGGGGGGGGGGAAGCATTTACCTACAACATTTATATTACATTTTAAAGAAGTTTTTTAGTTGTACTATGGAGAGGTTAGTTAAACACTGCAAAGTTTTGAAATGATAAACATCTATGATGTTACTACACAGTTCATCACTGTAACAAGAACGAATGTCTAGCGCTCGGCTTATACCGTTCGAGAATTTATCGCTCGTGACAATTTTACCCATCATGCATGTGTGCTACCTATCGGATTATGGTATGAACTACATGACGCTCGAGCGAAAACGTCCGATGCAGACCTCTGGTCCCTATCCTGAGCAAGATTAATCCAGTCTCTACAATCACATCCCACCTCTTTCAAATCCATATTAATATTATCGTCCCATCTACGTCTCGGCCACCCCAAAATTAGTTGGGACAATCATTTATAAAGTAAAAATACATTTATTTAGATAATTAAATATAATCACTATTCAACATATGAAGATGAAATCAATTCAGTATACTAGTCTAAAAACAATAATATCGCCAACATAAAAACTATAAATATCGTACTAATTATTTTAAGAGAATTTCAAAACTCTCGCATTAAAACAACGTTTGTATATATACAAAAGTCTTATAAAAACTCTATGATCTGATGTGATCACTAAACCTGAAACATGAGCTAAAGAAAACAAAAGGAAAAAAAATGTTTCATATTTTAGCACAAACGCAAAAGATTCTTTAGCAGGATCACAATTCTAAACATTCCACTCGTTTCACACGTTGCTAAGGAAAACAGTGCCTCTCATTAATAAAAAGAAAACATTGTTTGTATTTGTTAATTCTCATAAAATAGAATGTTTGCATAAAGCCGGTTGCAATATTGTGATCACTACTGGCAAAACCCGCGTTTTCTAAAGAGCGATTACGAATTTTTAATGAAATTGAAGTTGTATCGTTTCATCAGGAGTTGCTACAAAGCAAGGACTGTGTTTGCGTTTTTTTAATTTTGTTTTGCCCTCTGGGGATGGAGAAATGTGATTACTTTTACATGAAACGTTTGTTTGCATCTGTACAGTTCTAGTGCTTCAATAGGTAAATGTATGTAAGCTACATAATTATACATTATTTTAATAAAGTACAAGTGAGCTCATTTCTGAACCCGTGTAATCTCAACTCATCCGTCACTGATTCAGCGTTCAATTGGTGACATGTTTCTAAATTGCTGTATTTATGATAGTTTTCACTGGAAAAAGCAAATCAAAATTTACAAATTTATTATGTATATAATACAGGGTGCTCCATTTAACTTTTTCACTTCCAATAGCATGTGAAATATTTCAGATATACACAAACCGACAATTGTAAGTTAAATTTCATCGAAGGGGACATCTGATACGTGTAGTGTATTTTTCGTATTGTCGGACCATCGGATCTGTGTCCCTTCAGCGCTGTCGTCGTTCTTGGAAAAGTTAAATGTTAACGCCTGTACTCACTCCATTCCACCCGCTTTTTTCCCCACCACTTCAAAAAGCAGGCCACGAACCTTGCCGAATAGGGATGTTGCCAAACTTCCGTCAAACGGTGTCATAAATAACTGGTCCTCGATGCTACAGTATCATTTCTTTCAATTAAAATATATCTTGTATTTCTACAGGGACATCATTTTATTTTTACTTCAATTTTTATTGTACCTGACTTTTTGAATGTACTTCACTCCCACCCCTTCTACTAGTAAACTTCCAACCGTCGACCACACAGAACCGAGGCCGAGTATGCAGTACTGAGTTAGTATAGTACGTTCCATAAATATGTTCGCGTTTTACAGTGACGAAAGAGCCTTCAATATTGAATTATATTTTCGCACAGATACTGTTGTCCGTTTGCCTACGTCGCATCCCGGTTTCCCCCACCTGCTTTTGTTCGCCCCTCTGTAGAGTCTAGTACCTGGGCTGTCTTAGCTCTTTCCTGAAAACATTAATTTCTGTTAGGAATTGGACTCTACGTAATATTATACAACTGTTTAACATAACTTAAATAAAAGGGTCTCGTTAAGTAATTAACTGTCACGTGATTTCCTTCCTTTCTACGATCCTGAGGCATAACCACTTGGACGGACAGTAGATAGCATTTCTGAGTAATTTTATCATTTCGGATCGGGCATAAGTGAAGATTAAATTTACAGTACGTAAGGTACTCTTTTATAGAGTAGGTATAGAATTATTTCAACATGAGTTACTAGTACGAAGGATGAAAATGGTAATTGGCATTAGGTACAATAGTCTATAGTGCGATAATATGCAGAAAAGAACTGAAGCCTGCATCGAAATGAACGGCCACCATTTTCAAAAATGTGTTTAAATGTCCATATTATGATTATTTTTCAATTTAACTTCATTCTCTATATTGTACGCTAATGTGCTGTAACAGTACAATATACACTGCATAATGAATACGTCCGAATGGATAGCTCAATTCGTGAGTAAAAACACTAAGTGTTAATACAGTACGGTATTTTGATTAAACAAAAACGTAATGAAAATTAACAAACTCAAAATTGCAATATTTCCTAGTTTACATAAATGGATGGACTACTTTTCTTCCCTCCTATACCTAGTAAAGTGATCTGTTTGTAGTTTACGCCAGTATCATCGAACTCCAGTCTTGGAAGGGGGAGCAAGCGGTGTTTCCGGTTCCAGACCTTTAATCCGAAGATATAGCCAGGTTAATATTTAAAATATCAGTAAAAATAAAATGATGTCCCTGTACATTCTTTAAAGCTAAATCCCATGTCTCGAATCACTTTGCATAGCGTTTCTCTCCAACCTGGAAAATTATTGCTTCTCTCGCAACCCTCAGTAATTTCTTCAATGCTGGAACTTTTTTCTGCACGGTATAAAATTCTTGTATCTTTCTTCTTAAAATACATCGATTCATGTCACCTATAAGAATTAAAGGTTCCCTTGGTCTGTTCTTCCCTGGTGAATCTAACTTTTCATCTCCTGCACGGACTCCCTCTCTCCTGATTTTCTTCATTAGGAGCTCTGACCTGTCTATATAAATTACATAAAAATGTTGTATTATTAGTATTAGTTAAGTAAGTAATTTTAATACGTAATCAATTGAAATAAAATAAGCCCCACCTGTGATCGCAGCTGCTCTTTTCGTTGCCTGATTTATAGGAAACAGATATTGACATGTTTCTCTTCATTGCAAAATGCTATTACGTACTTGCTTAATAATATTTCTTTCGCCACTCCGTGCTACAGTGTTCATGTTGAATTGACAACACTGGACCGCAAGTGCACATAAACTGTCCCGCAAGAAGGCTAAAATTGTGAGTAGTGGGGAAGACAAAGGGAGAGAGAGATATGAATGCAGGGAGGGAAATGAATTACCGAGGCTGAGAAGGAATTAGGGTTCAGTTCGCATATCTTACGGGGGCACAGATCCGATGGTCCGACATGAAAATATTTTCAAGAGATTCGAGTCAATTTTTTTTAATGGAAACCAACTATGTTTTGCATTGCAAATGATACATTAGCTCTGTCTAATAACAACTGGCTACTTTACTGACTGTTTGAATATCACCGGTAAGAATAAACATAAACAGTGTCTGACCAAGGCTCGAACAAAGGGAGGAAAATTCTGGTTAGAGTTGTGCGTCAATTAAATCACAATTACAATGTACTGTACATTTTAATGCAACGGAAATGTTTCACATGGTGAAGTGAGATATAAAAGTAGTGCACAATAAAAGTTCTGAAAAAAAAAACACACACACAAAATCTCCGGTGTGCAATCAGAATCAGTGTGTGCAATCAAATGCCTAGAAATGATTGACAGGTTAAATTGATTTCACGTTTAAAACATTCATACCAATAAACTGTACAATATATTAGTGAAATGTAGCTTGCTGTAAACCTTCTAGAGAGCGGTTCCGAAACACATCGCCGATGTCTTATCGTTCAATTGTCCAGAACAGAACCGAACAAATAAGGTTTGTATTGGTTAGTGTACAGTACTATGGGTGTGTTCGATCTTTAATTACGTCAACATTAGAACTAGACATAAGGAAGGGTACGTCAGATATTGTTTATGTTTTACTCTTATCGGTGACATTGAAAAGTAGGTAAGGTAGTCGCTTATTAGAAAGAGTTAACGCAAGATTTGCAATACAAAATATAGTTGGTTCCCATTTAAAAAAAAAAAAGAAAGTTGACTCTAATATCTTGAAAATTATTTCATCTACAAAAAATATATTACGTGTATCAGATGTCCCCTTGGATTTAATTTAATTTGCAATTGTCGGTTTGTGTATATCTGCAATATTTCACACGTTATCGGAGGTGAAAGAGTTTAGTGGGCCATTCTGTATATGAGTCAGATACAGACTAATGTCCACACCTGTGGAGTAACGGTCAGCGTGTCTGGCCGCGAAACCAGGTGGCCCGGGTTCGAATCCCTGTCAGGGAAAGTTACCTGGTTGAGGTTTTTTCCGGGGTTTTCCCTCAACCCAATACGAGCAAATGCTGGGTAACTTTCGGTGCTGGACCCCGGACTCATTTCACCGTCATTATCACCTTCATCTCATTCAGACGCTAAATAACCTGAGATGTTGATACAGCGTCGTAAAATAACCTAATAAAATAAAATAAAATAATTCAAACTAATTTAAACAGATTGATTTCTACGAACTAATAATTACTACTAATAAAATGAGTATAAGGGGCATACATAAAACTTAAAATATATTGAGCCATATTCATAGATATTTTTAGCGCGGGCTTCCGGTGGATGATCAGCGAACTAATGTTTTTCGTATTCATAAACCAATGTTAGCGATGTGATACGATATGAATCCTATACAAGTAATCAGTCGATAGCCGGGGCTAGCTTAGCACGCTCGTAGCGCGGGCTAGCGAAATGTCTATGCATAGCACCCATAGATATTTATGAAACAGTAATACATGAATTAAAACATGTTTAACCACTCAAACGCGCCTTCTGCTCTGAAATTTCCAATTTTCTATGGGACTCTACTATATAGTTGTAGCACAGTCTAGTATATACAGTCACGAAACTCAATACGTAGTAAATATGCATCCATAGATAGTTGCTAACCACTAGGATCGCTACTATCGCCTCATTACAGACAATGCGAAGTAGTACCTGCACAGTCTATTGCTCCTAGTACTCTCTTAAACTCAAGCTTCGTGACTGTATATAATAGACTGTGGTTGTAGGCTCACCTACAATATGACTTAACACCGCAGCCGTACAGCTACAGAGCATAGGGTTCTCTGATTTGTTTGACTTGCTGTTCTTAATTTCATTATAGTCTTTGGAAACAACATGGCAAAGTAAGTTTTAACGATTTGTATGCCTTCAGTTTTCATTTATCGGTCAAAGACTCGTCTCTAATATTCTCAGTGGCTTTTTTTTTACAATTTCTTCTAATAATATCGCACTTAGTCATCCTATTTGATTCAGGCACGGTATGGTATGGTATGGAACCCATGCAGCGTTGCCAATTGTCAAGCTCAAACAGTCCCTGAAATATCGATACCTTAAGTATGGACAATATCACAAAGATTTGTGCTTTTATTACACTGAAATTTTCAGGTATACTCTGTGTTTATATCGTCTCCGAAACCAGAAATGCACGTAGGTTGTTAATCGGAAGACCTGAGGGGAAAAGACCTTTGGGGAGGCGAGGCGTAGCTACGAGGATAATATTAAAATGGATTTGAGGGAAGTGCGATGAGATGGTAGGGACTGGATTAATCTTGCTCAGTATAGGGACCGATGGCGGGCTTATGTGAGGGCGGCAATGAACCTCCCGTTTAAAAGCCATGTGAATGGGTACTATTTTTAGACTATCTCTTCGACATTGCGTAGAGAAATTGCGAAATTGTAGCGTGCAAATACCTTTTTACACACTGTATGATATTTTGCCGCTACGCAGTAATGTCGCAGGGTTTATTATCCGGTGGCGGATATGTTGACGTACAGGCGTTTATTCCTTTGGGCAAACACTGATTCACAATAATTTGTTTGATGTTAAATTTTTATTGTCTCTCATATGACGGCGAATCTACAAATGGGAAATAGAAAAGACAAAGGGGGAGGGATTTAATTATTCCTGATAACGAGCGTTGTTGAAAACAATCAGTTTCAGAAACTCCTAATTACCTGTCAGAAAACGAAATCGCCGAAGGCAATATTTTTAATTTGGAGTTGTCATTGTTTATGCTAAATACACGAACAATACGAGTGTGCAAGGAAATAGTAGCGTCATTTTGTTCTCAGATTTTTGTAGGAAGCTCATTTTAATTAAATTCCTAAATGAAATAATAAGTAACGTTTCCATTGCTTGCTTCCATCACATTCGCTTCAAGAAAGAGGGAAACATTTTGAACGACAATTGACTTCTTCCGCTGGAGATCTTAACTAAAATATAAATACACAAACGGGAACAAGAAATGTGACTCCTTTGAAGCTACGTCATTTCGTGAGGGACAAAAAGAAAATATTTTCAAAGGAACTCGTCACTTACTGTCTTTTTTCTTATAGTAACACAAAAGCATTACTTCTGCAAATAATTAAATACATGCCAAGGGTTATTGATATGTAAGTATAAAAATTGTATGTTGATAAGTTGGTGATAGCTGTATGAACAGAGCTATATGCAGCGAAATGAAAATAAATAAATAAATAAATAAATAAATAAATAAACAGGTAGATAGGTAATTAGATAGATAGATATAGATATAGAGATAGAGATAGAGATAGATAGATAGATAGATAGATAGATAGATAGATAGATAGACAGACAGACAGACAGACAGACAGACAGACAGACAGACAGACAGACAGACAGACAGACAGACAGACAGACAGACAGACAGACAGACAGACAGACAGACAGACAGACAGACAGACAGACAGACAGACAGACAGATAGATAGATAGATAGATAGATAGATAGATAGATAGATAGATAGATAGATAGATAGATAGATAGATAGATAGATAGATAGATAGATAGATGTAGGTAGGTAGATAGGTAGTTAGATAGATAGGTTAGATAGATAGATAGGTAGGTAGATAGGTATGTAGATAGATAGATAGGTAGGTAGGTAGGTAGTTAGATAGATAGGTAGGTAGGTAGTTAGATAGATAGGTAGGTAGTTAGATGGGTGGGTGTGTGGGTAGACAGACAGACAGATAGATAGAGAGACAGACAGACAGAGAGGTAGATAGACAGATAGACAGATAGAAGTATGTAAGTACTCTAAGTAGAAACTAGACTATAAACAATAGCGAAGCGGTTGTTTCATAAATAGTGACTCTATATTTGGTAATAAAAAATTTAGCGGATGGATAAAAAAAAAGACACAACGTATTATAAGAACATCATTTCTGCAAATAACTAAATACATACAAAAGGGTATTGATACGAGGGTCATTTCATAAGTCATGGCAATTATATTATATGAGCCTATAAAGCTGCAGGAATAGAAATTCACTATATGCGACTGAAGGTCACTGGAATGTGCTTCGCAATGCTAGAACCAAACTGGTTTCGGGTACAGGAGGCAATGTGTACGGGAAATTGAAAATGCGTAAATAGAAATCATTGTTTTATTATGCACAAAAGCAAACAAAATACATTACTCATGTATCTCAAGCATCTTGCTTTTTCTGTTGCGACACAGTTATAATTTTATTTATACAACAATTTTTAATTTGTATTTGAATGTGAGATTGGTGTGTAATTTTGAATTTTGAAAAATATTCATGTAGGAGTATTACAATAGTATAGTAACATTTTTCTTAACGTATGTAATTTTTGCTTGCAATAATAAACTTAACTCACAGCTAGCACTCTTCAAAATAATCCCCCAAGGCACACATCCTTGCTGACTATGATGCAGGTGTTGAATGCCATCGGCTGTGTGCGATTCATCTATGTGTACCACTTTACTTACATCCATAATGGAGCAAAGCCTTTAGCATATTAACTATTGCGTGTGCTGTCAACTAACCACCAATGCACCATTGCAATCTGGCGGTGGCATCCCGTATAGTGTATAACAGGTTTTCAAACGTAGGCTATATACTGAACTAACGACATTTTCGGTTACTCGGAAGATATAACATAGTTGCCATGACTACTCAACCCAGAGCCTTCAATATAAACAATAGCGAAATAGGTACCATAGAGAAAAGAAGGTATTTTCATAAATAGTTACTCCATGTTTTATGATGGGATATTTAGCTTGATGGACTTTCAAGAAAGTCAGATGCGGGGGGTAAAGGTTATTGGAATTTTCCGGTGTCTAATCGGGTCAAAAACCCTGATGAACAAGTATTTATCACTTGCGGTAAATTTCGTTCAAGTCCGGGAGGCATAGTTATCCAAATCCTCCCTACTCAGGTCCACGCTATGACCCTCTGGAATCTTTAAAGTTACGAAAGTGAGAGTGGTGTGCGGAAAGCAACGGGGAGACAAAGTTTGTTCTATCCCAAGAGAAACTGATCAGGACGAGAAGAAGGAATCGTATTGATCACTGGCTAAGATGAAACTGCCTACTGAAGGATTCAGGGGAAGAAATGGTGAACGGGACAAAAGTTCGGGAGGGAGGAAATAAAATTATATACAACATTAAGATATGTGGATCGATTCGGAGACTAAGAAAAAGACGGAAATTGAGGAAAATTGTATAAGTAAATGTAGTTTATATGAAGGGTTCAGAACTATAGTGGGCCAAGCGCCATTTACTAAAACAGTAGAAAAAAGGGTTAAAATGAAGTTATTACCATAATTCAATGGGAGCATATAGCAAGTAATATAAAGTACACACATTAAGACTAAATATGTCAATCTTCATTAAACTATGGCATTCGCTTAGCTTTAACTCTTGCTTTCTCCGTTTTTAATAAATGACGCTTGGCCCACTATGGTTCTGAACCCTTCATATCCTCGAAGCGTTAAGTGTTTTGTAACTGTTAAGTTTGGTTAAGATTTGTGACAATTACAAGTGTCCCTTAAGCGTTTAGTGCTTTCTTCACCTAGTGCTAAGGGTGATTTAGTGTGTTCTGAGGTCTTCGTTTGTGTTGCGATTATGTATTTGTGTTATTGATTTTGAACTATTGTTGCTTTTAATTGTGTTGTTTGATTTGATTTTTGTATTGACGTGTTGTTTTGTCCTCTGTTTTGTGTTTGTATCCTGTTGTGTTTTTTTGTTTTGTTTTTTCCCCAAGTGTCGCGTAAGAGCTTAGTTTAGTACTTTCTTCAACTTAGTGCTAAAAGTGATTTAATTTGTTCTAATGTTTTTATTTGTGTTGTAATTTTGTATTTGTGTTGTTTGGTTTGATTTTATATTTTCGTGTTATTTTGTGTCTTTTTTGTATTTATATTTTGTTGCGTTCTTTGTGTTTTGTGTTTTTACAAGTATCACGTAACCTTAGAGTACTTTCTTCAGCTCAGTGCTAAGGGTGATTTAGTGTGTTCTGATACCTCTATTTGTGTTGAGATTTTGTATTTGTGTTATGGTTTTGTAACTATTACTTCTTTATAATTTATTGTGTTGTTTATTTCATTTTTGCATTTACGTGTTATTTTATGTTTCATGGAGTTGTATTTTATTGTGTTTTGTATTTATACAAGTGTCGCATAAGGGTTTAGGTTAGTATTTCTTCAGTTCAGTACTGAAGTGTTTTAGTGTTTTGTAATGCCTCTACTTGTGTTGAGATTTTGTATATCTGTTATGGTTTTAAATTCACTGTTTGCAATTATGTTGATTGCCTTGATTTTTTAATTGGCGTGTTATTATGTGTTTTTACTTGTATTTTATTGCATTCTTTGTGTTGTATTTCGTATTTGTTTACGTAATTTGTGTTTGTTTACTTTTGTACTGTACCAACATTGTCATCTGGTCTCTGTCCATTGGTAATGTAATAAGTAATTCATTCATCTCTTATTATCCATTGCTTTTGATACAAAGATAACATGAGTAGTCACGTTAGTGTTTGTACAATATTGATAACAGTTTTTATACATTAAAATTAGATAGTTATATTCATGATGCTTACAGTGGGGAGGTACTTAAACCGGTTAGAAGCGTAAGGGGAAGTACGTACACAAAAAATATAGAAAAACACTGATCTAGACCACGCATCAACCACAGGGGTTACGTTAATGCTTGTTTGTAACATTCACTACGTAAAATCTATCTTATTTAAATCTAGGAGTTATAAAACACACATTAAAATTGGAACAGAAAACTGTCGCTATAAATGAATTCCATGTTTTGCTTCTCGTATAGAGGCAGTATTGTTTTTGCGAAATGGCGCCGTCTGAACCAAGTTAAGTTGGATTGAAAAATGAGCAGAAACTGTGCCGTAAGCTGCAACTCTTCTTGGGAAATTTATTTACGTCATAAGATATCGCAAGCTTTCAGTTTTCTGACATAAACCATGGAGAAGTCCATTCTTCAAAAACATTTGTTTCCATCTGTCAGCATATATATAGCTTGCACGCCACTGAAAGGTCGACCTTCTCTTTCCCTTCCCAGTACGTGACGTTATAAAAACGTTGTCGTCGGATCTAAATTGAAAACTAAACGAACATTTGTTTCAAATGAGAAAAGTTTCTCAAACCTTTTCTTCGGATTCCTCTTAGACAATCGCATCTCTAACCTCAGGTTCTCGTGCATTTCATGAGATGGAAGCCATCCAGTTTTTCTGACTTGTTTCATAGAGTTGGTCTTCTTTAACTCTGGTCTACATGTTCAAATACCAGATCGGATTTATTATATCGTTATAAACTAGTTGATTCAATTTCTCTCAGGTTGTAAGATGCTCGAAATGAAGATGAGAGATTCCAGCTCTGTACGGGGCTCAAGGAAGGGTAGGAAGCATTTCTTTAACGTTATATCCGGTCAATGATGACGAAGATTTTGATATGGAGACAAAGCGTCTAAAGCACTGAATAGTCCTATTCTCTTGGAATCATAAAATCTGAGGCTTCCAGAGATTTGTACGTCTATAACTAGAAGATTTCGATTTTCAAACTGTGTTGGTAGGTAATTTTTTTCGTTCTTTCAGAAATATAAATTCCATTACCGAACTAGAATATAACACATACTCTTGTTTCCATTATACTATACAGCTCCGTAACACTCCTTCTACCAAGAGGGGTAATAGGATTACCTGCTGATGATTTTTCAATATTATTTTCACTATTTATCATATAATAATAATAGACTAATAATAATAATAATAATAATAATAATAATTATTATTATTATTATTATTATTATTATTATTATTATTATTATTATTATTATTATTATGGCTAGGAATTTGATGAAATTGCATCTTTTTTCCAGCAAGCCAGAAACATATATATATATATATATATATATATATATATATATGATATATGATATATGTTATGTTACAAACTGGATGTTTTAAGACATATTTGTTAGGGCATGTTTTTGCATTTTTGCCTGTTTCGGTTCATAAGAGCATCTTTTATTTCATTCGGTCATTTTTTTAGGTACTTTCATTTAATTTTGGCCATAAATCACCATTAATAATATAAAATAATGTTTATTTCCTTTGATATTTTCTTTACAAATTTTGCCCATTAATACCCATTAATTTGTATATTATTTTAATCGTCATTTTAATGTGACGTAGTACACACCCCACGTAATGGATCAGTCCAACAACCCCTTCAATATAGACTCCTCTATACCTGCTAATTCCGTATAAGAGTGGCCTTGTGTTGGACTACATGGAAACTACATCAGGTAAAATAATAAAAGTGTACTACTTAGAAAAATATATGTAAAATTAAATAAAATTAAATGTTGGTACTAGAATTTAATTTAATTACTACTATAAATATTAAGTAGTACAAAACCTCTTTTCCTAGTAAGCCAATTATGTAAAATTAATTTTCAGGGCATTGTAAAGACATTTTTGAAAGATCTTTAGATCATAAATGCATTTTTTAGGACATTTTTCATCATTCATAGGTCATCATAATCCTAGCCCTAACTATTATTATTATTATTATTATTATTATTATTATTATTATTATTATTATTATTATTATTATTATTATTATATGTTAGGAGAAAATCCACAAACGATTAGGGAAAATACGGGAATTTTACTTGAAGCAGGTAAAGAGATGGGTTTGAAAGTAAATCCCGAACAAACAAAGTAAGCTTATATGTTTATGTCTCGTGACGAGAATATTGTAAGAAATGGAAATATAAAAACTGGAATTTTATCCCTTGAAGAGGTGGAAAAATTCAAATACCTGGGAGCAACATTAAACAAATATAAATGATATTCGGGAGAAAATTAAACACAGAATAAATATGCGTGTTATTATTCGGCTGAGAAGCTTTTATCATCCAGTCTGCTGTCAAAAAATCTGAAAGTTAGAATTCATAAAACAGTTATATTACCGGATGTTTTTATGGTCGTGAAACTTGGAATCTCACTTTGAGAGAGAAACATAGGTTAAGAGTGTTTGAGACTAAGGTGCTTAGGAAAATATTTGGTGTTAAGACAGATGAAGTCACAGGAGAATGGAGAAAGTTACACAACACAGAACTGCACACATTATATTCTTCACCTGACATTATTGGGAACATTAAATCCAGACGTTTGAGATGGGCAGGGCATGTAGCACGTATGGGCGAATCCAGAAATGCATACAGAGTGTCAGTTGGGAGGCTGGAGGAAAAAGACCTTTGGGGAGGCTGAGACGTAGATGGGCAGATAATATTAAAATGGATCTGAGAGAGGTGGGATATGATAAGAGAGACTGGATTAATCTTGCTCAGGATAGGGGCCAATGGCTGGCTTATGTGAGGCCGGCAATGAACCTCCGGGTTCCTTAAAAGCCAGTAAGTGTAGTAGTAGTAGTAGTAGTAGTAGTAGTAGTAGTAGTAGTAGTAGTAGTAGTAGTAGTAGTAGTAGTAGCAGTAGCAGTAGCAGTAGCAGTAGTAGTTTATTTTATTTATTTATTTATTTATTTATTTAGAATATTAACGTGCAAAAACAACAGCACAAGGCCAATTACAGTTTTGCACGATACAAAACAGAACAAAACAACAAATGATGATGAGAATGAATGATAGAAAATGGCAATGAGATGAAATACAAACAATATAATGGTCTACATCAATCATTGATCAAATAATAATTATAAAGATACAAAATTAGTACAATGAGAATTGAAATAATGAAATGGTCTACATGAATCAATAGATCAAATGCAAGAAATATATGGACAAATAATTATTAAAATTAGATCAGTGAGTTAAAACTCAAAGATATACTACACATTAAATGGATCCAAGTTGAATCCATGCAAATTAGCATATTTAATGCATCTGGAGACCGGAGAGAGAGATTTAGGATTCTTATTATAAAACAATTTATGAAATCTTAAACCATTAGCAGGAATACGAAGACTGATATTGCTTATGAAAGATTCACAATCAATATCACCCTTAATGACTTTGCAAAAAAATAAATAATCAAGATCCTGACGTCTGGTGAACAAACTACCGCAATTGAAATAATTGCATTTAATCTCATAGTTATAATCGGAATTTGGTAAAAATCTATAAGAACACAAGGAAATAATAATAATAATAATAATAATAATAATAATAATAATAATAATAATAATAATAATAATAATAATAATGTGATACTGTTATGACTCAGGTGCTTAAATTTCCACGGAGATAAAAATAAAAGACTTTTAAACAGTGAAATTACAGCTGTGAAGTTGAATCTGTAATTTATGAAACATACTTTAATTGCGTAATTTTTGGCGTCATTTTGCTTTGTGCATTTTATTGTGATACCTGAGCAAATGGGAGGTGATTACATAATTCTTTCATGTCTCTATTTGCATTGTCCTTATGGTGGAACATGGCAGTTTCTTCGAAATGCGGAAAAAATTAGATGGCAACACGGTATTGCAGAACACTGATTACTCTTTACCAATAACTATAGAATCCTCCAATACAGTATATACCTACCAATTAAATTACTAGGACTACAGTATTTAATTTAGAACTAGAATAAATTGTTCTATATCGGACGAAATAATCCAGATTGATATATATTATACTGGTGCAACTATATACATAGTCACTATACGTAATACAAAACAAACACTACAAAACAAATAGAAAGATTGATTTGTTCCAGTGAAAGATAACTAGCGAGTGATGAGAAATCCAACGTACACACAGACACACGGATTGGCAAGTTAATATCATTGTACAAGGATCGGATTTTACGCTGTATTGGTTAAAACTGCAATATCCCCTCTTTCTCTCCGAGGTGGATTTAGCTTCGGAGATAAAGCCTCAAAATAGACTCCGATATGCAATGCATCAACGACTGCCGTGGATGTATTGACTCTCCTGAAATCAAACTACGTACATTCTCAGTGGCAAATGAATTTCAGATGTGAACAAATTCCTCTGAAAGAGTTTCACGAACGGCTGTTAAGATTCTTGCAAGCAGTCATTGTACAGGGAATTACGAACCCAGAATCATGATAATCCTATGGAAGTTATAATTTTATTCTAAAATTAATATTTAACTGGAAAACTGAGTTTAGACAAATGAGGAGCCTAGTAAGAAAGACGGACAAGAACCATTTTTATTATTTCTCAGTAGAGCCATTATTTTGTTTCATTGTGTTAACTTCTAGTAGGCCTAAAAGGTATGAAAATGTTTGTGTCACATTACTAATTTTATTAACAAAATAATTCAGATCTCCACTTGAAAATATTAGTTTAAGGGGATACACCACTAAAAATTACAACTATTTTCCTAATCTTTTTTTTTTTCAACCAAATTTTGAAAGCATGTTTACTAAGAGTATGAGACTAACAAAATCCAATTTTTGAACTTCAAAATGTTTTTGGCTTTTGATTTTTAATTTTTTATGTATTTCTTTTTAGAAATATTTTCAAACCCAAGTTTTTAGTAAAAGATCTGAATTTTTAAGAGAGAAACGCGCTATGTACCTTCCATGCTGTGATGATCTCAGTCACAAATGTAATATTCAAGATTGGAATGTCATGGGACTTAAGTTTGGTGCGCGAGGAACAATTCCCAAATTTACATTGGAGATCCTCAGAAAATTAAAGGTTCCTGAAAAGACTCTTCAGACAATAACAATTTTAAAATCTTCATTGAACATCATCAATCACCATCTCTATTCATCTTTATAATATTCAATGTATATTATTTATTTTCAATACATTTTTATCGTTTTGATAGCTACCACATCTTGTCTTTTAATTTCATTATGTATTTTTTTAACATTAATTTACATTTTCTTTTTTGTTCATTTGAATTGATTAGGATGCTGATATTTTAAATCCAACATTTGGACGGCTATCATTTCGATTGTCTCTCTCTCATAGGACATAGAGAAACATTTCTATGCATTCATTTTATGGAATATCTCATTTATTTGCTTTGATTTCTTTTGAAATTTTAAAAATATTTTATTTCCTATAATTCATAGAAAAAAAAAAGAAATAAACTAGCAGCATTTGTCATAAAATAAATGCATGGAAACATGCAGCTATCTCATAAATACTTGCAGTAAAAATTTCATTCAAATAGATTATGATTAATACATTATTTGGCATTAAAAGTTAGTGTTGTATCAATAAAAAAGACTTACGGAAAAATGAATTTTAAAGTAAAATGACTATTGATGTAACACTTACTTACTTACGTACTGGCTTTTAAGGAACCCGGAGATTCATTGCCGCCCTCACATAAGCCCGCCATCGGTCCCTATCCTGAGCAAGATTAATCCATTCTCTATCATCATATCCCACCTCCCTCAAATCCATTCTAATATTATCTTCCCATCTACGTCTCGGTCTACCTAAAGGTCTTTATCTCTCCGGCCTCCCAACTAACACTCTATATGCATTTCTGGATTCGCCCATACGTGCTACATGCCCTCCCAATCTCAAACGTCTGGATTTAATGTTCCTAATTACGTCAGGTGAAGAATACAATGCATGCAGTTCTGTGTTGTGTAACTTTCTCCACTCTCCTGTAACGTCATCCCTCTTAGCCCCAAATCTTTTCCTAAGCACCTTATTCTCAAAAACCCTTAACTATTTATGTAACACACATATTAAAATTCTCCTCAGGTACATTCATCTAGTAACTTGAAGGAGCCAACTTTAGAACAAAAAGTTACGGGACTTGTAATAAGAAATTTGTAATAAATAATTCTTTCATGAAAAATTGACGATGAAAGAGTAATGGAACGAAGAAAAATTATCTCCGGCACCGGGATTTGAGCCCGGCTTTTCAGCTCTACGTGTTGATGCTTTATCCACTAAGCCACACCGGATACCCATCCCGGTGTCGGACAGAATCGTCTCAGTTTAAGTTCCAACTCTTGGGTTCCCTCTAGTGGCCGCCCTCTGCACTACGTCATATATGTCTATGAACGTAGGTCTGAAGTCCACACATGTGCTGAGGTGCACTCGTTATGAGTGACTAGTTGGCCGGGATCCGACGGAATAAGCGCCGTCTTAAATCATGTCCATGTGTGGACTTCAGTCCTACGTTCATAGACGTCTATGACGTAGTGCAGAGGGCGGCCACTAGAGGGAACCCAAGAGTTGGAACTTAAACTGAGACGATTCTGTCTGACACCGGGATGGGTATCCGTTGTGGCTTAGTGATAAAGCATCAGCACGTAGAGCTGAAAACCCGGGTTCAAATCCCGGTGCCGGAGAGAATTTTTCTCCGTTCCATTACTCTTTCATCGTATGATGACGCAGAATATCTGCATGGAAATATCATATGTACTTCGGTACATTAAAATAATATATATAAATAATATATTATGAAAAATATAATTTTGACAGGTCTTTAAATTCAACGCCCCTTTACTGCTTTACTTAAAAAAAAACGTATTTGTAATCAGAATTGAACTAAATCCATTTGGGATATGAAAATATACATTACAAAGAAATGAAATAGTCGGTATGTTTTTTTGTAAAATTTTCATGATTTTCAATGAAGACTCTCCTTAAAGCACTTAAAAACATACCTATAATGACATTATCAACTTTTGAAGCTGAGATTGACATTTATCCGTATTTTAAAAAAACGAAAAAACAAGTTGGTTCTTGAATCATTTTTGTTTTTTCTCATACATAACATAACCATCGTAGTAACAATGTTTTTAATGTTTTGTTCTCTTTTATTTTGCATATAGTTTATGTTTTCTACCCATTTTACTTGTTTTTACACTTCAATTAAATGTCGCGTAGAAAAAAAGTTACGCGTAATTAGACAACTCTTGATGTAGAGTGTAAACCGTAAGTAATGTCATTAATTTAGGTGAGTTATTTTTTAGATATTTCAAACAAAAAATTTTAACACAATTTTATTCGTATTTTCCTTCCTTTTACAGAAAAAAAAATGTTCTACATGAAACATTTCATAGCATGTTTTGAAATAAACCATTGATTTAATTCCCAATATGCTCAATGTATTATTTTAATGCATGTTTGAAAGAATTTTAAATTTGTCCTTCACATGTGGAGTAATTTCATCCGAACTGATGTAACACTGTAAAATAAAATTCTATTGCAGAACGAAAAGTTATATTTGTTCGAATCAAATATCCGTACATCTGAAGAACAAAACTAAAATTCTTTCTATAATTTATTAACGCGGTACAGTCCACACCTCTGGAGTAACGGCTAGCGCGTCTGGCCGCGAAACCAGGTGGCCCGGGTTCGAATCCCGGTTGGGACAAGTTACCTGGTTGAGGTTTACTCCGGGGTTTTCCCTCAACCCAATATGAGGAAATGCTGGGTAACTATCGGTGCTGGACCCCGAACTCATTTCACCGGCATTATCACCTTCACTTCATTCAGATGCTAAATAACCTGAGATGTTGATACAGCGTCGTAAAATAACCTACTAAAAAATTTAACATGGTACACTGCTCTCTTAAATTGACTGAGCTTACTGAGTATTAAATCAATGACTTTCCCAAAACACGATATGAAATGTTTCATATAAAATAAATTTGAAGGGTTCAGAACCATAGTGGGCCAAGCGCCATTTAGGCTACTAAAACCGTAGAAAACGAGAATTAAAATGAAGTTATTACAGCAATTCAATGGAAACATATAGCAAATAATATAAAATATACACATTCAAACTAAATGATATGTCAGTCTTCATTAAACTGATATTCACTTAACTTTAACTCTTGCTTTCTCCGTTTTTAATAAATGGCGCTTGGTCCACTATGGCTCTGAACCCTTCATTTTATCTCGGAAAGAATGCAAGCACGAGAAATATTGCATTAAAAGTTTTTGTTTAAAATATCTCAAGGAATAACATCCTGACATTTAATGACATTATTTAAGGTTCACCCTATATAGAAATACGCTGGTTTATAATAATGAATTAATGTAAATACTCTGAAAATAGTAAGTTGTATATTTGTGAATTGGAATATTTAATCCCGGCTGCTTAAGCTGTTCTGAAATTTCATGCTACTTACCTGGAGCCTCTTTTTGGCACCAAGAGTATTTTAGTATGTTTTTCAGTTTAATCCATTTTTATATGTAGTATAAGCAAATTGATAATTTTTGTGCACCTAGAGTTACTCAATATGTTCAAACTATTTATTTATTTATTTATTTATTTATTTATTTATTTATTTATTTATTTATTTATTTATTTATTTAGGGGAGAGGTGGGCAGTATCGGACATCGGGTAATATCGGACAGTGAGTTTCTTTCATCTACCACCAGATGATAGTACCTGAATGACATGGTTACGTTTATGTGATGTCGCATACAGAAACGTAATATTCTCCCTGTAACATAGTCCTAGTAAGCTTATATTAAATTAATTTTCATCATTTTACTAGCTATCTCAAATATTAAATTAATTATAATTCATTGAATTAAATTAGCTCATAAATTAAGTTACTACTTTACCTTATAGATTTATCTAAATTTAAATAAATGTGTAGTGAAGATTATTGCTGGAGAACCTTTTAAGTGTAGTGAAAATATTTGTAATTTAAATTTATGTATTGTATTGATTAAGGCTGTTTGAGTGGAAGAGAAGGCCTTATGGCCTTAACTCTGCCAGCGAAAATAAAACATTATTATTATTATTATTATTATTATTATTATTATTATTATTATTATTATTATTATTATTATTATGTCCGATACTACCCAACTCTCCCCTATTTATTTATTTATTTATTTATTTATTTATTTATTTATTTATTTATTTATTTATTTATTTATTTATTTATTTATTGGCAGACTATTTATTCCGTTTCAGTGTTTTTATTTTTTCAATTAGAAAAGAACACATTGACTTTCCTTGAAATAAAACACAAAAAGGCATCTGTTTTTGCATTAAGTGTTAATTATTATGTTTAGACAAGTAATTAAGTCTCATCACTTGCTACAGCAGAAAGAACAGGAAGCTAATTTTACAAATACAAACAATAACTCTTGAACCTACTGTACACCATTTTATTCATAGCCTACATGGCAGTTTAACCTGTATTTGTTTCATTTGTTCACTTTTTAGAGTACATGTTCACTTTGTTTACAACACAACACTGTCACTGCAAAATAATTCTAACTAGAAAAAAAAACACGTGTTCTGTAGTTGGGGCCATCTACGATCCCAAGCGATAAACATGAAAAATATAATTATTATATAATTATGAAATAATAATTTTAATTGTAAAGGATGTAGTTTACTGGAGCATTTCGGAATATGTGGGTGTAGATATTGACAATAAAATGTGGCGTGAGATAAGAAAAGACCCCAGGTAATTGTTGAGAGTTCAGAAAGATATCAACGCGGTACCGTCTGTACAATACAATTATAAATTCGTCGTGGCTGCAAGCGGATATTTCCTTCCTGAACAAATTCCACAACCCCAGAAAGAGAACCGGATGAAGACTTAAAAACGTTAGGGGTTTTTTCCGAGTTGCTAACATGGGAATACAATTTTGTTGATATTTTTCTTTCCTTATTTATCGAACTTTCGCAACTTAAAGTGTTGAGGCAAAACCACAACGAGAAGAAATGCGTCCAATAAAAGTAAGCGAACCTGGCTCCCAACCGTGCACTGAATTTCCCTCGACGGATATTGAGCAAATAATTTCCCCGAGTTTGTTGTAACTTTACCGGAGCTCGGGGGAATTTAATTATTTCAATTACGTTTACATATATCTACTGATTCCGGTCCCACAATTACACGTAAAATAAATGTGATGCCGTTAATAGAAGCAAAGTTGTGACGCAATTACAAAACAAGAAGAGACCCCGTCTACATTCACAAGTATTAAAAAAAAAAAAAAACTTTATATATTTGACTTGTTGAACACTGTTGTATGGGGAGGATATGAAACAAGTTTTAAGAGTCTGATTTCTAAATTTAAAAGAATAGTTTACACATACTGTATAGGCCTATTGGAGTTATCTCTACAAATTTATAATAATAATAATAATAATAATAATAATAATAATAATAATAATAATAATAATAATAATAATGGTTTGGATAGGATGGATGGATAGATAGGTAGGTAGGTAGGTAGGTAGATAGATAGATAGATAGATAGATAGATAGATAGATAGATAGATAGATAGATAGATAGATAGATAGATAGATAGATAGATAGATAGATAGATAGATAGATAGATAGATAGATAGATAGATAGATAGATAGATAGATAGACAGACAGACAGACAGACAGACAGACAGACAGACAGACAGACAGACAGACAGACAGACAGACAGATCACTCGGAATGGAATATTCTTTATATCAACAGGTTGACTATTAAATAATTTAAAAGCAAAGAATAGAAAACTGTTTTGAGTAATACTGTATTTACATTTGTCAATATATAAATTTGTATTATTTCTGAACAGAAGTACATACTATGTAATTATTAATGTTATTCCGAATGTAAAGGAGACAGGCCAATACATACATAGACGGCAATGTCAAAATTTGTGACCTTATAAAAGAGTTTTACAATGAGTCGTATTTGATACTCCATGAATTAATCTTAAAGCTTTCTTTTGTAATATGAAAAGAGCTTGAGCAGAAATATGGTGACCCCAAAGAATAATACCATAATTTAAATGACTTTTGTATGGCTATGAAATATTGTAAACAATACCTTGTTAGGTAAATTATTCCTTAACAACCTTAACATATATAGACCTTTACTTATTTTCTTAGCAACATAGTCAACATGAGTTTTCCATTCCATTCTAGGCTCAAGAAAGATGCCCAGAAACCTAACAGCAGTATTACTAACAGTAGTAAGACGATTAATACCAAAGTTTAATTTAACAGTTTTGTTAGAATTAACAGCTAAATCATCAGCAAACATGAAAGACTCAGAACATCCATCCCGAATATAGTCAGGAAGATCATTAACATAAATAATAAACAATAAAGGTCCCAAAATTGAGCCTTGAGGCACACCATGTTTTAATACCTGATACTGTGACCTTTTACCATTTGCCAAAGAGATTGATGCCTATCATTCAAATAAGACGCTAAAAATTTTACACTAAGACCATTAAAACCATAATATTTAAGCTTCAGTAAAAGAGTTTCATGAGAAACTGTGTCGAAAGCCTTTGAGAAATCATAAAAACTGCTCCTAATATGATAACCATTTTCAATACCCACAAAACAACGTTTGACAAAGGACACCACCGCCTCCACAGGCCATTCGGCCTTCTCTTTTCCACTCAACCAGTATGATAGAAAATTACTACATTGCTATGCATATAACATAATTAATACAATGCAATGCAATACAATACAATACTACAATACAATACAATATAATACGTAATTACTATAATACAATGGCAATTCTATTTATCTTCACAAGACCAATAAAATAAGTATGTAATAATAATAATAATAATAATAATAATAATAATAATAATAATAGTCATACCTAAATTAAATTAAATTATTAAACTCGATCACAATTATAACTTCAATTTGACTGCGCCTGTAAGAAATCGTTTAGCCTTTTCTTGAAAGGGGTTATAGTGAGGGTCACATAAGAACAGTTCCTAAACAGCAAATATTGCCGTCTTGTCAGTGTTGCCAACTGTTATTAGATATCACACAATCCTACCTACTAAATGACTTATTTACTTACCGTACTTTTTGTTGGAAGGTTATTCTAAATAAATCAATAATTTGTAACATATTTTCGTAAGCAAACAATAAGAGAAAGGGATCAACATGTCAAGTATTTTGTCTGGTAATACGAAATCCATTGGTTTGGCTAAACAATTGGCTCACGAGACCTAACCTAAAAATGTATTTTGTTTGATCACATGAAATTATTAGTACTAACTCCGAAAACTTACCTGACAATAGTCTTGAATTATAACCACAACGCAACACATAAAATAACCATTATGTATTAATATTAATACTGATATTAATTAATTATTAGTATGTTCAAATTTCACTAGCTTCCAGTAACCGGCTCAGAAATCCAGTAAAATTTTAATTTCATGGCACTCCAGTACCGACAAATATTGTCGATATTTGTCTCAGCTGCCAACATACCAGTTACAAAATCACTACCATTTGTAGTATTTGTCAGTATCGAAATTCGAAACGAAGTTGACAAAAGAATATTCAACCTGCAAACTAGAAAATCACCACAAGGGGAAAAATAGTTATGTTTCACCCTTAGGGTATGAAGTAAGCTGACCCAGACTATATTGTCTGGCAGCCCCCAATCTTCTGAGGTAGAGAATTTCATTCACGGGGGACTGAGACAGTAAAAGAGGATGAATAGTGGGATGTTCTATGGGCAGGAATTGCTAGGACTTGGCTCTCCTGAGACCTGGTGTTTAGATTGTGATTGGAGGATAAGTAGTTAAACCTGGAACGAAGATAATTTGGAATAGAAGTGTGGAGAACTCGAAACAGAAGAGACAGCGAATGAAGTGTTCTACGGTTAATGAAGTGTTCTACGGTATATTATACTCGAAACAGTTCCTTTTTCGATTCTGAGTCCATGTGCGTCAACGTGGAATATAGTGACAAACATATCTGCAGAGACGTGTTTTATGGTGACTATTTCGTTTATATGACGTCATTTCATTTTCGACTAATGAATTGTAATGAAATTTTGAATTCCAGCCAATCACAGTCATATATTGCGATAGTTTTTGCAACTCTATTTATCACGATCAATTTATCGCATGATCGTTCTTTTATTTAGTCAGTGTCGCCAACTGTTTCCCCGTAAATCGACGAGCGTGAATCCGTTAACGTAACCATGAAGTACTAGTAATAAAATGCGAAATCTTCATCTTCTAATTCCATGTCCAATGACACTGCCTCATTCAGATTTTACAACTGCGTTTTCAACAATTGTTCATTAAATTTGTGTATTAATTGTATTGTAATTATATTATAAAATGTTTCAATTAAATTATGATTTCAGCAGACAATTAAAATATATTTCTGTTGCAATAACAAGAGAGAAGCGCAGTACATGTAATTAACATTGTTAAACCTGTATTTCGCTTTTCTCAGTTGGCATTACTGAATAACATTGAATTTCTTTATTGCAGTAATCGATATTCATATATTTCAACTTCACAATGTCTGAATAGGTAAATAATAAATGTACAATTAGCTAAAATTTTATCATAAAAATCGTAATAAATTTGTATTACAGACACACAATTATGACACAAGACGAAATATTAATTCAACATTAGTAGAACCTAAATGTCTCACATCTGCTGGCCTAAAGCATAGCATAAATTTTGGCCCTCGGTTGTACAGTGCTTTAACTAAATTACACCCAGAACTTCTAACATGTAACCCACTAACATATAACAAGGGAATTAGAAACGTGTTAATATCTCCAATTTGATTAAATAAATTTATAGCCTATGTGTATGAATTAATCAATGTATATTATATTTGTATTCTATTGAAATATATATTTGTCCTACTTTCCACGTGCGATATTATTGTTCTCTAGTGTTAATATTATATTATATAATTCCATTGCCGCTGTAATTATATTTTAGTTCCTATTTTATTTTACTTATTTATTTTTATTATTATTATTATTTTTTATTTTCATATTATATCTGAACTGCGACCGAGCACGAGCGCTGCTCATTCGGTCTCAAATTTTGTTAATACTACTGTATCTTTTTTTTTATATTGCTTGTATTATTTTCTTTCTATTTCTCTTGTTTGTTTTGTAATTATATTCTTTATTCTATATATTTAAATTTAAATAAAATAAAATAAATAAAAAATATTATTTACATTTTTATTTTGTTCACGAAAGGTCGGCCTCGGTAGCGTACTTGATATAGTGCTGGCCTTCTATACTCGAGGTTGCGGGTTCGATCCCGGCCCAGGTCGATGGCGTTTAAGTGTGTTTAAATGCGACAGGCTCATGTCAGTAGATTCACTGGTATGTAAAACAACTCCTGCGGGACAAAAATTCCGGCACACCGGCGACGCTGATATAATCTTTGCAGTTGCGAGCGTCGTTAAATAAACCATATTTTTTTTTTTTCACGAAATAGTCCTAATAAATGTCACTCGAGGTCTGAGATTACTATAAATAATTTTCTCAAAATTTCGCTATTGATTTTTAAATTTTCCTTCTTTTGGTATCGAATAAAGTATCAATTTTTCCCAATAATGTGAAAATAAAAGAGTATCTTTGTCATCGTTCAGTAACCCACCATATAATAACTACGAAATTTGCTTGGAAGTGAAAATCAAATTAAATTCATTATGTAAATATACAACAACTGCTAATTACATTATAGCTAGACCGATGTACCTGTGCACATTATTATTATTATTATTATTATTATTATTATTATTATTATTATTATTATTATTACTTACTTACTTACTTACTTGCCTACTTACTTACCTACTTACTTACTGGCTTTTAAGGAACCCGGAGGTTCATTGCCGCCCTCACATAAGCCCGCCATTGGTCCCTATCCTGAGCAAGATTTATCCAGTCTCTAGCATTATATCCCACCTCCCTCAAATCCATTTTAATATTATCTTCCCATCTACGTCTCGGCCTCCCCAAAGGTCTTTTTTCCTCCGGCCTCCCAACTACCACTCTATATGCATTCCTGGATTCGCCCATACGTGCTACATGCCCTGCCCATCTCAAACGTCTGGATTTAATATTCCTGATTATGTCAGGTGAAGGCGTGCAGCTCTGCGTTTTGCAACTTTCTCCATTCTCCTGGAACTTCATCCGTCTTAGCCCCAAATATTTTCCTAAGAACATTATTCTCAAACACCCTCAATCTCTGTTCCTCTCTCAAAGTGAGAGTCCAAGATTCACAGCCATACAGAACAACCGGTAATATAACTGTTTTATAAATTCTAACTTTCAGATTTTTTGACAGCAGACTAGATGACAAATGCTTCCCAACCAAATAATAAGAGGCATTTCCCATATTTATTCTGTGTTTAATTTCCTCCCGAGTGCCATTTATATTTGTTACTGTTGCTCCAAGATATTCGAATTTTTCCACCTCTTCGAAGGATAAATCTCCAAATTTTATATTATTATTATTATTATTATTATTATTATTATTATTATTATTATTACCAAATCGGATTTAATGTAAGGTTATCATCATATTGGATTATCATTTAGTTGAAGGAAATTAAGGATGGTAAGCTCTAGTGAAATGATTGAAACCTTTCGTTTACTAATTTGGTACAATATATATATATATATATATATATATGTGTGTGTGTGTGCGTGTGTGTGTGTGTGTGTGTGTGTGTGTAGATTATTATACATTATTGTTTTCGTTTTGATGATATCATTGTTACTTTTTGTGGAAGTAATGTAAATTTATTTGTATTAGATTATGCGATACTGCCACCTGCCATAAGTCAATTCCCAGTTAATAATGAGTACAATACAATGCTGTACATAAAGAGAATGTCATCGCTTCACAGCTTCAATTTATTTCAATAACGCTGCCAACTTGTTCGAAATGAACTATAAGTCTATGTAAACGTGCTAATATCAGCCTGGTTGTCGTTATAATGTAATTTTGTAGTGTCAAACGTTCATACAAAAGCGATTATTGATCGTGCTTTGTTTGCTCATTGTTCTTACGAAGAAAGTGTTTTGAACGGCCGGTTAATTGCTTTGTTTTGTTTGTTTACAGGTAAGGAATTAAGCTGGGAGGCCGGCGCGTTACTCAGATGTGGAGTTCTTCATGCCGAGGTATAATGCAAAAGATTACAATGGAATATGGCTATTTGAGCATGTTAGTTATTGGCAAGTATTGTTCTCCCTAGAAACGGCCAGTCTAGTCGAGGGGGTGGGAATTAGCTGAATGCAAGTTTGCGTGAACCCAACGAACTACTTTGTTGTGGTGAGGTCAAGCAGAAGGCACTGAGTCACGAGCATTCCCCAGTTCTCCATGACTCTGAACTCCACTCTGCTTCCACTGAACACATTACATTTTTGTAGAGCATAATGTATGTATTTATTAACACTACAGTTGGGTATACACCCGGTGGCAGTGATACAGGGACATCACTATTTTTACCAACATTTTTAACATTAACCTGGCTATACTCGGAAACACCTTTGCCCCCTTCCATTACAGGAGTTTCATGTTACTAGTGCAATATGTAAACAAATCATTTTACTAGGTATAGGAGGAGAGAAAAGTAGTGTATCCATTTATGTTGTAGGGAAATACGATATTACGATTTTCAGTTTGATCATCACTTTTACGGAATTTATCAAAATACAGTAGAGTAGTAACATATTTTTTTTCAAAAACTCAACTTTTCAGGCGGCTATGTTCGTTATGTAATGCCTACTTTATTTAGCATATTAATTATTGGTGTTAACATACAATATAGAGAGTGCACTTAAATTGAGGGGGTCATAAGTAAAGGGCTGTAAGTGCACTTAAGTTACTTTTGAGAAAATGGGGTTTAAATATTTAAGCTTTCGTAAAATCGGTGAAATTTTTATTTAAATTTTAATGTGTGATGCGATTAAAATATCCCTTTGCCAGTAAAATTTTAGATACTTTAGCTTACACTGGATGCACTTAACTCATGTTATTACAAATGTCACTAGCATTCCTTTGCTTCTAGCTACCTCAATTCAAAAAAAGCTAATCTGAATTTTTAAACAAGTTGCTGAAAATGGTTGCCGTTCATTACAATGCAGGCTTCAATTCAGTACGAAAACATTTGAAGCATATTCTCTGAAATTGAATTTATCGTTTCTTGAATATAATTTTTTAGTACGATATTATTAATATAGGTTTTTTCTTCTATAGAAAACGCAATCATATTTATGAAACACACTATACACTGCAGTATTTACTTCACTGCTTGAAGACTTCGAATGCAACAGCGGCCGTAAGTTTGTGTGTCTGACTGGAGCAAGGACATTAGTGAAGGGGTGAGAGTGAAGTACATTCAGAAATGCAGGTACAATAAAAATGCAAGTAAAAATAAAATGATGTCCCTGTATATAGTACAGTGAAACCTGTTCAAGACGGAAGTGATATGATCCTAATTTTTTCCGTTGTGGACAGGTTTCCGTATTATTCAAGTGTGACATTAAAATGGAATATTTTGTCATTCATATAGGCTACATGAAAAACAAAATGGCATGCCGCAAATTGCAAGAAGTACAAAATATTCCATTTAACGCTAATCACATTGAATCATCTTTCTGTCGCTTATTACGTTGGTGAATCATCTTGATAAAAATCTAATTTTCTGTATAAATATTATCGTAACTTACTCATTAGTAATTAAACATTACTAAAGTTTACTAATCTCATTCTATTTAATATCTAACACTATACTCTAATACTGTACTGCATATCACTGCACATTATTAATTAATTGGAGTAAGAGCTTCAACATTAATTCACATAGACTTTGTTTCTAATTTTCCTTTATCTCGATAATTTTTACTTCATCACTTAATGTTAATGCCACATTTTATGCAATTTTTTTTTTTACCTGGAAATCACTACACTTGCGCTACGACAGTATACGGGTATGAAGCATTGAAAATCTTTGAAGGGACTCGTCTGCCTAGTCAACAGAGTAATAAAATTTATGTCAGACAGGCGAACACACCCTCTTACCCTCTAAAAATTTTTCAAAGAAAACTTGTTTTTATCTTAGTTACCTACATATTTCGTATATTCCTTGAAATTACACGCTGTTTCAAAATATAGTTAAAAAATATAGTGTGTCCAAAACATTGTTTCCGTCTTGAACAGTAGCAGACAGTTTCCGTTTCCGCGTTGGACAGTTTCCGTTTTATTCAAGAAAAATTACACGTAATACATACAAATTTCGCCGCGACCAATAAATTGTTCCGAAATAGACAGGATTCCGGATTATTCAGGTTCCGATTTGAACAGGTTTTACTGTATAAGGTAGGTGTCCCTGATATGGCCATGCTAAGGTTTGAGAATTTTTCTAGCCGCCATTTTGAAAAAAAATGTAAACCAATTTTCACTTACTCGTTCTCAGTCTAATGGACTTTCTTAAAACAATTTCCTTTCCCCATAAAAATTGCTTTAATTGTCCAAAAATTCCCAAATTCCAAAAGTCTACCTAGTGGTCATATCAGGAACATGTGCACATGATATGCACACCCTTGTTCCATGTTCTACAAATCGTGATTGTTTTCAGTTTGATAGCGCAGTTTTGTTAAAATTAGATAATTTTGGTGTAAAATGAATAAAAATGACACTTAATAATCTTTTTTATAATTCAAAAGTGTAGTCAAAACATGTTTTTCCATAAAAAATAAATTGTTTTTCTTGAAATACAAAATTTTTGCGTAATCCCAGCTATTAGGCATGTAAATTTCTCAGGTGAAAAAATAAAAGTGAAATGAAATTGATATGGCCGTGCTGCATTTGATATGGCCATATCAGGAGCAGGTAAGCTTTCACGAAAATCGTTTGATTGTGAACAACTCGTAAAAGATACGCCATCAACTACAACACCAATCAACAGAACGTTAAAAACTGAATGAAGTACGATGGTTTTCATGAAACAAGTCTTTGAAAAACATGCATAAAACAAAGGAGACTTACCAGAGAAAAATAAGAAGAGGTCACATGAAAACCGCAAAACAGACAACTGACGCCATATTGCTCAACCTGACTGGATGGAAAACGATCAAGTGATATATATACCAGGATGCCATTTCACTGGATGCTGCTACAATTTAGCGGATTTTTTGGTTAACTAACTCACAATAGGGGGGTGGCCATATCAGGAACATGGCCATAACAGGAGCACCCACCTTACAATAATTACAATTACATGAAATAAAATAAAATAAACGTAAATGAAAATAAAATAAAATACACGTAAATCTATTAATAGTAGAAGCAATAAACCTAGGACTATACATAAAAACTATTCTATAATAACGCCTACGATAAGCAAAAGTAAATCTAACTTATATGTAGTTCTATTTCACCCAACTATTACAAATTTAAGTAATTACATATCACCTTAATTAATTACATACCAACTTAATTACATATCATCTTAATTAATTACATATCACCTTAATTTATTTACGTATCAACTAAATTACATATCTTAATTAATTACATATCAACTTAATTAATTATATATCAACTCAATTAATTATACTTAAATAATTACACTGCACCTCCAATTGCATTTTCAGTCTAATCTCCTCAACCTTTCCTTAAATGTATTGATTTTAAGAGGACCACCCTGAAAGATTGACGCAGGTAAGCTGTTCCAGTCTACTATTGTGCGGTTAACTAAGGAAAATTTTGCCACGTCCGTTCTTTGTTTTCTACATTTAAACTTCCTAATATGCTCAGTCCGCTAATAAATGTTTTGCCGAATTTCAACTCGTCAAAGAGGATATTGTAACCAAAGTTTTGAGACAAATTTTACGCGTCCGTCTCCAGAGGATGATAATTCAACGCGTGGTATATATCTGTTAAGTGATTCACACCAGCTGTCCGGAAACACTCAGCTTAACGGATTCGAGGAATTAGGCACTTCAGGCGACAGTTGCTGATTTATGTGACTCATTTGAATTAGTATTCCCTCCCACACAATGGATCCCCAAGTTACTCAGAGATTGCTATGGTCTTTATTTTCTTTTACACTGAAAGTTACCGTGCATGACAATTTTTAGACTAATACTGCAATTATTAAATTCTGAATAAAATTTAAAATCACTCACTCACTCACTCACTCACTCACTCATTTATTATCTTCCGTAGATCTTACATGAGCAATGAAGCTTTAAGATGTGGAACAAGTCAAAATTTTACAATATTACAATTACAATTTTTACAAATTTTTACAATATTATACAAATTTTACAGTTTTACAATGTAGTAATTTTCTACAATGATGAGGTGAGGTCCGAGGATTCGCCAAAAGATTACCCGGCATTTGCTTTTTGGTTGGGGAAAACCTTGGAAAAATCCGAACCAGGTAATCAAATCAAAAGGGTGAAATGAAGTGATTCCGAGGACTCGCCATAGACCATCCGGCTTCAGTCCCACGGCTGGGGAAAACCTCGGAAGAAACCATTCAATGAGACCAAAAGGGGATCCAACCCAAGACCGAACGCAGCTCCGGATCAGCAGCCCAGCGAGTCTGCCGACTGAGCTACATCGATGGCTCCACTAAAAATATACAATACATATACAATTAGATTATTACATTTACAAACGCAAACGATCATTCATCAGTTGAGCTATATGTATAATACAAAACAAGTAAGTTAATTAAATTTAAGGCATAAACAATTCAATCAGTTGTGGTATACAGAAATTGATAATACATATCAAGCAAACAAAAGTTTTAGCCTTTAAAGCAGTGGTCGGCAAAGATGACGTCATATGACGTAAAGCTCGCAAAACATACCAACGGTGAAGGTGAAAGGAGGGAGGCATAAGAGGAGAAGTCTCGGAACAAAATCTCTACTACAAATTTTACGTGTGCAGAAACGAACAGTGAACATCTACAAACTAAGGAAGAGTTCAATTAAGTTTATGTTAATATATATTTGTTTATTTTTTTTAATTTTTGTATGATTTATTCAGTCTACTCCCTCTGTTCCTAAATATGGCATACAAAGAAGTCATTAATTCTGATCCAAAATATGGTATACCGGAGGTCTGCATCGGACGTTTTCGCTCGAGCGCCAAGTAGTTCATAGCATAATCCGATAGGTAGCGCACATGCATGATGGGTAAAATTGTCGCGAGCGATAAATCCTCGAACGGTATAAGCCGAGCGTTAGACATTCGTTCTTGCTACAGTGATGAACTGTGTAGTAACATCATAGATGTTTATCATTTCAAAACTTTGCAATGTTTAACTAACCTCTCCATAGTACAACTACAAAACTTTTTTAACATATAATATAAATGTAGGTAAATGGTTTTTTTCCATACAGCAGTGATTTTGTTTTTACCACATGTGATAGATGTTATTGGATGTAAATAAACGGAGAACACAATCACGATAATGTATCAAGTTTTCTAGTAGTGATAATAATAATCTCTAATAATTAGTGCATCAATCTTTGCGTCTGTAACAGTTGTGCAGCATGATTATTCGTTTTATTATATTTTCTGCGACGTTATCTCTGTACTAATATTGTTATTAATCTACTGCTATATCAATAACATTTTGTAAAACTTTTCTACATTGTCGCAGTATATAGGCGGAACACTATGTATGGACCTATCATATTATATATGTGGTAAATTAAATATTGAATAATTATTAATTAGCAATAATAACTGTATATCGAAGTTTTTCACACTATTTTATTTATAACTTCATGTTCCTGTTTTGGTACGTTCCATTGACTGTTCATTAGACGTTTGTCACAAACGCAGAAAATAAAGTCTTATTTTTACCGTGTGAGCAAAACATATGTGTATCTTATCTATCGCCTTCCATACAAGATAAGACATGTCGGTGATATGACCTTGTACTGTGCTTCTATTTATTAAAAACGCACCACGACCGATCGTACCTCGCTCGAGCGTGCGACATTCGACCGAGTTCAAGCGAGCGACTTAACTCCAATACAGCACTCTGTGGTATACATTTGTTAAAGTTCTTAGCAATATAATGTAACTTCAATACATCTTGTATGGTACTTATTTGATTGATAAATTAACATAAGAAAAACATAAAAAAATTACCTACATTTCATTCTGCGTGATGTCAAATTAATAAAAGAAGGGAAAAGAATTGTTTTGAGATAGGCAAATTAACATAAAAACTAAAATAAATTATAACCCGTTTTTCTACGACTATTGTTCCTTAGATGTTCTATTCAAAATTGACTGGGTTGGTGTTATGTTTTCTGCAACAGGAACACCACAGCAGGTGCCCATTTGATTTCTGTTCATAATGAACTATTTTAATATTATAGTTTGATGCACTACAGAAGTTTAGAAACATTCACAACTGCTCTCTGTGATAGTCCCTTCACTACCGAACAGAATACCACACCGCGAAACATTTCGTGCGAGCATGCGCAATAATCAAACTTGTTTTGTTTGTTACTATAACACATTTTAGAACGGAAGGTGCATTATTTTATACACAATTTTAACTTTAAGGTGCATGTGTAATTAACTCATAAAAAATTAAGAATCAAGTTGCATGTAGGGAATTTTAAAATAATATATAAGGCTAATACTAAATATAAAATGGAACCAGTTTCAGTATTTCAGCGGAAGAAATATTACTTCTTAAAAGTTTTTGCAGAAATATCATCCACTAAGTGAATCTTCTGAACGTACGCAAACCAAAAATTGATGTCAATAATCTAGTTGGGAATTGGAATGGACAAGGTTCCTTGTATGTTTTATAATATTAGCATTATAAGGAAGTTAGAATTCATAAAACAGTACTATTACCGGTTGTTCTATATGGTTGTGAAACTTGGACTCTCGCTTTGAGATAGGAACAGAGAAGAAGGTGCATAGAAAAATATTTGGGACTAAGAGGGATGAAGTTACAGGAGAATCGAGAAAGTTACACAACGCAGAACTGCACGCATTGTATTCTTCACCTGACATAATTAGTATCATTAAATCCAGACGTTTGACACGGGCAGGGCATGTAGCACGCATGGGAGAATCCAGAAATGCGTATAGAGTGTTACTTGGAAGACCTGAGGAAAAAGACATTCGAGGAGGCCGAGACGTAGATGGAAGGATAATATTAAAATGAATTTTAGGGAGGTGGGATATGATGCTAGGGACTGGATTAATCTTATTCAGGTTAGGAACCGATGGCGGGTTTATGTGAGGGCGGCAATGAACCTCCGGGTTCTCTAAAATCCATTTGTAATTAAAGTATGCATCATATGGAATATTCTCGTATTCTATGCCAACTCAATTGGATGAACGTTTTGCTTACAACGAGGATTCCAAATTAATACAGCATATTCCAACTTGATTCTGATTATGAAATAAAGTAAAAACAGAAGTTTGCATGAAGAATTTCAATTTTAGAAATTAAAAATTCAAGTGATTTGAAATAAGAATTAATAACTGTTTTGGTGTGGGGTTTGAAAGTTCGATTATTACCAAATTCTGTACATATAGGGTAAATTTTGGTAGCATTGTAATACTAATAATATTGTGATAGTTCTTTTTGAGAATTCTTTACAATTTTACTGAGCGAGAGGAAGATCGGTTTTCTGCGTCAACGTATTAAGGCACTGATCGTCAGCACTCGCTGAAATGGGCTAAGGCTAAGCGGAGACATCCCGTGTGCCCCATCGTGCAGCACGAAGAGGCAGAGAGCATACCCCCTAACGGCTACGAATGCACCATATTGCAGTGTGTTTTCCGCGGGTAAGAGACGTTAGCCCCAGGGTGCTCTGTGCTGATGACCGCTGTATTCTCTCGCTCAGTAAAATTGTAAAAAATTCTGAAATTTATTTTTTTACTTTTTATTTTATTTATTTATTTATTTATTTATTTATTCTGGTGCAGTTAAGGCCATCAGGCCTTCTCTTCCACAACACCAGGAATACAAATACAATAATAGAAATAAACAGAAAAAAATACGATATATACAAACTAAAGCTACACAAGAAATGAAGAGAGAGAGAAAAAACACTATAAACAAAGTAAAGCCACACAAGTAAACACAGGTTGCAGGTTGCAGTACTATCATGATATTATTAGTATCACAATATTACCAACCTTTACTTTACATATGTCTTTTAGTTGAAACAAATTCCAATATTTTAACGTTTATAAAACTAAAGTGTTTTAAATTATTGAAATGACAGTTTGCAACGTAATGTATAGGTGTCTGCAGTTAACTCATGATATAATATGTGTATAAAATATAAATTTCATACTCTCAAAACGGCTTTAAAATCATACAAGAGAGCTCTGATATGATAAATGAAGTTAAACTTCTGAGATCAAAACAGACTTTGTTTATAGCGTGGTATAAATATAAGCGACTTTATAGGTTTTAAATTCCACGGTGAAGTGACGAAGAAAGTCAAGGTGAAATATTTGCCGAGGAAAGACTTAATTGTTATAGCTATTTTCGAATTATTCCGTGCGACAAGCCATATTTCCAAAAGTCATCACGTATTTATAATTTCTGTATGAGAAATTGTCCCTCATTTTAACAGAAATGAGTCTACTACTGAAGGTAATAAGTTTCCCATGTGACAAGCAGTACTAATCGTTAGTGATATGTAGAAGAATTTCTGTTTCTCTAACACACTTAACAACCTGTCAGTGCTCGCCCATTTCCTTCTGAAGTTAATTAGTAACACAGAAAATAAATTAGGGCTTATTTATAACACAATATAAATATTAAGGTATATAGACATTCTATAAAATTTCAAGCAAGGAAAGGAAACTTGGTTTTTCTATAGCAAAAAAAAAAAAAGAGTCATAAGTTATATGTACAGTAAGTGCAGGCAGTACCGTAAGTAAAGTCATTAATTTCAAGGGGTTATTATTTGAGATATTTCAAAGAAAAATTTTAATACAAAGTTGAATTTTGGCGCTACATAATCTAGTTATTAAGAAGTCTTGTTGGATCAGACAATACCATATACCGCGCATTTGTATAATATATTGACTAGTCTTACTGTTTTGTGTCCCCTTGCACAGTGATTAATTATTATGTCACTAATAGAAAGTCTGATGATAGTTATATAAGAAGTAAATCATGGATGCATACATATATAGTAGTTGAACATCATAATTTGTACTGTTATTAAACGCTAAGTGTACCGATTATGTAAGTTTATTGTCTGAAGTATGGAAGTTCTGCTTATTTAAATCTCAATTAAAGCATAATATTTGTTGAGATAGTGAATATGATTCCTATTATATCCATAAGCGAGAGATATCTGTAATTTGTAATTGGCTGTTTTGCACTGTAGATCTGGTAGTAGTACGTACTTCGTGAGCAAATGCTTCTCTCCACTGCTGCACGGAGCATTCAGTTGGCTCGCCCAGATATAGTGTAAAATGTGTTACAGTCCGCGTCACCGTTTTTGGCGTGTGAAATAAGTAATGGGGACGTTAAGTGCGAGTGTTTTACATTTGCCGCAGTTTGACAAATGTCTGATGTGTCGTGTATACGAAGTGGTACCATTCTCAGCTGCATTAACAACATGCTCACAAACGGGCACTATATATCTACGACACATGCCAAAAACGCTGGCGCCAGTTGTACATGTAAACGTCAGGATAGGAACCGATGGCGAGCTTATGTGAGGGCGAGAATGAAAATCCGGGTTCTCTAAAAGCCATTTGTAATTATATCATTATATAATAATAATAATAATAATAATAATAATAATAATAATAATAATAATAATAATAATAATGATTTATTTTAGCTGGCAGAGTTAAGGCCGTAAGGCCTTCTCTTCCACTCAACCAGCAAAAAGTGTATATACATATGCATGAACTTACAAAGAATCCAACAATTTGATTGAGATGAGAGTTACATGTATACAAAAGTTATTAACAAATTAAACAACAAAATACTATGAACTATTAATTAAACACTGAAATAAACTGTGTAGCAGAATTAAACTAAAATACATAGAATGTTAATATATTTCAAATAATATTAGATAATAGAAAGAGATTATTACGAGACAATTAAAATACAGCACAATCAGGATGATGTCTAAAGAAAAAAGTAACAATGTAGTCAGTGATAGTTTAAATCAGTATGATTGGAGTGAAATGCTAATAAGGTTATCTTTTAAGCTGTTCTTAAAGGTGTTTATTGTCTTGCAGCCCCTAATACTTTGTGACAAGGAATTCCATTGACGCGAGGTGGATATTGTAAAAGATGATGAATAACAAGATGTTCTATGAAGAGGTATACTTAGCGTGCCACAGATAAGTGATCTGGTATTTACGTCGTGGTTAGAGTATAGATAAGAGAAACGAGACGAAAGGTAATTTGGTGTTGAAGTGTGCAGAATTCGAAAGAGTAAAGACAAAGAGTGTAAAGTTCTACGTTCTTTAAGTCGGAGCCACGAGAGACTTGCGAAGGACGGTGATATGTGATCATACCGTCGGATGTTGCACACGTATCTGACGCACATATTCTGAGCTCGCTGTAACTTGACTGACAATTCAGAACTTAGGTCACTTAACAAAACGTCACAATAATCGAAGTGCGGCGTTACTAGGGTTTGCACTAGGGTAAGTTTTAGTTGCTGGGGCAAGAAGTTTCTCAAGCGACTCAAACAGTGAATGGAGGAACAGATTTTTTTTATCGTTTCTTTAACTTGAAAATTCCAACTTAGATTATTATCAAAAAAGAAGCCAAGATTTTTTACGACAGATGAATAAGGGATTAGCGTGTTGTTAAGAGTAACAACTGAAAGATTACTGTTATTAAGGGAGTTAACTAAACGCTTATGTCCAATAATTATGGCTTGAGTCTTACTTGGATTATATACTTGTTACTATACTTTTTTTTTAAGATGGGACATGACAGTTAAGCGGCCGAACTTGGAACTACAGTGCTATGTAGCCAATATGGACTACCATGCTGCCAGAGCTGATGGAAGCTAGCAATTGATGTTAAGATCGCTGACGTTAAAACATTCATTGACAATTGACGCGAAGGTAAGAAAACAATACAAAAATCGACGGAGAATCAAACACGAAACGTACCAATGCTAACATTGTGTGCACGATAAATGTTACCAAGAGAGCTATTAAGCACTCGCCACGTGGGAATGGTAAGTTTGACAACTCAAACCATCGTTACCATAGTAACAGGCCTACCACGCTATGGACATTCAGTTGTTTTTCCGATCGCAACGCTCCTGTCATGTCCCATCTTTCAAAAAAACAAGTATAGCATTAATAAATAGTGTGTTATAGATTTTCGTTAATGTAAACTGGCACTGCATACAATAATCTCACGTGTATTACGTAAGACAACATATCTGCACAGTCTACTATATACAGTCGCGAAGGTCAATATGTACTAAAATGCAAACATGGGTAGTTGCCCACCACTAGGATCGCTACTGTCGCCTCATCATTGCAGATCTCTCTCCTAGTAGACGACAAAATATGTTAAACTTTCGTTGTGTTCTTTTGGAAAAATTAACACCTTCCTTCCATTATTGAAATATTAAATGCATAAAGTTAATTTATTATTTTAATGAAGTATATTAAATTCCACCATAAACTCGAAGATACCTGCAAGAAATAGGTTAATATTATTTTTGGTTCTGCAAAATGAACTGAAATTTACTATAATCGCTTCACTCATTCAAGATTAAAGCGATAATTAACTATGAAACCAATAAATATTAATTTGCATTTCCCTTTACAACAATAATAATGGAAATATGAATTAATGGAGTAACTTACGTGTACCGGTACTTGTAGTGTAGGCTTACGTAGTTAAAGTGGGGTGAGGTTAAGCAATAATAATCACACCAGAATTGGAAATAAAACGTGATCAATAAATTTTATTGTAACATACTTTTTCTACGTCTCTAGTAAAGTAACAAATAAAAATAACAACAAAATTAACAGCTATAATTAAAAACATATCCTTTGAAAAGAAAAGTACGCCTAACCAATAATAATCCCACCAGATTTGAAAATAAAACGTGATTAATAAATTTCGTTAAAACAAACTTAGGAGACAATTTTTCTACGTCTCTAGTAAAATATTATTATTCCAATTATTGTATTTTAGCCATTAACGTTTTCATTACAACCAATAACGAACATTTCACAAGCATCAATGTGAAATACGCAACGAGTTAGCACTCGATGGAAATGCGACACAGTCCAAAGTCGACCGTGGACAGTCTATTGTTTCTAGTTGCTAACTACTTGGAGCGCTTTATCACGAGATTTGCAAAAAATCACCTCAAGCTTCGCGACTGTATGTAATAGACTGTGATATCTGACCAGCTTCTGAAGCTGAAATACAGCGAGACTAGAATTTATTCCTTACGTTTTGAATGTACGTACATACGTGAATGAATGTGGAGAACGGCTACGCTAAATGTAACCACATCTGTTACGGACGTTATGAATGAATGTTTTTGTTTCAACTTTTTGACTAGTATTAAAATCTGAAGAAATTGACTTCTGAGGTTCCGTATTTGAACTTGAACTTAATGAAGCTTGTGGACCTATTCAAGACACCTCATTTTGTCCCCACCCCCTCTCTCTCTCTCTCTCAAAAACGGAGGGGATTATGAATGCACGGGCTTTCTGTTCCGAGACTTTGTGGTTTTCACTCTTTGACAGATTTTTAATTATGACATACAAAGCAACTGACGATGCAAATAGATTTCTGTGGTTTTAGAAAATGTTCCAGACATACTGTGTTTCATCCACTGTGACTTTTGCACACATTATTTGGGCACTGAATGCTAATTCCATGCACATCATATACCCAATAAAAAGAGACCAAACTGTATCAACAAACTTTCTCTCGTGTTTATTATTCCTAGTATAGAATCCATAAATTAAAACTCTCGGATCCCAGGATATTTTGCAATAGGAAGGTGTTCCTATGCGTCTGAATTTAGCCCTTTTATATTATCTACATTTGGAAAACGGAATTTTTAATTACATTTCTGTGTCTGTTCAACGTCACAGTTTTTATTCGTTCCCTACTGAGGATTGGTGAGCTTTTGTCTTATTTCCATTTACCAATATGCTGGTCATATTAATTGCTGAAGGGATCACACATATGGAACTTTGCTTCAGTGTGTATCGGATGTCAGAATGCTTTGATGGAGATTGAATTACCGAGGAAGTAAAATACGTCCAGGCTAACGTTGGATTATGTTTAACTAGAAAGAGGTAAACACATTTATGCAATATTTTGCATTCAAAATGGAATTAATTGCAATTATAATACGATATATTTAAGAGCAAAGAGTAATGGTGTCTGTGCCAGCTAAGAAGTTACCTAAAAATCACGTTATAGGGTATTAAATCCATTTAGAATTGGATGTTTATCCATTGTTAATTATATATGAATCGGTTGTTTGAGAAACTACACATGCCAAATAGCTAAAGCGAAGGATGTGTGTAGTTTCTCAAACAACGGATTCATATCTACTTGATAGTCTTTGCTGGAGACCAAGTATCTTGTTGGTCTCACATCTACGAGATTCCGCCATGTGTCCCTTTAATATAAAGCGGAACACATCACATTGTAGGCTAAAGATACTCTTTTATACAGGTGGAAATAATAACTGTGCTGATTTTAATAGCTTATTCTTTGGAACCTGATATAATTTTTTTTTTTAACTTTCCTCTAATGTTAACACAATTTATTCGACGTACGGGTCAGATTTTTATTCTTGTCATTAGAGAAGATGCAGTTTTTCAATAAAATGGTTTTCTTAACACTAAGTAAAATGATTAGCACATTTAGGAAAATATCCTTCATCTGTCTAATATCTCCGAAGAACAGAATAAGTGAACTGAAAATCAAGAATGGAGTGATGAAAGTGCCAATTTTGAATGAATTAGAGAAGTGTAAAAGGAAATTAAGTAAAACGATAGAGATAATGAAAATAGGTGAGGAGTATGGCGGGGGAGGCTAGCTAGGATAGTGAAGTATAGTATGTAGAAAATTAGTGAGATCTGAAAAGGGAATGTAAATTAAATTGTTAAGTTTTAAATTGGGAATACTGATCAATTTAAATGGGGTCGAAAGTTAAATTATAAGAGCGTCTACAAAAGGTATATCTGTAATGAATGTAATTGTGGTACGGATACAAAATCGTGAGGTCCACATTACATGGATGTAAATGTTGTATATCACATCACATCACATCACATCACATCGCATCGCATCGCATCGTATCATGTCATGTATAATATCATATCATACCATATCATATATCATATCATATCATACCATATCATATCATATCATATCATATATCATATCAAATCATATCATATCATATATATCACATCATATCATATATCGTATCGTATCATATCATATCATATCATATCATATCATATCATATCATATCATATCATATCATATCACATCATATCATATATATCACATCATATCATATATCGTATCGTATCATATCATATCATATCATATATCATGTCATATCATATCATATATCATGTCATATCATATCATATATCATGTCATATCATATCATATATCATATCATATATCATATCACATCATATCATATCATATATATCACATCATATCATATATCGTATCGTATCATATCATATCATATATCATATCATATATCATGTCATATATTATGTCATATCATATCGTATCATATCATATCATATCATATATCATATCATATCACATCATATCATATCATATATATCACATCATATCATATATCGTATCGTATCATATATCATATCATATCATGTCATCATATCATATCATATATCATATCACATCATATCATATCATATATATCACATCATATCATATATCGTATCGTATCGTATCATATCATATCATATCATGTCTCCGAAGAATTTGCGAGAAATGTACATGTACATATTTATAATCAGAATATTTGCAATAATAAACTAAAAAGTATTCATTTTGCAAAAGTGTTTCATTCTCTCTTTGGGCAGGATATAAATCATTATCCCATCAATTTTATACTAATAATTCTCGAAATATATCTTCAGTTGGAGAATCATAATACAGGGTGTAACAAGACCGCGCCGAAAAACTTTGGGGAATGATAGGTCACACAGAGAGGTTAGTTTTTTTTGTTAAGGTGCACATGTTCGTTGATACGTCCTTGATGAGTTATGCGTCCTTTTTAGAAGCGCATTCTCGGATCACGTATGTTGCATAAGTGTGCGCCGTATCTCCTTATCATGTCTGTTATACTGCTGTAGATTGTCATTGAACTACGTGGTGCAACTACTGCAACTCCTTTTCCTTCGAAGTCAACCCTTTGGATAGAATTTTCCTGCTTTGTTTTGCCTTTTCCTTAAGAATTTCGATCTTTATATTTGCAGTACGTCACGAATTTGTCGTCTAAAGTCTCTTCCTGTTTGCTGAGCAATTACTGTCTTGTTATTTCGCGGAATCAGACTGATCTAGTCTATCTCTTCTGCTGAAAACGTCATTAAATAAGCTATTAAGTAAATGAGCCAGATTGTCACAGAGAATTGTTTCCATTCTTCGGAGGCGAGACATTAACTTCCTGTCGCGTATTTACACAGTGGTGCAGATATTCCCAGCGACTGGGTTTACACTTGAAAGGAATGCCATAATGAACTGTCAATGAACTCCAAGGTACAGCTAACACGATCCGAAGCGGTATTTCTAATACGGAAACCATTTCATGACATTTCTGTAATGTTGCCGGAGGCCTCGAAACGGATTTGCTGCCGTTCTTGAGATAACTTGCCCACAAGGAATTAAAATATCTTAATCTGTTTTGCGGTTTTCGACGTACTCACCGCAACCGCAGACAAAAGAAATCGACATCGTCTTTCTCAGATACAGTAAAAAGCTAGCTTGAAATAAGAGAACACGAATCGGCCCAGATGACGATGGTAGGAGACCAAGAGACCTGAATAAAATCGTGGTCCTCACGGTTCAGTGAACGTTCCCATCTGTGGCTTATTTTGTTGTTTACAGATGGTGTACTCTTAAGCGTTGTTCTGAGCAAGTGGAAAGGCGAAGGAAAGTTCATTGTATGCAGATCATAAGCTATATTTGGAATAATTCGAGATTGTCGGCATCCTTGAGAACAAAAAGAAATAATGATGATGATGATGATGATAATAATAATAATAATAATAATAATAATAATAATAATAATAATAATAATAATAATAATAATAATAGTGTTTGCTTGCTTTCTTTTGCATGCTTTTGCTCGCTTGTTTCTTTTTATTGTGTCATAGTAGCTTAGGTTGTAATATTACATATTTTTGTTTGCTTATTATATCCTATTTCTGCTCTTTAAATAGGTACTAGGAATTCTGAAACTTCGCGGTACCTATAAAGTAATAATAACATATATAATTTTATTAATAGAAAATTCACAAAAAATTAGGCCCAAGAATATATAACAAATTTATATTTAAATATCCTAATCTTGTCAATTCTAATAGTTCTAGTATTAAATTTAAAAAGTTATGTATGGATTTTATAAAAATTGAAAAATTGTAAATCTAAACTTATATACTATAATTGCACAGTAGACATAAGAAATTGTATTGTATAATTATTAATTTCAATTCAGGAATCCGCCCCTGAGCACGAGTTCTACCCTTTCAGGGGCGAGCTAAAGTTTTTCTGTATATATTATATTTTATGTTACAATTATTAGCAAAATAAATAAATAAATAAATAAATAAATTAGGGAAAACACGGGAATTTTATTGGAAGCAAGTAAAGAGATAAGTTTGGAAGTAAATCCCGAAAAGACAATGTATATGATTATGTCTCGTGACGGGAATATTGTACGAAATATAAATATAAAGATTGGAAATTTATCTTTTGAAGAGGTGGAGAAGTTCAAATATCTTGGAGCAACAGTAACAAATATAAATGATACTCGGGAGGAAATTAAACACAGAATAAATATAGGAAATGCCTGTTATTATTCGGTTGAGAAGCTTTTATCATCCAGTCTGCTGTCAAAAAATCTGAAAGTTAGAATTTATAAAACAGTTATAATACCGGTTGTTCTTTATGGTTGTGAAACTTGGACTCTCACTTTGAGAGAGGAACATAGATTATGGATATTTGAGAATAAGGTGCTTAGGAAAATATTTGGGGCTAAGAGGGATGAAGTTACAGGAGAATGGAGAAAGTTACACAACACAGAATTGTACGCATTGCATTCTTCACCTGACATAATTAGGAACATTAAATCCAGACGTTTGAGATGGGCAGGGCATGTAGCACGTATGGGCGAATCCAGAAATGCATATAGAGTGTTAGTTGGGAGGCCGGAGGGAAAAGACCTTTAGGGAGGCCGAGACGTAGATGGGAAGAAAAAGAAAAGGGAGGTGGGATATGATGAGAGAGAATGGATTAATCTTGCTCAGGATAGGGACCAATGGCGGGCATATGTGAGGGCGGCAATGAACCTTCGGGTTCCTTAAAAGCCAGTAAGTAAGTATTGCTCGACCAGGCCAGTGGAGTCCTGCAACCCGGAGCGCCACTTGTACTGCTGTTGCGTTCGTATAGCGTCATCGCTATAGTTGACATTCCTCCCGCGACTCCAATCACCTCGGTCTAGTTAGTCTATAATTACTGTACATACATATGAATGATACAATTCTTTTCTTTGGTTCATTTCAGAGTTCAGAGAAATGTTAACGACATTGACTTAGAAGTAGTAGAAAAAACTCTTGTAGGAAAAAATAGGGATGGTTTTAATATTATGAGTTTGTGGCGTATTTCAATATTTAAAAATTTTAAACATTTAATTTTACTCCCATATGATGAAATGTAGGGCTGAATATGTTTAAATATATTTCATTAAATGCAGTAGAGTAGAATTGGTAGGCATGTGGTAAGACAGCCTGAAAATGTCATTAGTATAGATCAAATAGTTTTTGTACAAAGTGTATTAATAACTTGGAAAATGTGATGCATTTCGGAAAATAGGTTTTGAAGTTAAAATTGTATTATTGATCATTAGCGTGCCACGATTTAAATAAACACATTTATTGTATTAAAAAATTATTGAAAAATATATATAGTTGTTGAGAGGAGAATACTCTTTAACAGAATCTTATAAAAATTGCAATTTTCTACCCTGTTAACGACCAACTCTCTTTAAATGCGTTTGCGCTTTTGGTAATTTTTGTCCTATAGAATGCTACTTCATTTTGAAATTGCTGATCTTCCTTTATTTATTCTTCCAATTACACCATCCTCATGACTTCCATTTCTAGCCATTTTGACTCCTAAATATGTGTATTCATCACAATAATTTATATTACGTTCTCCGTTTTCAAAAATTAAATCCTTACTAAGTACACAGAAGATGTCTTTCTTGGAAATAACGGATCTACGTTTTTGTAGGCTTCTATGATTTTCACGTAACTGCAGTTGGCATCTGAATTATATCGTTTATCTTCTAATCTTATATCACGTGACTGAAACAACCCGAAGCAGGAAGAATTGTTTTTTGGGGGGAGGTACAAACTATACATTTTAGGCATTTTTATATCATTCTTATTTTCAATTAATTTGGAATTCAGAATTCAAATAATAAGCGTAATGACATTAATAACAATACTATCAATTATATAAAATTATCTGATATACAATCAAATTATTAGTAAGTAGCTATCATTCATTCATTCATTTATTATATTCCATAAATCTTACATGATAAATGAAGCTTTAAGATGTGGAATAAGTCAAAATTTTATAATATTACAATTACAATTTTTACAAATTTTTACAATATTTTACAATTTCTACAGTTTTACAATTTAGTAATTTTCTACAATGTTGAGCTTAGGTCCAAGGATTCGCCAAAAGATTACCCGGCAGTTGCCTTTTTGTTGGGGAAAACCTCGGAAAATCCCAACCAGGTAATCAAATCAAAGGGGTTAAATGAAGTGATGCCGAGGACTCGCCATAGACCATCCGGCTTCAGTCCCACGGCTGGGGAAACCTCGGAAGAAACCATTCAATGAGACCAAAGGGGGATCCAACCCAAGCCCGAACGCAGCTCCGGATCAGCAGCCCAGCGAGTCTGCCGACTGAGCTACATCGATGGCTCTACTAAAAATATACATTACATAGCCAATCAGATTATTAAATTTACGAACGCAAACGATTATTCATCAGTTGAGCTATATGTATAATACAAAACAAGTAAGTTAATTAAATAAATATCGTCTCTCCCAACTGAAATTTTCACTGAACCTCTCACAAAATTATCCGCAAACCACCAAAACCTACTTTGAAAATTGCATCATCAAAGCACGGAAAGGCCTTGCTGGCTTTATAATTAGCATAAATGTATTTTAAATAATTATTTAAGTCTTGAAATTTGTCTTAGAAATCTGTGATTACACTAGTGAAGATATTTTCAGGAATTGAGATTGCCAGGAGAGAATTCGACGATTCACTGACGTAGGCTGTGGGCTATGAAACGCGCATTGCATTGATTTTATGTCAGTAGGGATCTCCAACCAATGGAGTTTGTGTGCGCCAGGCCAGTGTTTCCAAACCGTATGCCCTTGCAAAGCACTTTATAAATAATAATATTCGTATACAGATTTTGAAATGGAACAAACAGAGAAACAGCCTAGGAAAAATAATTAGGAAACATCCCAAGAAAATAAATGTTAAATTTTTTTATTTTCTAATTTTATGGACGTTTTTGTTTCATATTCGAGAAAATCCTCTTGGTTAAACAGAGGCTTTCAGTATTGAATCATATTTTCCCACAGGTACTGTCGTCCGTTTGCTTACGTCGCATCCCGATTTCCCCACCTGCTTCTGCTCGCTCCTCTTTAAAGTCTAGTGGCTGGACTGTCTTAGCTCTTTTCTGAAAACATTAATTTCTGTTAGGAATTGGACGTAATATTATACAACTGTTTAAAATAACTTAATTAAAAGGGCCTCGTTAAGTAATTAACTGCCACGTGATTTCCTCCCTTTCTACGACCTTGCGACATAAACACTTGAACGGACAGTAGATAGCATGTCTGAGTAATTTTATCTGTGCGGGTCGGGCAGAAGTTGTTTGAATTTTCACTATGTAAGGTACTCTTTTATAGAGTAGGTACAGAATTATTTCAACATGAGTTACTAGTAAGAAGGACGAAACTGGTAATTGGAATTAGATGCAATAGCCTATAGTGCGATAATATGCACAAAAGAACTGAAGCCTGTATCGAAATGAACGGCCACCATTTTAAAAAAATGTGTTTAAATATCCATATTATGATTATTTTTTCAATTTAACTTCATTCTCTATATTGTACGCTAATGTGCTGTAGATAATATAATATACACTGCATAATGAATACGTTCGCATGGACAACTCAGTTCGTGAGTAAAAGCACTTATTGTTAATACTGTACTGTATTTTGATTAAACAAAATCCTGATGAAAATTATAAAACTCAAAATTGCGATATTTCCTAGTTTACGTAAATGGATGAACTACTTTTCTTCCCTCCCATACCTAGTAAAGTGATTTGTTTGTATTTTACGCCAGTATCATCGAACTCCAGTCGTGGAAGGGGGTAGCAAACGGTTTTCCCGGTTCTCAAACGTTAGTATAGTCAGGTTAATATTAAAAATGTTAGTAAAAATTAAATGATGTCCCGGTATAAGTTAACCGTGCAGAATTAACAGTTTATGCTAAAGCAGGGAGATGTATTATCACCATTACTTTTTAACTTCGCTTTAGAATATGCCATTAGGAAAGTTCAGGATAACACAGAGGGTTTGGAATTCAACGGGTTAATATGTTTCTTTTCTATGCGGATGACGTGAATATGTTAGGAGAAAATCGACAAACGGTTAGGGAAAACGCGGAAATTCTACTTGAAGCAAGTAAAGCGATAGGGTTGGAAGTAAATCCCGAAAAGACTAAGTATATGATTATGTCTCGTGGCCAGAATATTGTACGAAATGGAACTATAAAAATTAGCCTTCGAAGAGCTGGAAAAATTCAAATATCTTGGAGCAACAGTAACAAATAGAAATGACACTCGGGAGGAAATTAAACGCAGAATAAATATGGGAAATACGTGTTATTATTCGCTTGAGAAGCTTTTGTCATCTAGTCTGCTGTCAAAAAATCTTAAAGTTAGAATTTATAAAACAATTATATCACCGGTTGTTCTGTATGGCTATGAAACTTGGACTGTCACTTTGAGAGAGGAACATAGATTAAGGGTGTTTGAGAATAAGGTTCTTAGGAAAATATTTGGGGCTAAGAGGGATGAAGTTACAGGAGAATGGAGAAAGTTACACAACACAGAGCTACAGGCATTGTATTCTTCACCTGACATAATTAGGAACTTTAAATCCAGACGTTTGAGATGGCAGGGCATGTAGCACGTATGGGAGAATCCAGAAATGCATATAGAGTGTTAGTTGGGAGGCCGGAGAGAAAAAGACCTTTAGGGAGGCCGAGACGTAGATGGGAAGATAATATTAAAATGGATTTGAAGGAGGTGGGATATGATGATAGAGAATGGATTAATTTTGCTCAGGATAGTGACCAATGGCGGGCTTATGTGAGGGCGGCAATGAACCTCCTGGTTCCTTGAAAGCCAGTAAGTAAGTAAGCATTTCTTGAATAGAGCAGAACAAATAATACCCACACCTGTGGAGTAACGGTCAGCGCGTATGGCCGCGAAACCAGGTGGCCCAGGTTCGAATCCCAGTCGGGGCAAGTTACTTGGTTGAGGTTTTTTCCGGGTTTTTCCCTCAACCCAATACGAGCAAATGCTGGGTAACTATCGGTGTTGGACCCCGGACTCATTTCACCGGCATTATCAACTTCATATCATTCAGACGCTAAATAACCTGAGATGTTGATACAGCGTCGTAAAATAACCAAATAAAATAAAATAAAGAACAAATAATTCCAAGACCGTATCAGTCCCAAATCTGTACTTTCCACAGGAAAAATACTTTCACCCTAAATGTCAACACTGTTTGACTCGATAAGTGTTGTTATACAGGGACATCATTTTATTTTTACTTGCATTTTTATTGTACGTGCATTTCTGAATGTACTTCACTCTCACCCCTTCACTAATGTCCTTGCTCCCGTCAGACACACAAACTTACGGCCGCTATTGCATTCGAAGTCTTCAAGCAGTGAATTAAACACTGCAGTGTATAGTGTGTTTCATAAATATGATTGCGTTTTCTATAGAAGAAAGAACCTATATTAATAATATCGTACTAAAAAATTATATTCAAGAAACGATAAATTCAATTTCAGATAATATGCTTCAAAATGTTTTTAATAATATGCGTACTGAATTGAAGCTTGCATTGCAATGAACGGCAACCATTTTCAGCAACTTGTTTAAAAAGTCAGTTTAGCTTTTTTTGAATTGAGGTAGCTAGAAGCAAAGGAATGCTAGTGACATTTGTAATAACATGAGTTAAGTGCATCCAGTGTAAGCTAAAGTATCTAAAATTTTACTGGCAAAGGGATATTTTAATCGCATCACACATTAAAATTTAAATAAAAAATTTCACCGATTTTACGAAAGCTTAAATATTTAAACCCATTTTCTCAAAAGTAACTTACTGTAAGTGCACTTACAGCCCTTTACTTATGACCCCCTCAATTTAAATGCACTCTCTATATTGTATGATAACAGCAATAATTAATATGCTAAATAAAGTAGACATTGCATAACGAACATAGCCGCCTGAAAAGTTGAGTTTTTAAAAAAAAATGTTACTGCTCTACTGTATTTTGATAAATTCCGTAAAAGTGATGATCAAACTGAAAATCGTAATATCGTATTTCCCTACAACATAAATGGATACACTACTTTTCTCTCCTCCTATACCTAGTAAAATGATTTGTTTACATATTGCACTAGTAACATGAAACTCCTGTAATGGAAGGGGGCAACAGTGTTTCCGAGTATAGCCAGGTTAATGTTAAAAATGTTGGTAAAAATAAAGTGATGTCCCGGGTACAATTCAGACTTTTATTCATATCATTACAAAAATTGATAAGTAACCTAATTATTTATCCCCTTACAGTTTTAAAATAAAATGTGCACGTAGAAATTACTATATTATTCAACCCATTCGTATATACATGTCAATTTCGTCCCTGAAGTAGTAGTTTAATTTCTTATAATGTTGACATCGGTGCAGCCGGGCGTTCCTCATTAGAGCGAGGCGAAACCTTTGAGTAGGGTTCACGGCGTAGTGTTAATTAGGTATTTTGTTAGTTAATTGTGGCCGGCACTCCTCAGCGTTGCCTCGCGCTCTGACACGAATGAGGCATTGCCCTTCGCCAAACACTATGACGAGAATTGATCGAGCAAGTAATTTTTCCACCTGCGAGTTGTTATATCGTCATTAGAGTCTGCAACACTGTTAGTGCGTGTCCGATATGAGGAGCGGATCACGCTACCACCAGCTCGCCATTAAAATTTTAAGAGATTGAGTTAGATAAATCACGAAACTTGTGATTTTCTGATATTATTCTCGAGGTTAAATTAACTAATATAGCCCTGACAAATTGTTCACATCTTCCTCTGTTGTAATTTCCTTCATTTTACTTTCACACTACCGCTACACGACGTTTGAGGAGAATGTAATATGGTGGCGTAGGGACATAATTTTATTTTTACTTCAATTTTTATTGGACCTGAGTTTTGGAATGTACTTCACTCCCAAACCTTCTACTAGTAAACTTCCAACCGTTCACGACACAGAGTCGAGGGCGCGTAAGCAGTACTGAGTTACTGAGTATAGTACGTTTCAGAAATATGTTCGCGTTTTCCAGTGACGAAAGAGCTTTCAATATTGAATCATATTTTCGTACGGGTACTGTCGTCCGTTTCCCTATGTCGCATCCCGGTTTCCCCCACCTGCTTCTGTTCGCCCCTCTGTTAAGTCTAGTAGCTGGGCTATCTTAGCTCTTTTCTGAAAACATTAATTTCTGTTAGGAATTGGACGTCTACGTAATATTATACAAGCGTTTAAAATAACTTAAATAAAAGGGCCTCCTTAAGTAATTAACTGTCACGTGATTTCTTCACTTTCTACGATCCTACGACATAACCACTTGGACGGACAGTAGATAGTATGTCTGAGTAATTCTATCTTTTCGGATCGAGCAGAAGTGAAGATTGAATTTACAGTACGTAAGATACTTTTTTATAGAGTAGGTACAGATTTTTTTCTTTGTTTTAGTAGGTTATTTTAGGACTCTTTATCAACAGCTTAGGTTATTTAGCGTCTGAATGAGATGAAGGTGATAGTGCCGGTGAAATGAGTTCGGGGTCCAACACCGAAAGTTACCCAGCATTTGCTCATATTGGGTTGAGGGAAAACCCAGGAAAAAACCTCAATCAGGTAACTTTCTCCGACCGAGAATCGAACCCGGGCCACCTGGTTTCACGGCCAGACTTGCTAACCGTTACTCCACAGGTGTGGATGGTACAGAATTATTTCAACATGAGTTACTAGTACGAAGGACGAAACTGGTAGGCCTAATTGGGATTAGGTACAATAGTCTATAGCGATAATATGCACATTATAACTGAAGCCTGTATTGAAATGAATGGCCACCATTTAAAAAATGTGTTTAAATATCCATATTATGATTATTTTTGAATTTAACTTCATTCTCTATAGTGTACGCTAATGTGCTGTAGACAGTATAATGTACACTGCATAGTGAATACTTCCGAATGGACAGCTCAGTTCGTGAGTAAAAACACTCATTGTTACTATTGTACTGTATTTTGATTAAACAAAAACCTAATGAAAATGATCATACTCAAAAGCACGATATCTCCTAGTTTACGTAAATGGATGAACTACTTTTCTTCCCTCCTATACCTAGCAAAGTGATTTGTCTGTATATTACGCCAGTATCATCGAACTCCAGTCGTGGAAGGGGTAGCAAACGGTGTTGATCCAAAGGTATAGCCAGGTTAATATTAAAAATGTTAGTAAAAATAAAATGATGTCCCTGTATGTGTTACTCTAAATCAGTAGCGGCCTGCGGTTACAAAGTTTGGCACTTCTGCATGAAAAATACTGTATTTAGCAAACGCATGCTGTTTATTGTATCTAAATCGGATAACGCGTGTAATTACAGCCCCGTCTCGAAGTTGACTGTGCACCCGAAATTGTACTCCGACCATCCGTGCGCTACACCTCACCCACCTGGTACATTAGTCACATAGTGGAGATTTGCCCCACAAACTTTTCTAGTTTTTAAAGTCAAATTAACTAAATCCTTCACTCCGGTGTTTGTCCATGTATTTTCTCCTCTAAACAGAATACAGAAAGCGTTTTCATGAGCGCAGCAAAAAACCAATCGTTTCCATTACACATTTCGGTATTAAAATGACTAGTGGGCTACATGATTTCCTCGACTTTTTCCAGAAAAATTAATATTTAAATATTGTGTAGGACGTCCTAATTTCTTACGTTGACATGCAATTTATCTTTTAATTTCGAAAAGTTTTGGTCGATTAGGTTTTCATATCATTCATTTTGTATATAAAATATTTCCTTAGACACACTGACTAATCACATCACACCATCCACAGTACTATAACACACTGGAACTGTAATGATATAGCTGCAGTAGTCTAGAAGCCTGTGTGTTCTAACGCTGGTCATAAAGAGATGAGGGTGTTGACGGTTCTTTTGTTTATTGGGAGAGAGCTGCTTCGGTTGCAGCTCTAATGCAGTCTTATGGGACGGTGAAGAAAACCAGTTTTCTGCTGCCGATTACCCTACGTTGAGCTCCAGGAACTGCCGATCACAGATCCGAAAAGTACACTACAGCTTTAAGTCTCGAGCAGTTCAAGGCTCCTACAGACAGTAAAATCTCGAATCGAATGAGAATGAATTGGAAAAATAAACGAAACAATGAACTAGAGTACATAAAAACACGTTTTACTTTTTTAATTTTTTCAGGTCCATTTAAATGGCGGTTCTGCAGCTCTGCAGTTCTTATTGTAGAGCCGCCCCTGCTGTAAATGTTCGAAGAGCGGTAAATCTTAGAATTTACCGGTCTAACCTAACATTTACCGTTATAGTGCGGTAAAACCCCGAAATATCTTATTAGATGTATGCATTTTGAACTTAAACCAAGATATATAGGTAAATCTTAGGATTTACCGATTAGTTGTGGTAAAATCGTATTCATTTAATAAAAAAAAACTTTACTAATATTTACCGTTCTTCGCACTTTTACATATCTATTTCCGATTCATCTAATTATTGTTGTTTTAGGATCTATTTAAAAACATAAATAAAAATTACCTCAGCAGTGACTGAAATAATTTGTATTTATTTTAAATTGGAATTATTGAAATATTCTTACATTCCAATATGACTATAATAAACGTATTCCATATTTAAAATAGTGAAAAATATTGTAGTTTTAACTACTGTCTCTTATAGTAGGCCTATTCCATACAAAAATTAACAAAGCCTTTACATTCCCTCAAACAGTCCAGGTCTACAAATGAAGTAAAGCAAATGAAGTTAATTCTTGTTACAACAAGGTTGGCTGTTGTGACATTTAGAATTACACAACATGGAAGAAGATTTACACAAACATTTTTTGTTGAACACTTTTTTAAACAATTACACTTTTTGAACCCTTGTCCTCTAACGGAAAATAGTTTGCCAACCACTTCCCGTACACTAATTTCTTCTTTTCCTACCTCTTCGATGCTAATAAAATTTTCTTTGCACAATGTAAATTGGTTTTTCGTGTACAATTACTTCAGTTTGCCGGCGTTGGTACCAAGTTGGAGAAGCTCCTCATCTTGAATATTAATTACCACTGCTATTATTGATTCTGTGTCAATTTTTGTCCGATCTACATCCGATACTTTGATTCTCAAATTCTGTCCGGCTGAAAGTTTTGGAAATTTGTTCTTCGCTTGCATTTCAAGACCTTCTTTTACAGCCTCTCGGACCCTTTCACTTTATTGATCTTGCAAATATGTTTGAACCTGCACAACGGAGGCAGGATTCTTCTTTATGGATTCTTCGATTTAGCTTTTACCAGCTCACATCGGTAAATCATGAGATTTACCATCATTTCTTGATAAAAGTTCAAAATGTATGAATCTGTTAAGATAGTTTGGGGTTTTACTATAATGATAAATGTTAGGTTATACCGGTAAATTCTAGCATTTACCGGTCTTCATACATTTACGGTAACATGTGCATGCCAAGAAGATTACGAACACTTTTTGAATACACTCCTTACTCTTATCGCTACAGAACATTTCTTGCTTTGTTTCGTTAAATATTACAGTTATGAGACCATGTTTGTTATGGTGTATGAAAAAATACAAATCAGAAAAGTCTTCTGGACAATAATTGGAAATATGCTTTCTGTCAAAAAGATAAAAAGTGTCGACACATCTGAAGTAGGAGTAAACAGATATTAGAGATGTCGTATGGTTTGGAAAATAAAAGTATCCATAATTATAATTGCACAGATAATTAAAAAAATCATTCTGATAATTGGTACAATTTATGTGTTTTTGAAAACTAGAAGATAACGGATTATCAAATGTAAAAATATTATTAAACAACATTGTCAAGAAAGTTTATACTTCAATGGTCTTGTAGGTGAAGGCACGAAAAATCTTTATAAATCTGCTACTTTTAAACTGTGGATGCGCAGTATTTTCCTGACACTCTACTGTATACTACCTAAGAAAGTTTTTATACTAGGATACTTTCTATGAGTAAGTTATGATTGCATATAAATTAAAAAAAATAATTAAATAATAATCAATTTCCAAATGACGTTTAAGATCAATAATATACTAATTAAAAATATAATAGTACCTAAAATCGGACCCTGAGGAACACCTAAATATAAGCATTATTTCTTAGAAGAGTAATTCTTCATTTTAACAAAGGTTAATCTACATTTTACACAATACATAAATCATTATTGATAAACTCGATACCTAGATGAAATCATTTAACCTTATTTTATTTATTGTGGCAATATTTTGTGCTATAGTCGCGTCGCTGTTATTTCCGGCGTACTCCTCCTCTTTGCTTACACCTTATTAAGTGAAGGCTCTCTAAAGTCTAGGTAGGTAGTATCGTTCGCCAGTTTTGTTCCTTCGTTGCTGAGCTACAAGACGAGGAATCTATTTGACGCACAGTTAAACATTTTCACGCCGTAGCTCTTATGATAATAAATCAAACACACTGTAATTGAGCAAATAATTCAGCGGCATATAATGTCCTCGTGTGCTTTCTGCGAACGCCAACGAAAGAACAAAAATGGCGGGCGACTATAGCAAGTATTTATCGAGCCTAAAGGCCCATTCACAATGAAAATTAAACATAACCGTAACATAAACAAAGAAGTTTGCGCCCAGGCTACCAAATGGGATCATTCACAATGATTCACATAAGCATTGTCATAAACATTACCGTAAGACGTAAACATGAAAGTTTGCAAACTCCAAACTTTCATGCTTATGCTTACGTGATTTGCAAACAGAACACAATCGTGGAGCTCTGAAGTATACGACAGAATATGAGGAAATGGCGTCGTTGTTATGTTTCCATGGTTACCAAGTATGTTTGCTGTTATGTTTATGTTCCCATCGTGAAAGATGGTACAGTATGACTTCTTGATTTTACTGTAACGTTAAGTTAACGCTTACGTTATGTTTAATTTTAATTGTGAATGAGCCTTTAAGAAATGAATAAACTCTTCAGCAGCGAATGACAAGACGAACATGTTTGAATGTAGTGGACCTGCAATGTGATTGGCTGCCGGAAATAAGGGCAACGGGACTGTAGTTGTATAGATAACACGGTGGATATGCTATAATCAAAATTATTATTGAATTATTATTATTATTATTATTATTATTATTATTATTATTATTATTATTATTATTAGTTTCTATATACCCCGGTTCAAATCCTAGTGAGAAACATTCATTTTCGCAGCAGAGTATGGGAATATAACCAAGAAAATTATTATAAGGTTATCGAAAATATAAATGATTGTTTATTAGTATATTTTATTGCAAATAGTGCTTCAAATTTAGTGCGTAAAGTTATTTATAATTTTTTTTTTCATAAAATGAAACGTGTGATAAAAAAATCTTAGCGTGAACCTTTTCTGGTTATGCTTGACTAAAGGCTGGTTCAGAATAAACCGGAAACGACAACGAGAACGGAATTTTTTTAAATGTATTTAAATGTGAGCATTCATAATTAACGAGTATCCTACCGGGAACAGAGATTTGGCCAAGTTTGAACTTTGCCGTTCTCGTTTCCCATCATAGCTTACTAGATTATTTCTATTGTCATCAAAAAGCTATTGGTCGTCGTACATTTTGTAGCAAGGAGGTCTTGACATAATATATTGCCCATGAATTGCTTGTAACTAACGCAGAAATTAAATAGAATCACTTTCCATATATGTTACGCGTATATCTGACCAGACTACCACGTGAATTGAAGTCTTAAATATTCCGTGTCTTAAATTTCGAAGTTGGTTAATCTGTGTTTATGTTGGCTGGCTTGTACTCATGAGAGAATGCTGTTGGTCAAGTATACATAAATTATATGAGAATGCGTAATATCGACTTTAAATATCGCTATCGACATACATATCGATATGCATAGCCGTTTCCGTTCTCGGTTTATTGTTAATAAAAAATCTTCACATTCTTGTTTTTCGCTTTACGTTCTCGTTCCCGGTTTATTGTGAATCAGCCTTAACCAACCGACTTAACAAAATAATCATACTACCTTGACGGTGAAATAAAAAAAGTCTGAAATCTTGAATTAATAAAACCTGAACACTCGACTCAAAATCTTTGTCATGAAAGGAATATTGTTCTGAGTTGTATTTCTCTTAGAAACCGTAACTAAATAGTCAAACTGAGTTTTTAATGAGCTTCGTTCCTTTATGCCTGATTCCATTTGCACAGTTTTATTAACCAGATTCCTTCCGTGCGCGATTCTGCCGGTTCTCAGTTGACTAGATTCGAGTTTGTAATTTCCTTGCACAAAATATCATTCCCTCGTAAAGACAATCAAAGTTGCGAGATGAGTGGAACTTGTTGACAACACGTTGTCACCGATTCAAGGAGGAATCAGGGCGGAGGGGGGTGCGAAGGGAGTTCGGAGAACAGAATAGAAGGGACGTGGCACATAAAACGATTTGCATATTTTGAGAATTGCATCCTGCTTACTAAACGTGCTTATTATTATTATTATTATTATTATTATTATTATTATTATTATTATTATTATTATTATTATTATTATTATTATTATTATTAGTTCCTATATACCCCGGTTCAAATCCTAGCGAGAAACATTCAATTTCGAAGCAGAGTATGGGAATGTAACCAAGAAAATTATTAGATAAAGTTATCCAAAATATAAATGATGATTGTTTAAGTATATTTTATTGCAAATAGTGCTTCAAATTTAGTGCGTAATAGTACATTATGCAACGAGCCTATAATGATAGTAATTAAGACGTAATTATGTTTGTTTATGAAACGAGCGCAAGCGAGTTTCATAATTTTCATACGAGCGTCTTAATTACCATTGTAGGCAAGTTTCATACGACTTTTTATGCTCGACCATATTTCTAACATGAAATTATTCAGAAATATTCATTTTATTTGTATCTGACAAGATCAGACCTTGTTCATAGCTCGAAATTGTGAGATGTGCGCAGACGCGAAAGTATTGATTTTTTCCGAGGAACAATAATGTCGTTGACCTTGATGTAATACAGAGAATGTGCAACCTGGACATTGATTTAGAATTGAAAAACGAGATGACAAATTGAATTTATTTGAATATTATTTACAATTAACGCTAATTATTTATTATAGTAACAGAACATAACCTTCTGCGACAGTATTGGATTTCCAGCCTCCGTGACGTTTCCCTCGATATCTTTCGATTGCATATCCGAGATTAATCGAAAACCTGAACTTTAATGAATTGGTGTACTTTAATTACATGCATTAAAAGTACTGCTACCAGGTGTATAATTACTGCATTTCGGCATGGTCGAGCATAAAGTTATTTATAATTTTTTTCATAAAATGAAACGTGTGATAAAAGATTTTAGCGTGAACCTTTTCCGGTTATGCTTGACTAACGAACCGACTTAACAAAATCATCAAACTACCTTGATGGTGAAATAAAAAAAAGTCTGAAATCTTGAATTAATAAAATCTGAACACTCGACTCAAAATCTTTGTCATGAAAGGAATATTGTTCTTAGTTGTATTTCTCTTAGAAACCGTAGCTAAATAGTCAAACTGAGTTTTTAATGAGCTTCGTTCTTTGTGCCTGATTCCATTTGCACGGTTTTATTAACCAGATTCCTTCCGTGCGCGATTCCGCCGGTTCTCAGTTGACTAGATTCGAGTTTGTAATTTCCTTGCACAAAATATCATTCCCTCGTAAAGACAATCAAAGTTGCGAGATGAGTGGAACTTGTTGACAACACGTTGTCACGAATCAAGGAGGAATCAGGGCCGGGGGGGGGGGGTTGGCGCGAAGGGAGTTCGGAGAACAGAATAGAAGGGACGTGGCACATAAAACGATTTGCATATTTTGAGAATTGCATCCTGCTTACTAAACCGTAAGTTCGGTTTTCGGGGAGGGAGAGACGCCGGAGTGAAGGGTAAAAGGAATCTAGCCTATCGCATCACCCGAACTTAGTTGCCTTTACTGGCGTGGCATTGCTTGAGAGTTGTAATAAATGACATTGTGAGGTGGCAAGGGGTTGGGAGGACATCCCCCAGGCGGTACGGCGGGCGGGCGACTGTAACCTGCTACGATATTTGTTATTACAATCTGAACCTGAGTTAACTTTGTCTCGCTCTCTCCTGGGATCCGACGCTCTGTCCCTTCTTTACGAACTTCTCACACGATGACTTCTGCATATTTATCGGGTTCTTCAGACTAGGCAAGAAATCAGTGGCGGACACGGGGAGCGAAATAAAGTCTGTCTCTTCTTAAGGAGATGAATCTTATTCAGACGCTTGTAGGGTAAGGTTGCCTATATCGCACCACTTTAGCATTTATAATTTTTATTGAACAATACAATTTTTTATTTTCTGCATTCTTTAAAGAGCTACATTCCCAGAACATTTACATTTCATGTAAAAAAAAAGAATCCTTGAATTTGATTTAATATTTTTTAATTAAAATGACATTTTCGAAACACATAAAGATTAAATTTTTTTAAGCCTTAGTAACCAATTTACTCCTATAGAATTGCATTCTATTATCATACATAATATGAATATAAGAGCTTCAATTAGTACATTATGCAACGAGCCTATAATGATAGTAATTAAGAATCGAGTATGGATGGATATTTATGAAACGAGCGCAAGCGAGTTTCATAATTTTCATACGAGCTTCTTAATTACCATTATAGGCGAGTTTCATACGACTTTTTATGCTCGACCATATTTCTAACTTGAAATTACCGGTATTCAGATGTATACATTTTATTTGTAACTGACAAGATCGGAAGTGACCTTGTTCTAGGTCGTGAATTGTGAGATGTGCGCAGACGCGAAAGTATTGACTTTTTCCGAGGAACAATAATGTCATTGACCTTGACGTAGTCCCGTTAAACTTGATAATATTATAATATTATAACCTTGATTATTGAATTCGACATTGAAAAACGAGATGACAAATTGAATTTATTTGAATATTATTTACAATTAACGCTAATTTTTATAGTAACAGAACATAACCTTCTGCGACAGTATTGGATTTCCAGCCTCCGTGACTTTTCGCTAATTCTCTTTCGATTGCATATCCGAGAATAATCGATACTTGCGGTTTTATAACGGTACAAAGCTGACTTCTCATTGGCTGAAAACATGTAAGCTGAGATATCATTGGCTGAATACCTGTACTTTAATGAGTAGGTGTACTTTAATGACGTGCATTAAAGGACTGCTACCAATTGTATAATTAGTACATTTCGGCATGGTCGAGCATAAAAATTTATTCATGATAGTAGAAGAGAAACAATTCTCCTTAATAGATTTACTAGATTTACAATCTACCACCTATTTAATCTCAGCCATTCTACTAACTTTGCAACGATGTCAGTGGTGCCATTTAGGCAACTAGTTTCCTAAATAGCACCTGCGGTTTCTTAAATCGTACCTCTTTATATGCTGGGAACAGGATGAAGGAAAGCTTTTAATACTGAACATATTGAAGAGTATTTGAATGAATAATGTAATACATGCAAATTACAAGTTTATTGAAATTAATGAAAAAGAGTAACGCATCTTCAAATGAAATTGAAGAAATAGAGCGTTAAGGGCCGTATTCATAGACATTTTTAGCGCGGGCTTCCGGTGGATGATCAGCGTTTTTCGTATTCATAAACCAGTGTTAGCGATAGGATATGATTTGAATTCTGTACTAGTAACCAGTGGAAAGCCGGGGCTAGCTTAGTACGCTCGTAGCGCGTGCTGCGAAAGGTCTATGAATAGCACCCTTAATTACGTAACATTTAAACTTTCTGAATGCGTTTTTTATTGTTACACATTTGCCATGTGCTTCACCAGGCATTCAGACTGTAAACTGCGTCACCTTTTCTCCATGATTACCTCGAAGCCATCCAAAGAACTTCTTCATGATTTAGCTGTCTGAAATGATTTGAAGATATAAACATCTAAAGGCTGGGCCTATGAGTATTATGACGAGGAAGCTGAAACAGGAACATACCATTTTCCCGAGATAATCTAGCTTCTAAATTTTTGGAATGGGTCGTATAGGTGGACATACAGAAGCAGCATTTTTTTTCTATAACAGGTTTGAGTGGCAAATAAAATGTTTGAGCTATTCGACAAATAGTTCACCGTTGATGTAACCTGACTCAGAGCAAACAAATAACGATCCTTGGGGAGCACCAGGTGATAATGAAGGATGCACTGTTTGACGTTTAAAAATTATCACAGGTGGCACAAAATACCTGGTGCGCTTGTACAACACACACTTGTATTAACACCCTTCTCACCACTTGATATTGCAGCCACCTGATGCATTCCTCGTTCAGTTAAAATGTTTGGGACCTTCTTTTGTACGGTTAGAATTGATACAGTTGTTCATATCGCACCGGTGCGAATTAGGCACCTACAAAGTGGTGCGAATTGAGAAACTACGTCATAAGTTATTATTTCCTTCATTTTAGCCTATAATCACCACATGTTCGAAAATCCTACTAATTTAAATGTTCTTCAATATTTCCTTAAATCAGTAACATCTTGAGATTATGGATTCCTTTGCATACAAATCCCTTATTTAGTTACAAGATGTTAGCTAAATATACATCCACCTGAGCGATTATATTAGATACACTATCAGCACGCTGCTGACACACAGAAGTGGCAGAAATCAAGTGACATGGTGGAAGTTCATATGGTAGATTGTAACAATACCACTAGATGCCACACTACTATAGTAATTTGTTTTAAACTAGCAGTGGTGCGATTTAGGAAGTAGTGCGATTCATGCTACTCTACCCTAATGCCCCATTTTGATTATTGCGATTCCTTGCTAACTAATGTAAGTTCACTCTTAGCTGAGAGACTACAACGTGTTTATAATGTATGCATACGATTCATCTGCAATACTCGTAAATTTGACCATATAACACCTTCCCTCCAGTTGTTTTCATGGGTGCGTCTGAAGGAACGAAGAACAATACATTCACTGTGTCTTCTGTTTAGAATCATGCCTACTTCTACTCCGAATTATCTGTTATCGCGCTTTCAATTTCTTACAACTCTTCGAAACCGACATCAAGCACTTCTTTCTATCCCTCATCATAGAACGTCTTTGTACTCACCTTCCTATACTGTAGAAATACCTCGCCTCTGGAATTCGTTACCTAATGACGTCAGGGACTGCCGAACTGTATCAGAATTCAAAATTAAATTGGAAAATTTTGTCTTAGTTAATGTTTTTAGGTATTGCTAGAAGTATTGATTTGTGTTTTTTTTTCTTTTTCTTTTTTAGTCTGGATTAAAATTGCAAGTGTCTTGTTTATGTTAGTTAATTAGCTGGGCTACAATTAATTATGATACTTAATCACTCATTTAAAGTTTGTGTGACTGCAATCTGTGTATATTTTTGTGTGGCTTTACTTTGTTTATAGTGTTTTTTTTCTCTCTTTCTTTATTTCTTATGTAGCTCTACTTTATATGTAGTATATATTTTTTCTCTGTTTATTTCTATTATTGTATTTGTATTCCTGGTGTTGTGGAAGAGAAGGCCTGATGGCTTTAACTACACCAGAATGAATAAATAAATAAATAATAATAATAATAATAATAATAATAATAATAATAATAATAATAATGCATATAACTTTTCAGCACAAAATAATCGAAGAATTAGAATTTTTATCTCATCACTAGCACCCGGATTCATATCCAGTTTTAAACCTTGAAACATGCATGCAAATATTCTCTATAAAATCTTAAATTATCCATTATTATATACAATATACATTTCGAAGAGTCCCGCGCCGTGACGTCATGGTCTAAGATATCCTGCCTAGGACTCGCGTTACGGAATGCGCGCTGGTTCAAGTCCTCATGGGGGAATAAATTTTCTCATGAAATTTCGGCCAGTGTATGGGACCGGTGCCCATCCAGCATCGTGATGCACTTGGGTAGCTACGATAGGCAGCGAAATTCGGCTACGCAAACCAGCTATAACGGCTGGGGGGCTCAAAGTGCTAACCACACGATACCTCCATTCTGGTTGGATGATCGTCCGCCTCTGCTTCGGCATGTGGCTGTGAGTCTAGCAGCCGGCTGGTAGGTCTTGGCCCTTCGTGGGCTGTAGCGCCACGGATTACTATTATCTATTATACATTTCGAAAAATAATACCGCATAAACAACACAGGAATTTAATTGATTCCAATAATGGGATAAGTTTAGAAGTAAATATCGGAAAGACAAAGTATACGATTATTCTAATGACCAGAACATAGTACGAAATGGAAATATAAAAATTGGAAATGTATTCTTTGAAAAGGTGGAAAAAATTAAAATACTTTGGAGCAACAGTAACAATTAATATAAATGACACACGGGAAGAAATTAAACACAGAATAAATACGGGAAATTCCTCTTATTATTGGGTTGAGAGGCCTTTATCATCCAGTCTGCTTAAAAAAATTAGAAGTTGGAATTTATAAAACAGTTATATTACAGGTTGTTCTGTGTGGTTGTGAAACTTGGACTCTCACGTTGAGAGAGGAACAGAGGTTAAGGATGTTTGAGAATAATGTGCTGAGGAAAATATTTGAAGCTAAGAGGGATGAAATTACAGAGGAATTGAGAAAGTTACACAGCGCAGAACTGCACGCAGTGTATTCTTCATCTAACATAATTAGGTCATAAAATCTAGACGTTTGTGGTGGGCAGAGCATGTAGCACGTGTGGGTGAATCCAGAAATGCATATAGAGTGTTAGTTGGGAGACCTGAGGGAAAGAGACCTTTGGAGAGGCATACGCATTTCTGGACTCACCCATACGTGCTACTTGCCCTGTCCATCTCAAACGTCTGGATTTAATATTCCTAATTATGTTACCTGACGAATACAATGCTTGTAGTCCTGCGTTACGTAACTTTCTTCATTCTCCTGTAACTTAATCTCTTTTAACGCCAAATATTTTCCTTAGCACCTTATTCTCGAACACTCTTATCCTCTATTCCTCTCTCAAAGTGAGAGTCAATCTTTACAACCGTACTGAACTACCGGTAATATAACTGTTTCATAAAGTGTGACTTTCACATTTTTGAATGCAGAGTAGATGACAAAAGCTGCTCAACCTATTAATAAGAGGCATTTCCCATATTTATTTTACGTTTAATTTTCTCTCGTGTGTAATTTATATGTTACTGTTGCTCCAAGTTGTTTCAATTTTTCCACGTCTTCAAATGATAAATTTCCTATTTTTATATTTATATTTCGTACTATGTTCTGCCCACGAGACATAATCATATAGACCTGCTTTGTCTTTTCGGGATTTACTTCCAAACCCATCTTCCTACTTTTCTTGAAGTAAAATTCCCATTTTTCCCTAATAGTTTTTGGATGTTTTCCTAACATATTCACGTCATCCGCATAAACAAGCGGCTGATGTAACTCGTTCAATTCCAAACCCTGCCTGTTTTTCTGGACTTTCGTAATGACATATTCTAGAGTGAAGTTAAAATGTAAAGGTGATATTGCATATCTTTACCTTAGCCGGCAGTGTATTGGACGATGTCAGTGGACATTACACACACCCCTGATTTCGCCTACGAAATCATTAAATGTCTCCCACATGTCTGGACTGATATTTGGACTGCCTAAACAAAAGTGAAGGCTTAAATCAGACACTCTACTGAGTGTTCATTTCAAAGTGTGTCATGACGTCACTGTTGTGAGTCAGCGATTTGAAGCGTGTTTCAGCTTTTATGTCAGAGATGTTGCCTATTAATCAAGATTTTCAATCTGAACTTGAGAAGTGTACGGTATAACTTGAACGTCGTAGCAACAGATGGCGGTCTGTACTGTCTGTGTGCTACCATTTGTTATCATCCGTTGCATACCGCAACATTCCACAACACAAATCAAATGCTCCGTGTCCATGTTGACCGTCCAAGTTAATGTCAACAAATACATAAGTAATCGTCTTAACCCTCTCGCCATATCCCGACAGTAAGGAAAAAACTCACCTCAGTACGTGTTTCCAAACAGTTCACATTCCTGCCACTACCGGCGTTATCGCACGTATCGGTACGTACTTCCAGAGTCCGTGGGTATCCACGAACTCTGTGTACTTCAGTATGAACGCCGTACTTGCTAGGCAACTTCTCTCGCATTTAGGTAATACGCCTGTGCGGAAGTGTAGGAAGATTGAATTCTCTAGGCTCATCGGCTAGCCACATGACGGCATACAGCGAGCCATGACACACTTTGAACTGAACACGCAGTATATTGTCTACATTGCAGAGCGGCAGTAGCTTCCACTCAGCTTTGAGCATTCTCATCCTAGCCGTTGAGTACAGCGCGAAAGTCTTGCTTGAAACCAAGCGCCTTGTTTTCATATTGGCAGAAATAATAACCTAGAAACCGTATTTGTATTCAGTCGCTTCATGAATTGACATTATAATGTCAGTTTCAGAGAAGAGCTCCATTTCATCAACAAACCAGTTGATAGTGTTGACCCAATTTGAAGTGAAAGAATGTTGCCTGATGAACGCTTTTGTCTTGAAATTACATAGTCTATTTCCAGTTGCCCCCCCATCATACACTTGCTTCGGTTCCAGTATCAATTAATGTCCATGCTATTCTAACACAACTGAGCGTGTTGAATTTTAGATCATTCCGTCTATACAGGGTGATTAAGTAAAAGCGTACATAAATGAAACAGGAAATAAGGGATGCTCCATAGAACATTTTGAGATGGGGTTTGCTGAGTCAGATTAAGAGGAAATGTCTAAAACTTTTTTTTTCGCTATCTCTTACTGTTACTTTTATCTCGTGGAATTAATAATAGCGGGTTGGTATTTTGGTGAGAGAACTTAAATTTTATTCTTCATGGCATTATATGATAATCAAAGCTCGGAACTTGGGGACTTGTGTGTCGTGTGCATGAGTAAGGTTAAGGTACAATGTACACAAAGCTCACGGTGCAAGTGCTCAGGGACAGTCGTGTGTACTAAGAAAGTGGTCACATCGAATGACAAGAAGATGGACGAGGAAACTGTGTCATGTCGAATCCAATGACATTGAGAGAATTACAGGTAAACGGTCTGTTTGAGGAATTAGAAAAATACATATTATTCGAATGGGTATTATAGAAGTTTGAAAATACATTTTTTAAGTTTTAGGTACAGAATTTCGTGGAGGAATTCGGAGGAGATACGTTATTTTCTTCGAACAGAAAGTTTCTATTTTGTAAGTTGTGCCACACACAAACTAGAGGCATTCATTGAAAGATAGTGCAGTCCCTTAAATTGTGCAGTCCCTTGAGTTTGTGGAAAATTTGTCCATAGCCATTGGATCAAGTAGTAGTAGCACACAAATTGAAAACTATTTTCGGGAAAAATTGAGGATACACTTATTTTTCTCAGACATGAGATCAGCTAGCAACTGCTCAAAATCGAACGGAAAACAGTGACAGTGAAAATATTCAGTATGTTAAGTTTGCTCCCAGTGGAATTAAATTTTTCTAGTTTGAAATTAGGTTTAACTAACAGGCGAAGAAGTTATGGGTTCGAAAATCTTCGAATGTACGTAGTCATACACTGTAATAAAATGTACAGAGGAGAAGAGTAAAGTTAATATAATTCTCATGTTTATTTTTATTATACAGGGTATTTAAAAAATGCGGGGCATAATTTCAAGTATGTATTTCCCACATGTAGACAATCAAAATAGTTCATTACAACATGTGTCCGGAAATGCTGCATTTCCGAGTTATGGCTTCCAGAACATTGAAATTCACCGGAACGTTTTTCTTTCTTTGTTAGAAACACCATATCATCAAGAAAAGTTATGCACTTTGTTAGATGAATCAATGAAATGCATTTATTGATACATAATATAGTCAAACATATATGGGCCTACACATGATCCTTCGCCCGAGCGTATACGGCCATTCATGCTGTAACTATGCACAGTTTGAATCTTGAGTGAGTAGTAGGTTATTTTACGACGCTTTATCAACATCTGATGTTATTTAGCGTCTGAATGAGATGGTGATAATGCCGGTGAAATGAGTCCGGGGTCCAACACCGAAAGTTGCCCAGCATTTGCTCATATGGGTTGAGGGAAAACTCCGAAAAAAACCTCAACCAGGTAACTTGCCCCGACCGGGAATCGAACCCGGGCCACCTGGTTTCGCGGCCAGACGCTCTGACCGTTACTCCACAGGTGTGGACAGTTTGAATCTTCAGAAAAATACTAATAAAATAATAAAAATAATAAATAACAATAATAATATTATTAATACTGTCATTATCATAATCACAATCATTATCACAATTGCAAGTAATGCAATTTCTTACCAAGTTTGAATAAATAATCCAAATTATATGTATATACACTATCTACCAAAAAGTAATTGGGCACTGTTTTTGCCCTTTTGGAACCTCGTGGTACCACCTCGTTCCTCGTATAACACCCTGTCAGGCATGCTCTCCACTAGTTTGTGTAGGATATCCACTGGAATGCGTCGCCATTCCTCTTGCAACATGGCACTCAGTTGGACAAAAGAAGTTGGCCCCATGTTTCGGTGGCTACTATGCAGTGTTATGCAGACAATAATGTTCACCTGTTGGAATGGCCTCCACAGAGTCCTGATCTCAATCCCATTGAGCACCTTTGGGAAATTGGACCGGCGATTGAGGTCTCGGGAAATGCGGCCAACTTCCATTGTCCAACTGAGTGCCATGTTGCAAGAGGAATGACGACGCATTCCAGTGGATATCCTACACAAACTAGTGGAGAGCATGCCAGACAGGGTGGATGTTGTTATAGCAACAAGAGGTGGTACCACGAGCTTCTAAAGGGGCAAAAACGGTGCCCAATTACTTTTTGGTAGATAGTGTATATATGAGATACGAAAAAACACACAGTTAAACAAAACATATACTATTCACATGTTAAAATATATACAAATAAATGAATAAATAAAAAAGTAATTGAATTCTGTTGCCTATGAAAGTACAAATTGAAACGAATAAATTTAATTATAAGTATGCATACGTAACAAAAAACATACTATACACGCACAAAACACAATTAAATTCAATTTCCTACCAAAGTTTCATTAGAGTCGAAATAACCAATATAAATGTAAGATAAAAATACACACATATAATATAAAAATAAATAGAATGAAAAACGTAGTGAAACACAAAAGGACATTAACCTTTAATGTGCATTTTCTTTCAATCAGTGAATGGTTATAATATGGATTTATACTCTTTGTAAAATTTGTTTTTAAATTTAAAACTACTAATAACTGTAATTTGTTTTATATTATAATATTGATAACAATAAGATAAACTTAATGTTCGTCTACCTTACCAGAGAAACCAAATTTCGTCAATTAATTTGGAGACAACTAAATTCACTAATAAAATATACTTCGAGGGCATCATTCCAGAAGGGCATATGCCTATCAACAAATGTAGCGTTATCGATATATTTTGATAGAACATATTTACGTAAAGATTAATTTTTGGTCCTACAGAATATATCAGTTACGGTAACAATGATTTTTAGAGGAGAAAAACTTGTTCCGGCGCCGGTGATCAAACTCGGGTCCTTGATTCTACGTACCAAGCGCTCTAACCACTGAGCTACGCCGAAGTTCAATCCACAACACCGGATCGAATCCCTCTGCTTTAGTGTTTCTCCCTTTTTGGCCTAACTCCATTTTCGACATATTATATTAAGTCAACTGCCATTAAGCAAGGAGCGCACTCAATTGAGAGACTTGGTGGCCTATTGCATAACAGTGCATATTACTGTGGAATCCCGGCCACCAAGCCACTCAGTTGAGTGCGCTCTTTGTATAATGGCAGTTGACTTAATATAGGCCTATGGATTAAACTTCGGTTAGAGTAGTTAGAGCACTTGGTACGTAGAAGCGAGTTTCTCTCCTCTAATAATCATTGGAACCTATTTATGTTTGAAAACAAATTTTTGAAAATGACAATGGAGATGAGGAAGAATCAAAGAAAGCAACTTTTTATGTAGACAAGGACATGAGCAATGTAAACTTGCAGTTTTGTTGATACGTTCTTCTGAAATGATGCCTTCGATATTTTGGCTTAGTATAATGGGCCATTCCAACTCAAATCGACCGAAATATAGAGAAAATTGACCTTGCAATTTTTAAATAAAATGGAACTTTTTCTGTCCATAAACAACTGTGATATAATGCTTTCTGCAAAGTTTGAGGCATCAGAACTTAATAGTGTTTAAATTAATAATATTTTAATTTATCGTATTTTCATAAAATTAGCAAATTTAAACTGTTGTGGCTCCGAAACCCTTCCACCCAATAATCAAAATGATGGCTTATTTTGATGCTGAGAAGTTAAAGTTTATATTGACATGTAAAGAGTCTTTCTTACTTTTTATGGAAATGGAGAAATTTAGATTTTTCTTCATTAAGACGCCTTTGGCCACGAAAAAATATTAAAAAAATATGTGGTTAAATTCCGCATTGAAAGTACAAATAAACACATATTTTTTACTGGTGGGACGTTGATAAGAAGGTATTGAAAATATAAAATAAAGAAAATAAATAGTACGCGCGTGAACTAACCAGCTGACTGTGAGACGGGAGATAGCCGAGGGAAGCAAGGCCAGTAGACATAAACAAGTGATGTGTCTTCTAGCAGTCATGGCTGTGCTAGCTTTATCACAGGTTTTCATAAACACAGGAGTAAAATGAATCCCAACGCTGGCTTATCTTCAGCGCTCGGGCAGTGCTTGCGGTACTGTGCCGTTCAAGTCTAGGCGTGTGAAAGTAATCTATTTAATACCCTCGAAACTTATTGCCGAGCCACTAAGCAAACAATGCCGAATCCCTCTTAATAATGCAAGGTTTTTTCTCAATATTATTTTACATTTTTACAAATGGCCAAAAAGCCTAAAATCAAGTAAAATCAGATTATCTGTCTCTCTGTGTACAATAAAAATGATTACTTCATAACATAACCTACCAAACGTCAGCTTCAAAATAAGCTCTCGTTTAATGTTCTGCAGTAAATGGTTCCAGAGTTCTGAGCGCTGAAAGAGGCTTGTTTTTTCTAAAATACGCTAAATTTGTCGCTCAATGATACGAAAACCGTTTGACTTTCGATAGTATATTTTTGGAAATGCACTTCCCTCAGCACTTTGTATAAGTAGGGAAAAAATTAAAGTATAAAAAGTGCGAGGTTTTTTACTGATCGATTTCATATGGGATAGTCCATAATAATCGACTTAACGTTCACTTACGCTGTTCTTGAAGACTAGTATCTTCGTTAAAGACGCGTTATTTTCCCTAGAATGGCCTAGGAGACAAACATTTACACCGGGAATGAAGAACATTCTGGAGCCATTACTTGACTCCAGCAAAGTTTCGTTGTCACCCTCACATATTAAATTAGGTCTTATTAAGCAGTTTCTGAGAGTTTGGACAAAAATAGACCGTGTTTTAAATACCTGGGTGATAAATTTCCTTCACTCAGTTATGATAAAGTCAAGTCTGGAATTTTTGTAGCCCCCAGATACGTAAACTAATGTCAGACAATTATTTTGACGCTTTACTGTATGTGTGATTCAGAAAAGAATGCTTGGGATAACTTCAATACGGTTGTAAATAATTTCTTATGCAACTGTAAAGATCCTAATTACAAAGAAATGGTTGAAACTGTGGTGGATAACTTCAGAACCTTGGGTTGCAATAAGAGAGTTTGTTAATTGAAGAAACAGGTTTCGATTTGTATGTATGTATGTATGTATGTATGTATGTATGTATGTATGTATGTATGTATGTATGTATGTATGTATGTATGTATGTATGTATGTATGTATGTATGTATGTATGTATGTATGTATGTATTTATTGACACTGCAAATGGGTATATACCCGGTGGCAGTGGTAACTAATTACACTCAATAATGACAATTAATATTAAACACAACTAATAAAAAGCAATAATAATTAATAATAATGATAATAATAATAATAATATTAATAATAATAATAATAACAAGGAGCATCCTAAATTAAATGATATGTCAACAAGGCAGCAATAGAATTTCCCTCTCTTGTATTTAGTGTATTTGTTTATTAATTCATTAACTAATATTAAGCTATCTACAGTCGATGTTCCTTTTTTTATATCCGAATTGTAAGTTGTTAATAATATTATGTTTAACCAGCCAATTTGCAAGTCTCTGTGCAATCAGGCTTAGGCCTATATATAGTTTACTAAGGCTGGATAATATAGAGATACCTCGATAGTTTCCAGGGTTATTCCTATCGCCTGTTCCTTTATAAATTGTAATTATTTTTGCACAAGCCCAATTTGCTGATGGTACCAATATTCTAGAATGAGTTGAGTCTTGCACAATAACTGAAAGCTAGTGCAAGACAAAACAAATATGTTAATAGGTAAAACGTAGAAATTGTATTTAAATAATAATATATATTTGTGTAAAATTGTTGTATGTAATGTGTCTGTGATCTATTATATATAATAAACCAGTCAATATTAAAAAAAAAAATAAATGAAGCACGATCACTTAAATTAACATTTAAAGTAAATCTAATTTGCATCTTAACCCTAAGTTCATACCTGCACATGTACCTTTCGGCACTACACTTATTTCGCTATCAACTTCCTCACTGCACTGATTCTACCTGATTTCACTAACACTTCAAAACCATTTCACTGTTCAAATACTTTGCACAGCCACTATGAACTATAGAACTTCACTGACACAAACGCACTTCACTTACACAATAGATCACTGACACTACACACTTCACACTTCACTGACACAACACACTTCCTCACTGATACAACACTTCAAATAATAAAATATCAATTACACCCTTTAAATAGTGTGTATAATATACTACCGTTTATTAGTAAAGTCTTTAAGCCTATTTTTAAATACATTATTGGTTATTGGTAAAGCCTTTAGTAAGTCTGCAGGTAAAGCATTCCAGTCCCTGATAGTACGATTGAGAAAAGAAAACTTTCCAGTGTCCGTCCTCTGTCATCTTTCCCTCCATTTATATGAGTGGTCGTTCCTTGAAGAGTAATTTGGCGGCTGCAACCTATGTATTTTTATTTCTCTCCAGGTAGGCTCACCTCTGTATGTTTTGAACATTGCGCATAATCGAATTCGCGTTCTCCTGACCGTGAGTGTGTCCCATTTTAATGGTGAATTATTACAGACAATCACAGATTTTAACTGCCAAAAACTTATATATACGACCTAGTCCTTTACACTCGACAAAATATAGACAATTACTCATTAATAGCCAATATACATGATCATGAAATTAGAAATAGTGAACAAATTAATATTCCATACTGTAGATTACATAAAACTAGTACAAATTTTTCTGTAATGGGGATGAAATTATATAATAAGCTTCCCAGTCAATATTATAAGTTACCAACCAATAGTTTCAAAGCTAGATTTTATAATTGGCTTTTAATTAAACCTTTCTACTCTGTATATGAGTTCCTTAACATAAATTCACACGAAATAGTTTTTTAATAAATGAAGTTATTTAGATTACTTACAATTATTATTCTGTTGCTGAGTTTTTCAACACAAATTTGTATGAAATTGTATTTTAATAATAAGTTTAATTGCAATTTAGTTAGTTTCCTTCAATTTAAAAGTTTCAAATTATTTCATGTTTTCATCGTATTACTTAAATTTGACTGTTTCTATTATTAGTGTTTTTTAAAATGTATTTATATGTTTTTTAATGTATTCTGACGAAGCCTAAAACTGTATGTCTAATGGCCAAATAAAGTTGACTTGACAACATTTGAGAACCCGTTTTTGAATCTTTTCCAGTGGAGAAATATTGACTCATTTTAATAGAGAAAATCATTTTTCTTGGTTAGTCACCTCTTCATTCGATCCAGGGACGCCACTGAGATGCATTGGCCGTTAACACTACAGTGAGCGAAACTGATTGTACACCGGAATTAGGCTTGCTTGATACATGGAAGAAGTAAGCACTTAATGACACGGATGTTGTGTAATATGTGACTCCCATGACAGTTACATCACCCTTAATTGGACTATATTCTTTTGTAAAGAGTCGATTTGAAAGTAATCAACCAATCAGAAGCGAATGGGCGTGGTTTACAACTGTCGTAAGAAATACAGAATTACTTAATAGAAGCTTAACTGCTGACGCAGCCGGTTTCGGTAGGTGGGGCTAAATTATTTTTACTTGTCCTTCATCTTGTCACTGTTTCACAGACCCCACACTCTAAGTTGTCGTGTTTAGTAAAGTTTTTCATTGTACTCAACTATTTCGTCTTTATTACGATTTTCTATTATCTCAAGTAAACAATACGATCGCTTCATAAAGACTTCTATGCAGTGCAAAATAATAATAATAATAATAATAATAATAATAATAATAATAATAATAATAATAATAATAATAATACTTACTTACAAATGGCTATTAAGGAACCCGCAGGTTCATTGCCGCCCTCACATAAGCCCGCCATCGGTCCCTATCCTGTGCAAGATTAATCCAGTCTCTATCATCACACTCCACCTCCCTCAAATCCATTTTAATATTATCCTCCCATCTACGTCTCGGCCTCCCTAAAAGTCTTTTTCCCTCCGGTCTCCCATCACCGTAAAACAGCTTGTTACGAATCCCTACAATAATAATAATAATAATAATAATAATAATAATAATAATAATAGTAATAATAATAATAATAAAAACAGGATTTTTTCTCGTTGCCAAACTTTCAGAACGGCCCCGAGGTTCACTCAGCCTCCTATAAAATTGAGTACCGGGTCTTTTCCCGGGGTAAAAGGCGGTCAGAGCGTGGTACCGACCACACCACCTCATTCTAGTGCCGAGGTCATGGACAGCATGGGGCTCTACCTCCATGCCCCCCAAGTGCCTTCATGGCATGTTACGGGGATACTTTTACCTTTTAATAATAATAATAATAATAATAATAATAATAATAATAATAATAATAATAATAATAATAATAATAATGATTTATTTTAGCTGGCAGAGTTAAGGCCGTAAGACCTACTCTTCCACTCAACCAGCAAAAAGTATATACATATGTATCAACTTACAAAGAATTCAACAATTTTATTTAGAAAAGAGCTACATATATACAAGAGTTATTTACGAATTAAACAACAAAATATTATGAACTATTAATTAAACACTGAAATACAAACTATGTAGCAGAATTAAGCTAAAATACATAGAATGTTAATATATTTCAAATAATGTTAGATAATAGAAAGAGATTATTATGAGACAATTTTGAAAATACAGCACTATCAGGATGCATGTCTAAAGGAAGGAGTAACAATGTAGACAGTGATAGTTTAAGTCAGTATGATTGGAATGAAATGCTAAGAAGGTTATCTTTTAAGCTGTTTTTAAAAGTGTTTATTGTCTTGCAGCCTCTAATACTTTGTGACAGGGAATTCCATTGTCGCGAGGGGGATACTGTAAAAGACGATGAATAACGAGATGTTCTATGAAGAGGTATACTTAACGCACCACAGATAAGTGATCTGGTATTTACGTCGTGGTTAGAGTATAGATAAGAGAAAGGAGACGAAAAGTAATTCGGTGTTGAAGTGTGCAGAATTCGAAAGAGCAATGACAAGGAGTGTAAACCTCTAATGGCAATTACATTAATATTCTCATTATAGAAATAGAAATATATATATTCTCCCTGTAACATAGTCCTAGTAAGCTTATATTAAATTAATTTTCATAATTTTACTAGCTATCTCAAATATTAAATTAATTATAATTCATTGAATTAAATTAGCTCATAAATTAAGTTACTACTTTACCGTATAGATTTATCTAAATTTAAATAAATGTGTAGTGAAGATTATTGCTGCAGAACCTTTTAAGTGTAGTGAAAATATTTGTAATTAAAATTTATGTATTGTATTGATTAAGGCTGGTTGAATGGAAGAGAAGGCCTTATGGCCTTAACTTTGCCAGCGAAAATAAAACATTATTATTATTATTATTATTATTATTATTATTATTATTATTATTATTATTATTATTATTATTATTATTATTAAAGTTCTACGTTCTTTAATTCGGAGCCACGAAAGACTTGCGAAGGACGGTGACATGTGATCATATCGTCCGATGTTGCACACGTATCTGACGCACATATCCTAAACTCGCTGTAACTTGACTGACAGTTCAGAACTTAGGTCACTTAACAAAACGTCACAATAATCGAAGTGCGGCATTAATAGGGTTTGTACTAGGGTAAGTTTTAGTTGCTGGGGCCAAGGTTTAAACTAGAAAATAAACAATGGAGAAAATGAAAGCAGAGTCGTGTATGAACTAATCTGAATTTAAATGAAACTATAATGGCATGGGCAATGTTCAGAAAGGTATTGAGTAATAGATGTTCAGAAATGGATTTCAAAGATTTTGTGCAATTCATACAAGTTAAGTGAACAATTTCTTCTAATTGATTTATATAATTGAACCCAATAACGTACATTGTCATCGAGAATATAGTTGAATGAATCTTGTAAAAATTGTAATTAGAAATCGCCTTGTAGTAAAATGACTTAGCACTCTGCTAACAATAAATCTTGAAGGACCTGCTCGTAAAGAATTTCAATGTTCAGAGTGTCCATAAAATAATGTATTTTAATGTGATGTAATTTTTGCAGTAATTGATTCTAAATATACCTACGTCTAATTATTTATTTACATAAGTATATCTAGAGTGTAGTAGTATGTATTGAAAGTAATAACACTCCAAGAAACAAATTTAGTTACATAACTTTTTGTTTGTGCACACTTTATTAATTTTATCTTTCTGTATTTATAATATTGCACAAGCTTTTCGCATTTTGCACAAATATAATTTTCCGTTTGTGAATTTTTGCGACAGTTATTTATTTTCTAGCCTAAACTATAGTTTGAGGATGATTACGTTGAAAAAATAAAATAAATTATGAAATTCAATATATTTATCCGTGGTATGCTAAGAACTTAGGGTAGAGTAGTATAAATCGCACCGCTTCCTAAATGGCACCACTGCTAGTTTAAAACAAATTACCGTAGTAGTGTAGCATCTAGTGGTATTGTTACAATCTACCGTAAGAACTTCCACCATGTCACTTGCTTTCTGCCACTTCTTTGTGTCAGCAGCGTAGTGTATCTAATATAATCACTCAGGTGGATGTAACTAAATAACGGATTTGTATGCAAAGGAATCCATAATCTTAAAATGTTATTCGTTTAAAGAGATATTAAAGAACATTTAACTTAGTAGGATTTTCGAACATGTGGTGATTATAGGCTATAATGAAGGAAATAATAACTTATGGCGTAGTTTCTCAATTCGCACCACTTTGTAGATGCCTGTTTCGCACCGGTGCGATATGAGCAACTGTAGCAATTCTAACCGTACAAAACAAGGTCCCAAAAATTTTAACTGAACGAGGAATGCATCAGGTGGGTGCAATATCAAGTGGTGAAAAGGGCGTTAATACAACAAGTGTGTGTTGTACAAGCGCACCAGGTATTCTGTGCCACCTGTGATAATTTTGAAACGTCAAACAGTCTTTCATTATCAGCTGGTGCTCCTCCAGCATCGTTATTTGTTTGCTCTGAGTCAGGTTACATCAACGGTGAACTATTTGCCGAATAGCTCAAACATTTTATTTGCCGCCACTCAATCCTGCCATAGAAAAAAGTGCTGCTTCTGTATGTACACCTATACGACCCATTCCAAAAATTTAGAAGCTAGATTATCTCGGGAAAATGGTATGTTCCTGTTTCAGCTTCCTCGTCATAATACTCATAGGCCCAGCCTTTAGATGTTTCTATCTTCAAATCATTTCAGACAGCTATATCATGAAGCAGTTCTTAGGTGGCTTCGAGGTAATCATGGAGAAAAGGTGACGCAGTTTACAGTCTGAATGCCTGGTGAAGCACATGGAAAATGTGTAACAATAAAAAACGCATTGAGAAAGTTTAAATGTTACGTAATTTACGCTCTATTTTTTCAATTTCATTTGAAGATGCGTTACTCTCTTTCATTAATTTCAATAAACTTGTAATTTGAATGTATTACATTATTCATTCAAATACTGTTCAGTATTAAAAGCTTTCCTTCATCCTGTTCTCTGCAGATAAAGAGGTGCGATTTAAGAAACCGCAGGTGCTATTTAGGAAACTAGTTGCCTAAATGGCACCACTGACATGTGTTTCGAAAATGTCATTTTAATTTAAAAATATTAAATCAAATTCAAAGATTCTTTTTTATATGAAAGGTAAATGTTCTGGGAATGTATCTCTTTAAAGGAATGCAGAAAATAAAAAAAAACTGTATGGTGCTATTTAGGAAACTAGTTGCCTAAATGGCACCACTGACATGTGTTTCGAAAATGTCATTTTAATTTAAAAATATTAAATCAAATTCAAGGATTCTTTTTTACACGAAAGGTAAATGTTCTGGGAATGTATCTCTTTAAAGGAATGCAGAAAATAAATCTGTATTGTTCAATAAATATTATAAATGCTAAAGTGGTGCGATATAGGCAAGCTTACCCTACTATTATGTCTTGTATGTGGAAGTTAGAGTCCTTGACTTATATACGTATATTATACAGTGTAACTGTTACATTTCTGTTTATCGAGGTTTATGAAGGATTATATCAAATAGTTTGTCTATATATTTCGCATTCATTTTTGTTAAAGTGCTAAACTGAAGTGGAGCCTTTGTATACATTAAAAAGGGGCCGTGAGGTGAGGAACGTTTAGGAACCAGTGCACTAGGATTGTGTATACAAATGGAGTGAACCTTGAGACCGTGATATCTGGTATAAATAAACCCCGCTGCGGAAGCATCTTAAGTTTTATTATATAATAAAGTTGGTTTATGGTCCCCCAATTTGGGGTTTCCACTGCGTCTTAACTCCCTGAAGGTTAAAGGGGAAACGCCCCTGAGATAGAAGAAAGGATGCACTAGGTAGCTCTGAACACAGACAATTCTGCTTTAGAATTAAACCCTATCTCATTACTTTAAAGTACTGAATGTGTGACTAGGACGTACAGGTACTACAGGTACAAAACCGCCTGTAATTACTGAAATGAAAACTAGAAGTTCGACACCAGAAAAGGGCGAGATTTTCACAACACTGACATAAATTACTGTATTTCTAATGAAGTTTCTAATTTAAATCGAAATATTTCAAAGTAGGCCAGTTATTAAAAAATATAAATACTATTGATACTATATATAAAACTCTAGTTAGAAGTTAGCTAGAGTATGCGTCTGTAATATGGTCACCTCAGTTCCAGTTCCATCAGATGCAAATAGAAAGGATACAGAAAAGATTTTTACGTTATTTATATTTAAAAAAAAAACATCACGTGTCGTCTTATGACAAGCAAATATCATATAATCAGTTACTTTTTGAATTTAATTGTAAAACTTTAAAATCTCGACGATTAATAAATAGTCAAATTTTACTCTATAAGACTGTTAACGGTATATTGAATAACTGTGATTTTCTTAAATTCCTTCAGTTCAATGTAAAAAGAACAGAATTACGTCATAGGCAACGTTTTATTATTCCCATTCCTAGAACTGTTTTCTTCAAGAACTCTCCATTGTTTGTTATGTATAATACTTACAACTCTCTGTCTTTAAACTGTGATTCTCAATTGGATTTCAGTTTAACAATTGAAAAATTTCATACAATATTAAAGAGAATTGTATTTCGTTAGATATTTAAATTATGAAGAAGTGTATTATAATGTTTTTACTCTAGTTTTTAAATAATTTTACATCATTATATTGACATTTGGCACTATATTAACTGTAATATTATATTCTAGCATCTATTACCATTATGCATTTTGTTTCTTTCGTTTGTGTTGTTTGTTTTGTTGTTTTTTCTCTTATTATGTATTTTGTGTATATATCTATGTAAGCCACCTGTAATTGGAAGCCTGCTTCTGTTTGTTATGGTGGATTTAAAATAAAATTAAAATTAAAATTATTGGTACAAAAATTACATCTATTAGCTCATTAGTAACCAAAATAACAAAGTTTATGCCATCCTAGTATTATAAACAGGTTGTTACTACATCGCATATAGTTCATAATCGCCTTATTATGGCACGCGTGCCATAAAAGCAATGACGTATTCGCTATATGACGTAATACTCATTCTACCTCACTTCGATTATTGCGACGTTTTGTTCAGTAATCTCAGGATTGATTCCGCTCAGAAACTACAGCGTGTTCATAACGCGTGCGTCCGCTTCATTTGTAATGTTCGATACTATGATCATATCTCACCTTCTTTCAAGAAGTTATCATGGCTTAGGTTACATGAGAGGAGAAATCTGCACTCACTTTCTCTCTTATATCGAATTATGCACTCTTCATCCCCCTATTATTTATTCGCTCGATTTCATACTCTCTCTCGCTATCATAATATTAATACTCGATCACAACGCGATAACACGCTAGAAATTCCACTTCACGCATCGTCTCTGTATTCCTCATCCTTCACTGTTGCTACCTCTCGTCACTGGAACTCTCTGCCGCCTGAAGTCAAGGGCTGCCGAACATTGAATTCTTTCAAATCCAAGTTAGAAAATTATCTTATGACGAGTTGCCAAACTAACTTACTATTATGACAAGTGTTGTATTGCATGTTTCCACGTTTTCACATTTTTTTTTATGTTCTAATGATATTCAACTTATTTTATATTTTTGTTTTCATATTTTCCGATAATGTTATATCTCTAATGTGATAAGTTGAGCTATATATAATCTTAATTTTCCTTATTGTGTGTACTTAGAAATATTGTATTCACTGTATACTTTGTACTGCGCTATTTTATTACTAATATTACTATTATTATTATTATTATTATCATCATCATCATTATTACTATTCTTATTTTATTAGTATTATTATTATTATTATTATTATTATGAATAATTGTCTTTTTTTGTATGCCTCATTTATTTTGACCTGCTGTTCACATATTATTATGCTTTTTTCTTTCTTTCTGTATGTTATATATTATCTCCGATTTCTTCTTATTTGTTGTTTATTTTTATTATTATTATTATTATCTTATTCAATTTTGTGTGTAAAATTGTAGTGTAATTTGTAAATTTGTAGTGTTTTTGTAACGCAGTCTTTACTCCTGGTTGAGTGTTAGAGAAGGCCGTATGGCCTTAACTCTGCCAGGTTAAATCATTATTATTATTATTATTATTATTATTATTATTATTATTATTATTATTATTATTATTAATACCGGAATGCTTGGCTCGGGATGCATGTAGCTCGTCTGACTATCTTCTACGCGCCGTGTAACAAGAAATGAAATGCAGGGTAGAAAGTAACGTATCATTTATTTCCAATCTTTAACGATTTTGTATCACTTTTTTAATATCACATAAAACAGTTCTGTGGTTCAGAGAAAGTATATTAAGAAAATAAAGGAGCATTTGTAACATAACCTCCAAGGTCATCCATTACTCTTTACTCAATGCCAAGGTCAGACGCAAGTAATCGATACGAACATATGAAGATAATTTGTCCCGAATTGAATTTCTTTCGTAATTTCTTTTCTACAGTTTATAATGCTAAGATGCCATAAAGTGTTATATTCAACTCGTGGATAATCATCAAGATTATTCACTTGTTGCGTAAATAACTATTACACCCACATTCTTCTAATTATGATGTTCTGTTAAAGAAAAATCAAGTTATTACACAATGAGCTGAATAATAATATGAACTTATTTCTTATATTCAATATTCCTTATGCCATACGAAATTTTAATATCGTATTAGAAAACATGATCTACTGAATGAACGATTTAATGGTACCCACTGCACTCCTGCAGAATAGGGCTTTATATTCGACTGGAAAAGTAGAGCATTTGATCCGGTTACCCCTAATGTTTTGCGGAGTGGACTGATATTTTCTGAGTACACAAACGGAGTAACAGTTGAAGGAAATTTAATATGTATAATTTAAAAAAAAATATGTATTTGCTGATGTAGGCCTATAATTTATCGAATACTTCAATATATTTATCTTCTCAACTAATATACAAATGAGCAAATGGACACCGGTAACAACAAAGGAAATAAGTGTAATGCATACAGTAATATGAAATCTGGTGTGTAAACAAATGCAGGAATAGTATAAATTTACAATTACTTACTAAATAGAACAGCAAATAAGTAAATACATTCTAGTGAAACGTTTATACTTTAAACTCAAAATGTATACATCTAAAACGGTGGTTGTTAATATATGCTGCGTTTTAATTACTCTAAGCAGATGCATTATTATTTTATTAATAATTATTTTTAAAGACGATAGAATGTTATTAAAGATAAGAAAAGTACTCTCAAGTTCTCTTGCTCTTCTGCCCTCCATTTTTCTTCTCAAATGATCTCTTTTCCATCTCTTACTTCATATCGTCTCGATTTTCCTGCATATTTCCCTTTCAGTTCTCTCTCTTTCTTTATTTCTTTCTTGTGTAGCTTTACTTTGTATGTATATAGTGTATTTTTCTCTCTCTGTTTATTTCTATTATTGTATTTGTATTCCTGGTGTTGTGGAAGAGAAGGCCTGATGGCCTTAACTACACCAGAATAAATAAATAAATAAATAAATAAATAAATTCTCAATGACTTCTTGTCCATTATACAGGGACATCATTTTATTTTTACTAACATTTTTAATATTAACCTGCCTATACCTTTAGAGAACCGGAAACACCGCTTGCTCCCCCCTCCAAGACTGGAGTTCGATGATAACGGCGTTAAACACAAATCACTATACTAGGTATAGGAAGGAAGAAAAGTAGTTCATCCATTTACGTAAACTAGGAAATATCGCGATTTTGAGTTTGATAATTTTCATTAGGTTTTTCTTTAATCAAAGTACAGTACTGTATTAAGAATAAGTGTTTTTACTCACGAAGTGAGTTATCCATGCGAACGTATTCATTATGCAGTGTATATTATACTGTCTACAGCACATTACCGTACAATATAGAGAAAGAAGTTAAATTGAAAAATAATCATGATATGAATATTTAAACACAATTTTGAAAATGGTGGCCGTTCATTTCGATATAGGCTTCAGTTCTTTTGTGCATATTATCGCACTATAGACTATTGCATCTAATTCCAATTGCCAGTTTCGTCCTTCGTACTAGTAACTCATGTTGAACTAATTCTGTACCTACTCTACGTACTGTGAATTCAATCTTCACTTCTGCCCTACCCGAAAATATAAAATTACTCAGACATGCTATCTACTGTCCGTCCAAGTGGTTATGCCGCAGGATTGTAGAAAGGGAGGAAATCACGTGACAGTTAATTACTTAACGAGGCCCTTTTATTTAAGTTAAATTAAACAGCTGTATAATATTACGTAAACTTCCAATTCCTAAGAGAAATTAATGTTTTCAGATAAGAGCTAAGACAGCCCAGCTTTTACAGAGGGTCGAGCAGAAGCAGGTGGGGGAAATCGGGATGCGACGTAGGCAAACGGACAGTACCTGTGCGAAAATATGATTCAATATTGAAAGCTCTTTCGTCACTGGAAAACGCGAACATATTTCTGGAACGTACTATACTCAGTAACTCAGTACTGCTTACTATCTGCGGTCTTGGTTCTGTGTGGAGTTGGAACTTCCTTAGTAGAAGGGGTACAATAAAATTGAAGTAAAAATAAAATGATGTCCCTGTATATCGCTTGTTTACCACATTTCAACGGTAGGTCTTTCAGGTTACGGATGCCACTTGACGGCCCACGGTTCTTGTAAGTGCAAATCCTCAGATTTAGAAGGTGTTTAGTGGGAGACTTTCTCCGATTACTTCAGTTTCCCCTACCACTCGCGTTTCATAAGCATTTGGATTACTATTACGTCGTCTTGCAACTTTCACTGAATAGTCTCTGTATTTCAAAAGGGCGTTTAAATAAAAACCTTCAACCCTAAGATGGCTTGATGCTTGCCGGCTGATAAAAATGTGAATTCCTCGAAGGAACAAAGAATTTATAAGTGTCGTTAAGGGAACTGGATTCCTAGGTCTTCGTCTCGGAGTTGCAGTGCTCATTCGAGTTCTTCTCTCCGTCAACACAAAGCAACATTTATGTAGGATGAAATGGAAAGGGATCTTAAATTACAGACTTCATTGTCGCAACTAAAATATGGTGAATTTGCAACAGGTGTTCTATTGAAAGTGTTCATTAAGTACTGGAAATTGCTCCTTTGTACTGAATATTGACAAGAATTTCCTGCTTCTTTAGTAATAGACTCGAATATTCCGACAAGCCTTCATATCGCTGAAACGTCTCCGTATCTTCACGGCAATCAAATAAAATTATGCCTCATGGAAACAGAATTCATAACGCTGTGTTGTTTGGGAAATGAAGTCTTTAGTGCGGTGCAATTGGGTCGCAATCGCGATGTGCTGATGTATCGGATAGCTTCATTACTTTGCAATGCGCTATCCTTAATTTCCGTTTACAGTATGAAATTGAATATAATTGGGGCAGCAATTTAACAAGAACAACGCGAGTTTCATTCCCAACATTCATTTTAAAGACACGGTACACGTAACCATTATGTAATATGACTTTGAAATAAATAATTGTTGCATAATATTTTACTAGAATTACAGGCTTAATATACCTCAATTTGCAGCTGCAAGTATATCGGCCTATATTATTTTCTCTTGTTTTTTATCTACCTTCCAGTAGGAGTAGAATTCCACACCTATTTACCTAGTTCCTCGTTTCACATTTTTAGCACCCCCCCACCACCACAACCGTGATACACGTTCACAGCATAACCTTGTTCTATCAATTCCATTCCATCAAACATCTCTCTACTCTGCTTCCTTCACAATACACACAGGTCGTTCCTGGAATTCCTTGTCACAGGAAATCAGGAGCAGTCGGAGTCCAAAATCTTTTAAGTACACTCTGCTTAGAAATGTTTTTAATGAACAGAACTAGACTCTTGCGGACGTTACTAAATAGTCTTAAATGACCAAGTTGTTATTTTTTCCCCTCTCTGTTCTTTTTTTCTTTTTTTATTATCTTGATATATTACTTAATCATTTGTATTTGTATGCCATTTAGTACGAATTTGCTAATCAACATTTTATGTCTTGTAACCCGTATGTATTCTCCAATTAGTATATTAACTGTATAATATATCCCAAGTGAATTAATCGTCGAATTTATCTCGAGCATTTTAGGTCTTATAAATTTGTGTTTGTGTGTGTGTGTGTGTGAGTGAGTGAGTGTGTATATTCCCTTTATGTTATGTAACTGATTTTGATTACGTGTAATTTTCTAGTTTATTTTATATATTATGTAACCGATCTTGACTATTTGTAATTTTATATTATGTAACTGATCTTGACTATTGTAATTTTCTACTATATTTTATGTAATTTCTAAGGTATTTCTTTTGTGTTGTTTTGTAATCTAATTTTGTATTTTATGTATATTATTGAAACCTGGTTGAGTGGAAGAGAAGGACTCAAGGCCTTAACTCTGCCAGGCAAAATAAACCTACTACTACTACTACTACTACTACTACTACTACTAGTAGTAGTAGTAGTATAGGAGTACGAGTTGTGGCAGTAGTAGTAGTAGCGGGCAATAGGAATACAAATTTAATAACGCTTCATGAAATTGATACTAAAACTTTGTGGTGTACTAGTAGACTATACTGTAAATCTCTTCTGTATATATTTCATCTAGACTGTGACTATAAATTAAGACTTTGTAATAGTATTAAGTTTTTTGACTTGTTCCATATTCTAGCTGTGAAGCAATGCATGAATACCATGGAATGTTAATAAATACAATACAATAGTACGAGTTGTAGCAGTAGAGCGAGCAATAGAAGTAGGAGTAGTAACAGTAGTAGGATTAGGAGTTGTAGTAGTTGTAGTGGGCGTAATATCAGTAGAAGTAGGTGTAGTAGCATTTTCATTAGGAGTAGTAGCAATAGAAGGAGTAGAAGTAGGAGTAGTAACAGTAGAAGGAGTAGAAGTAGGAATAGTAACAGTAGAAGGAGTAGGAGTAGTAGTAGTAGCAGTAGAACGAGTAGAAGTAGGACTAGTAGCAGTAGAAGGAATAGAAGTAGGAGTAGGATTAGAAGTAGGAGTAGTAGCAGTAGGAGTAGAAGTAGGACTAGTAGCAGTAGAAGGAATAGAAGTAGGAGTAGGAGTAGAAGTAGGAGTAGTAGCAGTAGAAGTAGGAGTAGTAGCAGTAGAAGTAGGAGTAGTAGCAGTAGCAGTAGAAGGCGTAGAAGTAGGAGTAGTAGCAGTAGTAGGAGTAGAAGTAGGACTAGTAGCAGTAGAACGAGTAGAAGTAGGACTAGTTGCAGTAGAACGAGTAGAAGTAGGACTAGTTGCAGTAGAACGAGTAGAAGTAGGACTAGTTGCAGTAGAACGAGTAGAAGTAGGACTAGTTGCAGTAGAACGAGTAGAAGTAGGACTAGTTGCAGTAGAAGGAATAGAAGTAGGAGTAGGAGTAGAAGTAGGAGTAGTAGCAGTAGAAGGAGTAGAAGTAGGAGTAGGAGTAGGAGCAGTAGAAGGAGTAGAAGTAGGAGTAGTAGCAGTAGAAGGGGTAGAAGTAGGAGTAGTAGCAGTAGAAGGAGTAGAAGTAGGACTAGTGGCAGTAGAAGGAGTAGAAGTAGGAGTAGTAGCAGTAGAAGGAGTAGAAGTAGGAGTAGTAGCAGTAGAAGGAGTAGAAGTAGGACTAGTAGCAGTAGAAGGAGTAGAAGTAGGAGTAGTAGCAGTAGAAGGAGTAGAAGTAGGACTAGTAGCAGTAGAAGGAATAGAAGTAGGAGTAGTAGCAGTAGAAGGAATAGAAGTAGGAGTAGTAGCAGTAGAAGGAGTAGAAGTAGGACTAGTAGCAGTAGAAGGAGTAGAAGTAGGACTAGTAGCAGTAGAAGGAATAGAAGTAGGAGTAGTAGCAGTAGAAGGAGTAGAAGTAGGAGTAGTAGCAGTAGAAGGAGTAGAAGTAGGAGTAGTAGCAGTAGAAGGAATAGAAGTAGGAGTAGTAGCAGTAGAAGGAGTAGAAGTAGGAGTAGTAGCAGTAGAAGGAGTAGAAGTAGGAGTAGTTGCAGTAGAACGAGTAGAAGTAGGACTAGTTGCAGTAGAACGAGTAGAAGTAGGACTAGTTGCAGTAGAACGAGTAGAAGTAGGACTAGTTGCAGTAGAACGAGTAGAAGTAGGACTAGTTGCAGTAGAACGAGTAGAAGTAGGACTAGTTGCAGTAGAAGGAATAGAAGTAGGAGTAGGAGTAGAAGTAGGAGTAGTAGCAGTAGAAGGAGTAGAAGTAGGAGTAGGAGTAGGAGCAGTAGAATGAGTAGAAGTAGGAGTAGTAGCAGTAGAAGGGGTAGAAGTAGGAGTAGTAGCAGTAGAAGGAGTAAAAGTAGGAGTAGTAGCAGTAGAAGGAGTAGAAGTAGGACTAGTGGCAGTAGAAGGAGTAGAAGTAGGAGTAGTAGCAGTAGAAGGAGTAGAAGTAGGAGTAGTAGCAGTAGAAGGAGTAGAAGTAGGAGTAGTAGCAGTAGAAGGAGTAGAAGTAGGAGTAGTAGCAGTAGAAGGAGTAGAAGTAGGACTAGTAGCAGTAGAAGGAGTAGAAGTAGGAGTAGTAGCAGTAGAAGGAGTAGAAGTAGGACTAGTAGCAGTAGAAGGAATAGAAGTAGGAGTAGTAGCAGTAGAAGGAATAGAAGTAGGAGTAGTAGCAGTAGAAGGAGTAGAAGTAGGAGTAGTAGCAGTAGAAGGAGTAGAAGTAGGACTAGTAGCAGTAGAAGGAGTAGAAGTAGGACTAGTAGCAGTAGAAGGAATAGAAGTAGGAGTAGTAGCAGTAGAAGGAGTAGAAGTAGGAGTAGTAGCAGTAGAAGGAGTAGAAGTAGGAGTAGTAGCAGTAGAAGGAATAGAAGTAGGAGTAGTAGCAGTAGAAGGAGTAGAAGTAGGAGTAGTAGCAGTAGAAGGAGTAGAAGTAGGAGTAGTAGCAGTAGAAGGAGTAGAAGTAGGAATAGTAGCAGTAGAAGGAGTAGAAGTAGGAGTAGTAGCAGTAGAAGGAGTAGAAGTAGGAGTAGTAGCAGTAGAAGGAGTAGAAGTAGGAGTAGTAGCAGTAGAAGGAGTAGAAGTAGGAGTAGTAGCAGTAGAAGGAGTAGAAGTAGGAGTAGTAGCAGTAGAAGGAGTAGAAGTAGGAGTAGTAGCAGTAGAACGAGTAGAAGTAGGACTATTAGCAGTAGAAGGAATAGAAGTAGAAGTAGGAGTAGTAGCAGTAGAAGGAGTAGAAGTAGACATAGTAGCAGTAGGTTTAGGAGTAGTAGGATTAGTAGTAGTAGTAGGAATATGAGTAGCAACAGTGGCAGTAGAATTATTAGTAATAGTAGAAGTAGGAGTTGTAACAATAGGAGCAGTAGCAGTATAATTGGGAGTAGTGGCAGTAGTAGGAATAGTAACAGGAGCAGTAGTAGTAGTAGTATGAGTGGGAGTAGGAATAGCAGTAGAAGTAGCACCATTTTGTTTAATGACGCTCTTAATAGGAGTAGTTATTTCAGCGTCCAAATTGAACAAATGTGAGGAATGACCGAAGAATTTTTTTTCTGCTGCTGTCTATAGTTGTTGAAATTTAACTGAAGTATATTGCTGGAGAGTCTTTAGTTTTTTGCAAATATCCATCATTTAATTATGTATGTCACTATTGTATTGATTAAGGCTGGTTGAGCGGAAGAGGAGGCGTTATGGCCTTAAATCTGCCAGAGGAAATAAAACATTCTATTCTATCAGGAACAGGTTTCCTTTACCTCCAGAAAATGTAATTTCTTTCCTGGATGAATAAATGCCAAGGATTTCATCGCTATTAAAAAAAACAAATCCCTCTGCCGTGTTTGAACCAAAGAATTTCGGACCAAGCGATATTTGTGTTTTTATACAGAGAATGACAAAATTACATTTATACTTTCAAATGTGAAGAACTTTTAGACTACACATTTCTAAAAAAAAACATCTGACTCAAAAATATTTATAATTTATTGTAAGGCTTCCACCTGTTGTCTATTTTTATAAAATACAAATAATTGGAAACATCAAAAGTTGCATTCAAGGCCCTGATGCAAAATTCTATTGGAATAGATGTAACCACGTTTGTTATCCATTTCTTGACTTCAGTGACACTCCCAGCTCTCTGCGCACGCTTTCAACATTCCTCCATAATGAGAAGTCGAAGATCGTTAGATCAGGAGAATAAAAAGGCCATTGTACAGGTCCACTTCTTCCTATCCACCTTCCTGGAAATATGTTGTCTAGAAAATCACGAACATTGAGAGCAAAATGCTTACGTACAAAATCCTCCTGCAAATACACCCCTTATCTTATTTTCAATGGAAGTTTATCGATAGCGTATGACTGCGACATGCGTAAAATACCTCTTGTAATTCACTGTTGGAGTGTAAAAAAAAAGTAAGATCAATTTACAGCAGTAGCGTTAGCGGTATACCAAACAGCTTAGGCAAGTCTCATTGAAATCGGTGTTAAAAATATTTACGGACTGTGATTGGAGCTCTAAACACTTACATCAAGCTTTTCGCAAGTCTTCCCTATTCTAGCGTTAATCTGCCACACATTATATATATATTTGAAATAATATATAATTCCCATTAAAGCGTTAGAGTCGAGGCAATTCGGAAGGCGGTCGTCTGCTAGCGTTCGCGTTGAGAGAGACAGATAGAGCAAGGCAGCGTACAACATTGCCACATCGTACTTCACGGGCATGTGCAATACAAATAGCGCAGGAGAGAATTTAAATTATCAAACGACAATAATGAACTTAGCCGTTGATTAATGTAAACAAGACACCAAACAAACTCTATTTCCTTCTCTGACAATATTCTTTGCATGGTTCTCAATCCTACACCACATGCTTCTGCAGTAGGCCTAGTTTCTTGCGCGTTGCAACGTTGCAGCCAGCATCATGACGGCCGACGGTGTTCTGTTCGTCAATGTTTATAAAATAATTATACACTGTAAACACTATTTCCAGCGTCTGCCTGCGCAGTACTTGTCTTTTTACAGTCTCCCTTCCCATTTATTTATCTTACACATACACAGTAATTGTTAGTTTTACTATTCAATGTATTGACACACTCACACGTGAAGAAACGAACTTGGAAAGCACTTGTTACAGACTGATTCCAATTGGTTCTACTGTAAAAGCTTGTGACGTCACATACCAGAAATGCTACTGCGCATATAGCAGCCGACCGCCTTCCGAAGTGCCGTCAACTTTTAACATAATTACGACATAACTGCAAACTTTATGTAGTATTTCTATCTTATAATTATTACTGTAAAATCTGCATTTCTTTTTTAATATGTCTTTAAAAAATCACAGAACTTAGATTTCTTTCAACTACACACATTATACCTTTGTAATGAGAATAATGTACATTAAATATAATTGATGCTTATGACATAGTTAGATAACTAGTACAGTTAAGAGCAATTCAAGCAATGTGATCAAGAAAATGTTTTTTTTTCTGCAGCTGTGCAACTCCACTGCAGTTTATAAGGTTCATTGTAACACTTCCTTCTTTAATTGTAATGGAATGAAACCTACTCGCGAAGTCTGGAATGAGTTTAAAATGGTTGTATTATTTGGGAAGCCCCTCGCGCTGTTCCGTGGCAAACTGCATGGTTGGCAACAGTCTCTTTTGGCAAGTATACCTCTTCCTAAAGCCGGAGTATTGTGAAAGCTTTATGGAATACGTTGTTAAATGAAACAGAAGAGAACGGAAAATAAAAAGGGAGCATCGATTTTTAACGTTACATCTACAAAGATTTGTTTGTATTGAAATATTACTTACATCCATAGAGTCTTCTTCTGAAATGCCTTTTCTTCATGAAATTCTGTCTTATCTTAAAAAAAGAAATTGTAAACAGGATGCTTAAAATTCGAGTGGGAAAGTCGTAAGTAAGAAGAAATATCTTCTGCAGGAACCATATAAACTAAATTGATACTAAATCGCGATAGGATTTTAAGGTTTGTATTCATAGACATTCTTAGCGCGGGCTTCTGGTGGATGATCAGCGAACTAACGTTTTTCGTATTCATAAACCAGCGTTAGCGATATATGATATGATATGATATGATACGATACGATATATGATATGATATGATATGATGTGATATATGATATGATACGATATGATACGATATATGATATGATATGATACGATATATGATATGATATGATATGATACGATATATGATATGATATGATATATGATATGATATGATGTGATATGATATGATATATGATATGATATGAAATTATATGATATGATATGAAATTATATGATTTGATACGATATATGATATGATATGATATGGTATATGATATTTTATATGATATGATATGATATGATGTGATGTGATATGATATATGATATGATATGATATGATATGATATGATACGATATATGATATGATATGATACGATATATGATATGATATGATACGATATATGATATGATATGATATGATATGATATGATATGATATGATATGATATGATATATGAATCCTGTAGAAGTAATCAGGCGATAGCCGGGGCTAGTTTAGCACGCTCCTAGCGCGAGCTAGCGAAATGTCTATGAATAGCACCCTTAGAGTGTAAAATTATTTCATTTGCATTGAAAATCGTTATAACAGCTTAGTCTATAAGGGATTCTTGCAACAACAAATTGGGTTTCTTTAAATATTATTGTCTTGGTGCATATTTGAAGTATTTGATAATTAAAAAAAAAAATCTTACAATGAAATGTAGATAAAATAATTTTCAATACATTTCAATGAATCGAGTGAGTTGCATTATTGTGCACTTAGTAAGATGGCCTGAAAATTCAATTCATATAGCTCAAATAGTTTTTTTCTACACGGTACAGGCCTAAAAATAACTTGGAAAATATATGAGGTTTCGGAAAACAGCGTTTTATTAATAATAATAATAGTAATGTATTTTCCATTATACAGTACAACTTGTTGGCATTAAAATTATAATAGAATTATTTATATAACATAATCATTCATAGGATCCTTATATTAACAGAGGTTTTACAATAAACAATTACATGAAATAACAAAATATGTACAGGGATAGGAAACTTTTACATTAATAATGGTTTTACAATAAACAATTTCATGGAATAATAAAATATATACAAATAAATATAAGTTTTTTAACTATGTCAAGTAAAAAACTAAATAATATTTAAAGAAAAAACAAAAGTTCGTTGCAGTGTAATAGTCTAGTCAACTCACTTAACGCTTCTGCTACCAAGGGGGGTAATAGAATTACCCCACTGATATTTTTTTCAATATTATTTTCATGTTTCTCCATATTTCTTTTTGAAATTCCATGTATTTTTCCGTTATATATCTACTAAAAATTTGAATTAAGAATAAAATACACTCAAACACTCAAACACAAACACTCGTGATGCCACACTTTGACTACTGCGATATTATATTAAGTAACCTAAATGCAAATTTGAGCAACAGGCTACAACGTGTGCATAATGCGTGCGTCCGTTATATTTGTAATATTCGTAAGTATGATCATGTTTCCCCGTCTTTCCAAACTCTGTCTTGGCTAAGGCTAAGCGATCGACGAGCCCTGCATTCTCTTGTTCTCTTATTTCAAATTCTGCGCACCGCTACCCCAATATATTTGGCTTCTCGTTTTCAAAATTTATCCGCATATCATCAGCTAAGTACAAGATCTCATTATAACAATTTACTCATTATACCCTACCACAAGACATCTTTATATTCTTCATCCTATACAGTTTCAGTTGCTAGAAATTGGAACTCGCTTCCGAGTGATATAAGGGGTTGTTGGACAATAGCTTCATTTAGGTCAAAATTACATAAATTCTTACTTAACAGATGAATTGCTGATTAATATTTGTTACTTATAATGAAACTAACATCTGTCCATTCTTATTATTATTATCTTTAATTTCTCTAAATAGATTTACAAAACCTCTAATGGCAATTACATTAATATTCTCATTATAGAAATAGAAATATATATATATATATATATATATATATATATATATATATATATTCTCCCTGTAACATAGTCCTAGTAAGCTTATATTAAATTAATTTTCATCATTTTACTAGCTATCTCAAATATTAAATTAATTATAATTGATTGAATTAAATTAGCTCATAAATTAAGTTACTACTTTACCTTATAGATTTATCTAAATTTAAATAAATGTGTAGTGAAGATTATTGCTGGAGAACCTTTTAAGTGTAGTGAAAATATTTGTAATTTAAATTTATGTATTGTATTGATTAAGGCTGGTTGAGTGGAAGAGAAGGCCTTATGGCCTTAACTCTGCCAGCGAAAATAAAACATTATTATTATTATTATTATTATTATTATTATTATTATTATTATTATTATTATTATTATTATAAATAAATAACCTAATTTAAGTTGTAATTCACATTATTCATGATGGGTGATCTTGTTACTTCCGTTTCCCTCCCTTGGGATTGGATATTAATTTGTACTCTGTAAGTTTGATATCCTGTGTTGTTTTCGGTGGAAATTGGGTATCGTGCTGATTTACCGTCTGTTATCTTTGTGATGTGTTATGTTAATAAATTTTCCGAAAGAAATCAGGATCCACACAGAACTTCCGCACTATTGTAGATGATGATGATGATGATGATGATGATATGTGTAGAAGAAGGAGAAATGTTTAATAAATCAAACGTCTTACAGCGGCGTTCTCTGTAAACTTCAGAAACTGACTCTCTGTTATCAAACTTTAACATTTTCTCTGTTAAGTGTCAGACTACTAGGCTATCACGCAATTGCCCCAATTACGCAATTTCTTCTCTTCAGCCTTTCCTCTTTTGTGAGGAACTCAAAATTCCATGCCGTAACAGTTTCTTAATATAAACTTTACCTCATACACCGAATCACAAGAAAGACTATTCATTAAGCCACATAAATGAAAATTTGCTACCCCAAAAGTGAAGGCAATTCATATATAAATATTGGAATACGTCTAAATTTCTACGTCTCTTCCGCACTACCTTAATCCTGGCGATTTCGTCTAAAGTTTTCTTTATTTAGCTTGGTTCTTCCTAACCCTCCAGCGTCCTCTAGCCCAAGCCTCGACTCCCCGGGGAGTCTCGCAGTTAGTAGGGGTAACTTGGGGTGTCTTGGGACTACCATAAAGTGCGGGGACATAAATTAAAACCTCCTATGGGGTAATCGATTTTCTTTGTATCCAGTTGAAAGCCAATATGTAGCAATGACGTGGAAACAATTTTCCGCAGCCCGCATAGTTCCGAATGTTACATTCGATAATCAATGTTAAAGTAATGACTTTCTGCAGGGCAAATGATTTAATTTGCATTCACTGATGACGTAACGGTGCTGTCACTAAGGGAAGTGTGCAAGAATAATGCTCCTGGATTTAATCTCCATCTCGAAGGGCACGGAATTAGCAGCACTTTTGTTGATTGATTCACTCTCTGGAAGCTCTCGTCCTTTGAGACGGACTATTACTGAACCTCCATCAGCAGCCGGCGTCACGGCAAAGCCTGCTCTTCTGCAGCAACCTCCATGCATAAGCAAACCGATTTTTCATGAGTTGGAATCAAAATATCATATGTGGAGCTCGCACCCAAATGCAGACATGTCCATCAATGCTAATTTTTCAGGAAGTGAAAAAGACTGAAATCCACCTTACATTTTTTTATTATCCAATTTAATAAAACCTATTTCACCCTGAGGTATATTAGGGTTATAGTTGGCATCAAAATACATATTTTATAACCAATAAACAATAGTAAAGTGGTAACTAGAGCAGTGCAAAGGGAGCAGTTTTTCGACACAACGGCAACAGGGCAAGGGTTGTAAATTCACCTTGTGTACCCGCAGAGGTCCGACTCTGTGGTGCACAGGATAGCTGCAAGCAGTAGGTACAGCTTAGTAAAGCAAACGTCAATACTGAAGGAACATGAGAACAGTTGGGTTCTAGTATTACGATGCCTAAGGGGGAGAAAATTCGTTCGGCGAAGTTTAAGAGAATTATTTCCGAATATGGTGATATTTTTTTTGTTGCAGCGAAGATAAACTATTCCGCAAATTGTGTAAAATATCAGTTTCAGTAAATAGAGCATGTAATATTCTAAGACATGTAAATAGGGATGTACACAAACGTGCCCTCATGAAGTTGAAAAAAAAAAAGGCGAAAAATGTGAGCAGGGTCATAGTTTTTCATCCGTGTTCCATGAAGAAATGTGTGATGCGTTTTGTTAAGCATTCAAGAATATATGTCCTGGTGTATCTCTTCCTCCTTCTCCTATACTTACTCGATGGGGTTCCTGATTGAAGGCCTGCATTTATTACTGTAAATATTTCGACCAGGTCGAGAATGCTATTCAATCATTTGATGTGAAAGATGCATTTGCAATACCAATAGCCCAACGTCTGTTGGTTGATTCAAGCATAAAACAACAATTGGAATACATTGAATCGAATTACGGGTTTATTCCTGATTGCATAACAGCTTTAGAAAAGTCTGGTACAAAACTGGTTGATCGGTTTTTCCTACTGCGAAATATCTGGAAGAAAGTGACTCAAGTAGACGATAAAATTGCTAAAATAATATCTGCGAAAATAACAAATACTGTATGTTGAAAAGAATGGTGGATATTATAAACTTTGCAAGATTAGTGACAGTATTTCTGGAGATAAGGATTCCTTTGAAGAACTAACAGAAGTTGAAAAAAAATGTTGTACAGGATTTTACGTATGCCGCAGTTGTTCCAACAGACGTAGAAAGAAGCTTCTCCACATATAAGGCCATGCTATCAGATAGACGGTAATCGTTTTCTGTTAATAACTTACAAATGTCATTTGTCATACACTGTAACAATATTTGGAAGAAAAGTGATAACTATAACATGTGCATTAATAAATCACACTCATTGTAAGGAAAAGAAAAAGACAAAAAACAATAGTTCAAGTGCTTTTACGAACAGAATATCATGAACCCGTTACAAATAAACAGTGATTTTGTTTGCGTTCTGTATGAAATCATACATGTAAAGTATATATTATTTGTTTAGGATGAAATGGTTAATTAGTTTTGCAATTTTTATATCTTATTAAAGTATCTGTAGAAAATTAATTGCAGAAACGTTAGGGAACTGTGTCATTTCTATTGTGTCGTCTGTACGTCAACACATCGTGTACATGACCGTCGCTTGTACACAGGGAACACGCCGAGTAACGTCGGAACCCTTGCTATGATGCCATTCTGTCTGTCATGTGCTCCGTCTGCACCGCTCTAGTGATAACATAAAATAGTGGTCACAGTTATAATTTACATGAATTATGAGCAAAGCTCGGAACTTGGGGACTTGTGTCTTTGCACGTGGCTAAGCGACCGGACTTCAATGTCAACAAACTCCCGCTTCCAGCTCGGAGGTACTGTCAGGTCTGCTACAAAAGTGGTTTCTGGCTCCGACAACATATTGATAATATTATGGTAGGTTGAAACACGTAATTTCATAGCATATATATAATAAAAATAAACATGAAAAATATTTCAAGTTTACACGTAATTTCATAGCATAAGCTATATATAATAAAAAGAAACATGAAAAAATATCAAATTTACTGTTCCGCTGCGTACATTTTATTACAGTGTATGACTACCTACATTCGAAGATTTTTCGGTAGTAGACTTAAAATACTGAATTTTTTCACTGTTACTGTTTTCTGTTCGATTTTCAGCAGTTGCTAGCAGTTGCAATGCCTTTCAATGAATTCCGTTTCCAGCCTCTAGTTTGTGTGTGGCACAACTTACAAAATATAAACTCTCCATTCGAAAAAAAATAATGTATCTCCTCCGAATTCTCCACGAAATTCTGTATCTTAAATTTAAAACAAAATGTATTTTCAAACTTCTATAATACCCATTCGAAATAACACGTATTTTCTATTTCCTCAAACAGACCGTTTACCTTTAATTCTCTGAATGTCACTGGGTTCGACATAACAGTTTCTTCGTCCGTCTTCCTGTCATTAGTTGTGGCCACTTTCTTAGTACACACGACTGTCCCTGAGCACTTGCAGCGTGAGCTTTGTGTACGTTGTACCTGTAACCTTACTCATGCACACGACACAAGTCCCCAAGTTCCGAGCTTTGATTATGAGTATGTAGAAGAATGCACATTAGTGAAAGAATGGTCCCTGTTAAAGATTAATGAGATGTTTGAGGAATAATCAATATAAAAGGTATACAGGAATGTCTAACCGTTTCAGAGTAAATCACGACCTTAAAAAGATAATCAATAGTAGATTAATAAAACAAAGTTTCACTTTCATTTTCAAATTAATACTTGATTCATGAACAATGAAGCAGTTAAGAGTAATAAAGAGATATTACAAGCAATGATTTACGGTTACAAGTTACTTACATGATTCAGGAACAATTAATTACAATAATTAAAATATAACACAAGTAATGACTTACTACTAACAAATACCGAAATTCTTGAAGGGCAATTATATATAATGGTAGGGGCAATACAAAAGATTTAAAAACAAATGAAAACAGTACAGTAAAGGAATAGTAGAAAAAATGACTTAAGATTATAAATTAAACACATTCTCCACCTTACATTAATATTCATTCATTCATTTATAGTGTTCTGCCCAAGGGCAGGTCTTTCACTGCAAACCCAGTATTCTCCAGTCTCCTATTTTATCCCATCCTCTTAGTCTCCCATATGATTCGTATATCTTAATATCGTCTCTCATTTCATATCTTCTTCTTCTTCCTCCACGAACTCTTCTCCCGTTCACCATTCCTTCCAGTGAATCCTTCAGAAGGCTGTTTCTTATCAACTAGTGACATAACCAATTCCTTTCCCTCTTCCTGATCAGTTTCAATATAAATCTTTCTTCACTCACTCTTTCCAATACAGCTTCGTTTCGTATTCTGTCTGTCCATTTCACATGCTCCATTCTTTTCCATATCCACATTTCAAATGTTTCTAGTCGCTTCTCCTCACTTCATCCAAGTAACCCATATTACCAAAAAAAGTGCTTTCCATACTACATTCCTTAAACAGCATTCGAAAATTTCTTCCGCTATCACTCAAGAAAATACTAATGGAAACACTAGTAATGCCCCACTTCGATTATTGTGATTTTCTATTGACTGACCTCAATGTCAACCAGTCGCAAAAATTACAACGCGTGTTCATAATTCTTGTGTTCGCTTCGTCTGCGATGTCCGTCGCGCTGACCACATTACCCTATCCTTCCAAACTCTAAACTGGCTACGGCTTAACGAACGTAGAAATTTTCATTCTCCTGTTCTCCTTTTTCAAGTCCTTCACATTTCTACACCTACCTACCTTGCCTCCCGTTTCAGTTACCTGTCATCATACCATAATCTCTTCACACGCACGCAAAATAGCCGCATACTAGCCATACCAACACATAAGACGACATCGTATTCATCATCATACACAATCTCGCTCTCGCGCTTGTGGAATATCCTACCCAGTGACATCAGAGACTGTCGGAATTTAGTAGCGTTCAAAAGCAAGCTTATTAAGCATTTTCTTACTACGTAGAGTAGGTTTAATTTTTACTTAATTAGTAAAAAAAAATGTTTCTTTCTTCTTAACTTTTACAATAAACTGTCTAGCTTTTATTAATTACTTAATCTTTTAGTACTTTGATTTTTATTGTATTTGTAAATTTAATATTAATTGTAATTGTAATTGTATTCTTAATATTGTAGTTGTAATCCCCTCGTAGAGGGGAAGAGAAGGCCTGATGGCCTTATCTCTACCAGGTTAAATAAATAAATAAAGAAATAAATAAATAACTAAATAAATAAATAAATAAATAATATTCATGTTTCAACAAAGCCGGCCCGGATGGCTCAAGTGGTAGGGGCACGGCATGTCCCTACCGCTTGGTCCGAAGGGTTGTGGGTTCGAGTCCCGCCTCGGGCATGGGTGTTGTGTTTGTATTAGTATAAGTAAAACAAAGGAAAACAAATTAAACACGAAAACAGAAAACAAAATAGATAACTTTGGTAAACGGCCTCTGGCCAGTCTAAATAAAAAAAAAACATAAAATCCTACACTCCACACCAAGCACTTGACTAGTATCTTCCTTAGTTTTTTTTTCTCCAGAGGTCCGCAGAAGATGCTTCCTTTTCTATTAAAAACTTCCTTTGCAATTGCCATATTCCTTTTGGCTTCTTGGCACCAGCTCATGTTACTGCTTATAGTACAGTCCAAGTATTTGAATTTGTAGACTTGCTCTACTACCTCATTTAGAATTAGCAAGTTTACCTTCTTTACTTTTCTTCCTATGACTATGGTCTTCGTCTTGTTAGCATATGTCTTCATTCCATACTGCTCACAGTTGTCATTTAGCTCCAGTAGCCTATCTTTTGGAATATGAGTCAATTAGAAAAAAAATGCCAAATTGTACCGCCCTCTGTCTTAGGCACGACATAAATACTTCTACATCTTGATTACACAACTTTTAACACTGTATCACTTCGGAATATGTATGATGAGACTTTCTTGTGTTAAATTCTAACTTATCTTGTTTACATGTTTCGACCTATTTATGGGTCATCCTCAGAACTGGTCGTTGTTGGTATTGGCGCATCTTGTTCTGTTTCCTGTGGGGGTGCGATCGTGTGGTATAGTGTAGAGTCAAAGAGTGCGTGTGTTCTGAAATTGTGTTGTGTGTTGAGAATTTCGTTGGGGTGTGTTTTCGTGTGTCTGTATATTTCATATTGTTCTAGAGTCGATGCAATTCGGAAGGCGGTTGTCTGCTAGCGTTTGCGTCGAGAGAGACAGATAGAGAGAGCAAGGCAGCGTACAACATTGCCACATCGTACTTCACGAGGACGTGCAATACAAATAGCGCAGGAGAGAATTTAAATTATCAAAAGACAATAATGACCTTAGCCGTTGATTACTGTAAGCATGACACCAAACAAACCCTCTTTCCTTCTCTAACAATATTCTTTGCACGGTTCTCAATCCCACACCACATGAATCTGCAGTCGTTTCTTGCATGTTGGCAACGTTGCTGCCAGCATCAAGATGGCCGGCAGCGTTCTGCTCGTTAACGTTTTTAAAATATTTATACACCTTAAACACTATTCTTCGCGCCTGCTTGTGTAATACTTGTGTTTTTACAGTCTCTTCTTCCATTTATTTACCTTACATACACACAGTAAATGTTAGTTTTACTTATTCAATGTATTGAAACACTCGCACGTGAACACAACGAAATCGGGAAGTGCTTGTTATAGACTGATTCTGATTGGTTCTACTGTACAAGCTTGTGACGTTACAAACCAGAAATGCTACGGCGCATATAGAAGCTAACCGCCTTCCGAAATGCCGTCTAGTCTAGTTTGTTTAGTTTCTGGCTTTTTGGTTGGATGTGTAGCACTTCCATGTCTGTATTGATGTCTCTGTGGGTGTGGTTAGCATTTGTGATGTGTTCTGCATATGTGGAGGTGTTTTGTAATTTTGTTATGGCTGTGATGTGTTCTTTGTAACGTGTTTCAAATGATCTGCCTGTCTGTCCTATGTAGAAGTTGTATATAAATAAGAACGAATAAATATTTCGTTATAGGTTTTCTGACACTCCATATCCTTGTGATGGTTTCAAAGCTCTTCCATTTTAATCCCGGTACAATTCAATTCAATGATCTGAAACCTTCATTGGTCACCTCAGCAATTTAACACTTGTATAATAGTGCAGCTATCTATTAAATCCAGAGGTCATTCGGTGGTTGGGGGCGCCAGGATCGAAGTGTAATCCCAGATTACAAGTGACAAAGCTATGGGTATTAATCACAGTCTGCCTGTCTGCTGACGTACCGCATATTTACATATCCGGCCGGGGGGGTTGGCCTTGCAACGTTGCGGGTAGTTGTCTTCAGAGCTCAGGCCTTCCACTTCTATAAGAAGCAGAATAGAAATTCTCTCGAGGTCAGATTTCGGATCTCTAGTACTTGAATAACATGCCCCATCAACAAAGAAGCAAATTCACACTACGAAATTCCACCGTAGGCCTACCCGAAAAAAAAAGCGATAAAAACCTTTTATTTATGTCGACTATATTCATGTTTTTATTGAATATTACGGGCTTCTGTCTGATTGTCAATTTATATTAATGTGCTTTTTTCTCTCTTTTTCTATTTCTTCTTTTTTTTTGCTCTTGTGTGTTATTGGTTTGAATTACGTTATTTGCTGTATTTGAATCGTCCCAAAGAGGAAGGGCACAAGTCCAAAATTTTTGAAAATTGACATTTTATTCAGAAGTTGTTTTTCAAGCGTCAGGCTATCATTCTACATTAAAAGGTCACATGTCACTGTAATATTGAATGAATGACAAGAGTAGTAATATCCCGTTCCCTGGAGGAAGGTTCCAAGTCCACGACTTGTGACCGTAAAATAGATTTTGTATCAGTTGGCAATCTTGCGAGCTGTAGTTTCATGTTAAATTTATGGATAGTTTTGTTCAGTGTTGTGGTATAGATGTTTGAAATAATATAATAAAAATTATGTTTTGTGGTTTGAAGCGAATTCTTAATCACAATAATAATACCGGTATTTAAGTCTTACAGTCAGTGTTATAAGAACAGAATGGAGAATGCAGAAAATATTAGTAAGAAAGGGAAGAAAAGGATTGCCCAGGCAACATCCTGGAAATGTAACCAAAGAAAAATGGCAAGAGTAAAAGAACTTGAATACATTAACTCCAGAGGAATGATTCTCGCTATAAAGTCTGGCCCTCCTTGCAGGTAATGAAAATATTCTATTAAAACAACAAAATTAATGAGTCATACATAATATTACATTATACTCAAAGGTTATTTAAATATTTAAATTCAAGGCTCAATATAAAAATTGTGTATAAGCTGTTCAAAGAGTTGCAGCCTGGTATCATAATAAGCTATCAGTCGTATGCAAAAATTTTTAACGAAAATTACAATCTTTCATTTGGGTGTCCTCAAATTGGCTGTTGCGGAACATGTGAAGAGTTAAATACAAAGCTAAATAATTCACATCTTAATGACAATGCAAAACAGACTGCTGCGGCTGAACTGATGGTGCACAAACGAAGAGTCTATAAATTCTATAGCCAAATACAATCTGACAGAAGTGCTACAGAAGAAGTTCTTCCCTTATGTTTTGACTTAATGCAGAACATTCCATTGCCCGCCATCCCAGTGCAGGAAACAGACTACATGAGACAGTTACACGTTAACCTTTTTTGCATTCATAATATTAAGACCAGTACTTCCGTCATTTATATGTATCATGAAGGTATTGCGAAAAAAGGCCCAAATGAAGTTTGTTCACTTCTACTTGATTACCTACAGAGTTATGTTACTGAATTACACCTGTACTCCGATAACTCTAGGGGCCAGAACAAGAATCATGACATGGTACGACTCTTGCTAGCCCTAACAGATATCAAGAAATTTATTAAAATTCAACATTACTTCCCTGTCCGCGGGCACTTCTTCCTACCCTGCGATAGAGATTTCGGTATTATAAAGAGTGCTCTTAAAGCACATGACAGACTGTATGATTTGCATCATATTACTTCCATTGTCATAGGGTCTTCCAACAACATCCAGAGATTCACTGTTAAAGAGGTGCAACTCATAGACATAAAAGTTTTCAAAATCTTGTGGCCAATTTACTACACGAGAAACTGCAGCAAGGGATGTTCCGAGGGCAAATAAAGTTTCTTTTGGAATCAGCAGTTTGGTGCATTTTGTGCATTGTTCTCAGACGCCAGGCAGCATAGTCACATACAACACTGTTAATGGACTTGTTAGAAACACTTTCCACGTAAGACAACCTGGAAGAAGAATTCCTAAGCTTCCTACCAATATAACCAAAGCTCGGAACTTGGGGACTTGTGTGTCGTGTGCATGAGTAAGGTTAAGGTACAATGTACACAAAGCTCACGGTGCAAGTGCTCAGGGACAGTCGTGTGTACTAAGAAAGTGGTCACATCGAATGACAAGAAGATGGGCGAGGAAACTGTGTCATGTCGAATCCAATGACATTGAGAGAATTACAGGTAAACGGTCTGTTTGAGGAATTAGAAAAATACATATTATTCGAATGGGTATTATAGAAGTTTGAAAATACATTTTTTAAGTTTTAGGTACAGAATTTCGTGGAGGAATTCGGAGGAGATACGTTATTTTCTTCGAACAGAAAGTTTCTATTTTGTAAGTTGTGCCACACACAAACTAGAGGCATTCATTGAAAGATAGTGCAGTCCCTTGAGTTTGTGGAAAATTTGTCCATAGCCATTGGATCAAGTAGTAGTGACACACAAATTGAAAACTATTTTCGAGAAAAATTGAGGATACACTTATTTTTCTCAGACATGAGATCAGCTAGCAACTGCTCAAAATCGAACGGAAAACAGTGACAGTGAAAATATTCAGTATGTTAAGTTTGCTCTCAGTGGAATTAAATTTTTCTAGTTTGAAATTAGGTTTAACTAACAGGCGAAGAAGTTATGGATTCGAAAATCTTCGAATGTACGTAGTCATACACTGTAATAAAATGTACAGAGGAGAACAGTAAAGTTAATATAATTCTCATGTTTATTTTTATTATATATTATATGCTAAAAATTACGTGTTTCAACCTACCGTAATACTGTCAACATGTTGCTCCATCAGATCTGACAGTACCTCCGTGCTGGAAGCGGAAGATTGTTGATATAGGAGTCCGGTCGCTTAACCATGTGCAAAGACACAAGTCCCCAAGTTCCGAGCTTTGAATATAACATAAACCAATAAAATTGCAATAAAACAAGCAAATCAAATTATAACAAGAAGCTTCTTCGCTACATAGCTACCTCAAGAATACGAAGAATTCTACAGTGAAATTGTTAACCGACCACAGCTGAAGAAAATGTACAAATTGAAGATTGAAGTTGATAGTAAAATCAAGAGAAATGGCATATGTCCAAAATTAGAAATTGCTAATTTCATATTTTAAACACTATCATTGACAATTATTTTTTTGCCACATAAAGTCAACAATAAAGGAGGACATCACTTTAAAAAGAAAAAATTGATTGAGTGAAGTTTGTCAAGTTCATATAGTTTTTTTTTTCATTTTCTCAACACTTTTGTAAAATGGACTTAGGACCTTTCTCTTTGGGACGATTCATTTAGTAAACTATCCTTGTAAATTGTATGTTATATTATTGGCTAAGACCACACCGTACACGAGCCTGGCTCTTACGGTGGTTGCTAGAAACATTTTTGTTTTATAAATTTAATTTGTACTCGCTAGCTAGCTACTTATATAAATAAAGAAGTAAAATTATTATTATTATTATTATTATTATTATTATTATTATTATTATTATTATTATTATTATTACTATTATTATTGCTATTTTATCCTTCGAAGAGGTGGAAAAATTCAAATATTTTGGAGCAACAGTAACAAATATAAATGACACTCGGGAGGAAATTAAACGCAGAATAAATATGGGAAATGCGTGTTATTATTCGGTTGAGAATCTCTTATCATCCAGTCTGCTGTCCAAAAATCTGAAAGTTAGAATTTATAAAACAGTTATATTACCGGTTCTTCTGTATGGTTGTGAAACTTGGACTCTCACTCTGAGAGAGGAACATAGGTTCAGGGTGTTTGAGAATAAGGTGCTTAGGAAAATATTTGGGGCTAAGCGGGATGAAGTTACAGGAGAATGGATAAAGTTACACAACACAGAACTGCACGCATTGTATTCTTCACCTGACATAATTAGGAACATTAAATCCAGACGTTTGAGATGGGCAGGGCATGTAGCACGTATGGGCGAATCCAGAAATGCATATAGAGTGTTAGTTGGGAGACCGGAGGTAAAAAGACCTTTAAGGAGGCCGAGACGTAGATGGGAGGATAATATTAAAATGGATTTGAGGGAGGTGGGGTATGATGATAGAGACTGGATTAATCTTGCACAGGATAGGGACCGCTGGCGGGCTTATGTGAGGGCGGCAATGAACCTTCGGGTTCCTTAAAAGCCATTTGTAAGTAAGTAAGTATGTATTACTATTTTTTACTTTTTTACTCAAGGAGCCAAATTATTATTTTCGCCAGGGTTCCATACTATTCTTGATTCGTTCCTGGATAACAATATGAATAAACCAAGTAGACATAAAATGTAAATGCGAGCGTAAGTAAATAATGCATAAGAATCGTTATAATGAATGACAAATACTTACAAATTCATGTTTATCGTTTCGGTCCTCCAAACTTATTAAGATGATCATCCTACAAGAAATGATGAAGAATTAATAAATGAGAGTGTAAATAAACAATAGAATATTTGATTAAACAATAAAAATTTAATTCCATAATGTTCACGAATGAGAGCTGTCTCACTTTCTCGATTATACTGTTTGCGGGACATGAGTAAAATATAGATGTGTTTAGGTACATGGAGTTCTAAGAGTTAAACAATGTAGTGTTAAATAAGACAGTTTGGATCGAAGGAACGTTAACATAAAGAAGGTAAAAATAAATGTTTTACAGAAGTAATATTTGAAGAAGGCTCATATTCTACAAACGAAAAGTAGCCTGACAGCTCTTTATAATAATCTACGCTATTTATACTAACATAAAGAATAAGGCTTACATTGATCAAACACTATTGTACACGATTTGCAATATAGTTAGGCTATAGTACTCTGAAACGATAGTAATATGCGTTACAAGAGCGGTATGTTGACGTTTTCATGTTCGAGGAAAAGATTGAAAAAGCGAAACGTAGTTGAGCTTTTTTTAATTTCCGAGAACATGAAAACAAACATACCGCTCGTGTATCGTACTTTATTTTGTGCGAAGATCGTTTATTACATACCTGAAAGAGGAATTTCTAATTAGTTGCAATGAAATCTCCATCTTGGTTTCTGTTCAATGACGGCAACTTTGGAAAACAAATATATCTATCTTCAACATTGTTCCTATAAAATGTTTTCTGTGTTTACTATACTGCAGCAGGCCGTGATATACGTCTGTCTCTTTTTTCCCTCAGTCTATGTTGAGTCTGGAATCTTGTTGATTTTTTCACGGCTTCCTTAATGTTACTTGCATTACAAATGCAGTAACTTTTGTGGTGTTGTGGAGTTTACGTAATTTTTGCAAATATTTAAAAACAATAATTAACAGTGCAATTTAGGTGAAATTGCAGTGGTAAGTTACCAATTTATAATTATTACTATATTGAACGTCTTTAAAAATAATATGTTAAAAGCCTAAAGCAGTAAAATGAATATGACGCTTAAGCGGTAAGAATAGGGAAATTTTTATGTGTGTTACGTTGGGAATACTGAATGTGGTATTTCACACTTACCGCGTATTGGTTTTGTGCGGAAAGCAAGCAAATACGCACGATCTCGCACAAAATACATTGCATTACAATACATAACACTGTAATAAGCTTAATATTGTAAATAATGTAATATAATCTAATAATTTATTTAGAGTTCAGTCTAATTGACATATCAAAGTTTAAAATCAATAACACTTACAAATGTAAATGATCATTGCATATTATATAATTGAAATGCAAACGTTTTCGCCCTTAGGCATCGTCAGGCATTTGACTCACAATATCTTATACAATTTACTATATCATTGCTTTGAAATGCATACCAGATAATTGAAATTAAAATCTTGTGTCCACAGGATGCATCGCAACTATGTTAGCCACAATTCCTTATAAACCCAGTCCTCCAAATTGTTTTAATGTAAATACAGAAGGTCAATACATATAACTTAGTGCAGTATATATGAACTTAAGTGTGAGTATTCAAAATAAAAATTTATATTTTTCATTTGAATAAATTTTCCATTTGAACACATTAATAATAGTTGCTCATAATGATACAGGGACATCATTTTATTTTTACTAACATTTTTAATATTGACCTGGCTATACCTTTAGAGAACCGGAAAGACCGTTCGCGACCCCTTCCACGACTGGAGTTGGATGATACTGCCGTAAAACACAAACACATCACTTTACTAGGTATAGGAAGGAAGAAAAGTAGTTCATCCATTTACGTAAACTAGGAAATTTCGCGATTTTGAGTTTGATCATTTTCATTAGGTTTTAGTTTAATAAGAATACAGTACTGTATTAACAATGAGTGTTTTTACTCACAAACTGAGCTGTCCATGTGGACGTATTCATTATGCAGTGTATCGTCGCTTAAGAACCAATACCGCGTAACTGACAAAATGTAAATTTTACAGGAGAAGGAAAAAACTGAATAAAAACCATAAAAATAACGCAATAGTCTTGAAAAGTGGTGTATGGCTATGAAATAGCATAACTAATTTGTAACTAAGTGAAAATGGATGATCATGGCCGTAGACATTTGGCCATGTCACTTACGCGGTATTGGAACTCTGCCGTTGACTACATTTTGTTAGTTACGCGGTATTGTGAGACAACTTTACCAGCTTCAGGACACATTCTGACAAGCGTTTTCTTTGCGTGAAAACTGCCTTCTGGAAATATTATTCGTGCTCTTGTATATGTCAATGTGTTATCTGAATTGTTGCCCTACCATCTGACTTGAGGTCAAGGTCGGCAGGCTGTAGCTTGAATCAGCACTAGATTACGTTTCAGACAATGATTGCTGCAATCTTAGTCAATCAAATGCTGAAACTATGGGAAAGGAAAAAGAAGACTGATGCTGACATTTGGTAGATTATGTTAAGAAGTAATTCTTATTTTTATTTTATACAGAGAGACAGATAATCTGATTTTACTTACTTCTAGGCTTTTTGCCAATTTCTAAAAATGTAAAAAATATTGAGAAAAAAACTTGCATCATTAAGAGGGACTTCGACATCGTTTGCTTTAGTGGCTCGGCAATAAGTTTCGAGGGTATTAAATAAATTATTTTCAGACGCCTAGACTTTAACGACGCAGTACCGCACGCATTGGCCTAGAGCTGAAGATAAACGAGCGTTGGGCGTCATTTTACTCCTGTGTTTATGAAAACTTGTGGTAAAGCTAGCCCAGCTATTCGCTACTAGACGAAATATTACGTGTTTGTCTCCTGGCCTTGCTTGTCTCGGCTAGCTCCCGCCTCACAGTCAGCTGGTTATTTCACGCGCGTACTATTTATTTTCTTTATTTGATTTTTTCAATTCTTTCTTATCAACGGTGCACCAGTAAAAAATATGTGTTTATTTGTACTTTCAATGCGGAATCTAACCATATATTTTAAAAACATTTGTTTGTGGTCAAAGGCGTCTTAATGAAGAAAAATCTAAATTTCTCCATTTCCATAAAAAGTAAGAAAAACTGTTTACATGTCAATATAAAATTTAATTTCTCAGCATCAAAATAAACAATGATTTTGATCATTGGGTGAAAGGGTTTCGGAGCCACAACAGTTTAAATTTGCTAATTTTATGGAAATACGATAAATTTAAATATTTTTAATTTAAACACTATGAAGTTCTGATGCCTCAAAGTTTGCACAAAGCATTGTATCACAGTTGTCAACGGACAGAAGAAGTTTCATTGTATTTAAAAATTGCAAGTTCAATTTTCTCTATATTTCGGTCGATTTGAGATGGAATAGCCGGTATACTGTATTTCGTTTGCTGCTGTTGACCTTGAAGCATGTTGCAGCGAGAGAAGTTGGGGTGAAAAGTAAGCTATGAGGAGTTATGACTATCAGGGCCGATTGTATAAACCATTTAATCTTAGATCAGAGGTTAAATTGATCCTTGTTTCAGCTGAACTTGGTATTTTGTGTTGTATAAAGTCTAATCTGAGATTAATTTGTCTCAAACTAAAGTCAACTTTGAATGAAGAAATTTCTCCGATTAAGTTAGATGATTCAAGTTCAGTTATTTCTTTTCTGTTTGAAATATACGAGTGACAGATTGTGCAAATAAAGATCCATTATTATTAATATTAATAGATATGTTACGTACATTTATATCTATTTCTTTCAATTTCTTGCCTCAATACACAAACATTCTTATATTTTATAAGGCCCTATCGTGTTCAGCAGTACCAAATAGCATAACCTATAATTATATTATGTTTATAACAACCATTAATTATTAATGGATATGATAGGTACATTCATAAATGTTCAATTAACTGTATTACTAAACGAAAATTGTCGTTTTATAAAGCTTTATTATGTTTAGCAATATCAAACACCATAACATGATAACAACTTGGAGAACAGTTAACCTTCTTCTTATTGTCCGCCATTATTTACATTGCACAAAAAAACCAGTGTCTCCAACAGAGTGTAATACGGAAAGTCGCCCAAAAGTAGTTGTAAAGTCGCTAGATTTCTCATTATCAACAAAGAAAGTTTAAATTTTGTCACAATGTGGTGCTAAAAAGGTCACTAAATCCCTATTTAAGCAATATAAAAGTTAAAAGAAATTGTTGTTGAAAAAGAGTTAAAGTCGCTAGATTGGCAACACTGAACAAACCTGTATAACATGGTCCGCGCTCACTTATTTCACCTGTTTATGCGATGTTGCCAAATCCTTTTCACGTGAACTTAGATTGCATTTGAACCAAGGAAATTTGATCGCAGAAAAGTTTTATACAATAGAAGAAGTGTCTGAACTCGGTTCACTTTCCGATCTTCGATCAAAGTTGATATTTAGTCAGGGAGTTTTATACAGTCGGGCCTCAGTCTGTTTCCCCGCACGAAATGTGGCTACAAGTGAAAGATAGGGAAGCCAGCTGAAGCTAAAAGTCGGAAGAAAAATAGCCTATCTAACTGCGCGTTTTAGATTTTATGCTAATTCGTCTCGAAATAAAAAAATCAACTCTTTGTATCGTCATCATAAATTGTGTAATTACTAGGGAACGGAATTTGGAGTAGTAAAAGCTAGTATTGGCATCTGCACAGTCATTTGTTTACAACTCTTTATACCAAGTCCTCCCCTCCATGACATATTCGCAGATCTCTGCACGTCAACAACAGGTGAACGGGACAGTTGTCGCATAAGAACTTCAACATGCAGGTTTGTAGTTCAGCGTAGTGAAGTGCATGTACAATGCCGAAAGTGAAACCAACTAACAATACAAAATTGAAAGACTATATTTGTAAAAGCTAAGATCGAGTATCAAAATTCAGGAAACAATTCCCTAAATTATCGCTTCCCCCATGTCCAGTTCTTAAGAGATAGGGGTCATGGTTAGAAGCTTGCAATAATTATTATTACGCACATCACCTCCAATCTGTGAACAAAGTGGTCCAGTCATTCGACTGCGATTCAAATATGCCAGGAACTGCTAAATGATAGAATAATCAAAAAAGAAATCATGGATATTAAGTCAAATTTTTTATATTTACCGGATGACATTATTCGATTAGTGCCGTCAGGAGTAGAACTAGTTGAGCAAATAAATATTATGAGTACTATTGTAAATAAATTGAGTGCAGTAGAAGGTGAAGTAGGAAAACGTGTTGGTGAAAAAATAAACAGAGTTTTGATTAAAAATGATAGGTACAGCATTCTCAGTCGGATTTCAGATGCACTAACAAACACATGTCCCAATGACGTCATTCAACATGTGAATTTAATTGACGTATTTTGTTTCAAGTTCTCTCCAATTGTCTCTGCAGATGTAGAGCGGAATTTTTCCATGTTAAAAAGTTTCCTTCCTTGCAAAAGAGCAAAGTTGTGTTTAGAAAATTTGAAAATGATATTTACAATTTATTGTAACAAGGCACAGCAGGAATCAACATTTAATGATACTCTATTACGCTATGTTGTAAATATTGTAGTATTATATATATATATATATATATATATATATATATATATATATATATATATATTCATTCTAAATACTGTAGTGTACGTTGTGTACATATTATCATATTTCATGATATTGTAAATAAAGTTTTTAATTTAGCACGCTCCTGACAGAAAAACACACATATTCAGAGTCGAGTTCCATACAGAAGACAACTATCAGCCATCAATATTTCCCCTGACACGCGAGAACGCAGAGATTGATATTTAATTATGTATATTTGTAATGTTGTTTATTGGTGTCTTGTGCGTAGCCAAGAAAAACGCATGTAGTTCAAAATGAAATGCAGATTATGTATGTAGGCCACTATATGTCATTAAACTATTCCATATGTTTATTCTGAAATACGTTTACAGCACGTTGCGTGTAAGTTTGTATGAAGTGAACTGTACTCGTCCATGCTCTGTGACGCAGCTCGCTTGACAGTCACTGATCTACGAATATCTATACTACGTTTCACCATTCTTTATAATACTCCAAATCCCTTTCCCTAGTAATTACATAATTTTTTTTCCCCGAAAGATGGGCTGGATAATGCACAAAAGTTTTCGTATCTTACTAAAGTCTGAACTGAGTAAACATGATCGCAGGAGCGCGATATTAATTAGTTACGTGCACGCGAACTCATGTTTAATAAGAGAGAACATTTGTAGAGCTGCTCCGTTGTGTAATCTGATAGCGCACCTCGACGCTCGTGTGATAGAAGTGTGCATTGTAGCCCCCTCGCCAATTCGTGTTATTTAACTCTTTAATCTGGAATATGCATCTTACAGGCTGGTTGGTTCATTACTTTCTTCCTTACCAGAGCATCTGAATTCTGCACAGTAATTTCTACTTCTAAATTTAACTTGTGCATGACATATCTCGCTGTAAGAAAGAAAAATGGAATATATTTAGCACGACTATTACATTTTTACTACGTCATAGTACATTTCACCAGTAAGACGATACGGAACATCGTGTTCCAACCAATCATGGGTGCTTCTACAATTACTATCACCTCCCTAGCATTTGTTTTTACCACCTCCCTTGCATTTGTTTATTTATGCTCGACCATGCAGAAATGTTGTAATTATACACCTGGTAGTAGCCCTTTAATCCACCTCATTTAAGTACATTATAGTTCAGTTGTTCAGCCAATGAGAAATCACCATTGTAGCATGTATCGATTATTCTCGGATATGCAATCGAAAGACAACTAGCGAAACGTCACGGAGGCTGGAAATCCAATACTGCCGCAGAAGGTTATGTTCTGTTACTATAATAATTAGCGTTAATTGTAAATAATATTCCAATAAATTCAATTTGTCATCTCGTTTTCCATTTCTAAATCAATTTCCAGGTTATATCAAGATTAATGTTCATGTTATTCTCTAGATTATATCAAGGTCAATGACATTCGTTCCTCGGAAAAAATCAATACTTTCGCGACTGCGCACATCTCACAATTTGGAAGGTCAGTTCCGCTCCTCACATAACCATAACATGAATACTTTTGAATAATTTCAAGTTAGAAATATGCTCGAGCATAAAAAGTCGTATGAAACTTGCCTATAATGGTAATTAAGACGCTCGTATGAAAATTATGAAACTCGCTTGCGCTTGTTTCATAAACAAACATACGCGCGTCTTAATTACTACCTTTATAGGCTCGTTGCATAATGTACTATTTTATTACCTTCTTAGCATTTTTATATGTTTTCCAACATTGTACTATGAATAATTTTTTAACTTTGATCGGAGTACGGCAATTCAAGTGGATTCGATTTACAACAGAATTTTGCACGCTACACGTGAGGTGAAATTTTCATTAATGTGTCAGATACGCCACACGGCACGTGATGGACGAGACAAAAGTGTGACCGCCAGACCTTTTAACCTCACAAAATATTTTGAATTTAGGTCCATAACGCAACGTAAAGTGTAACAACAGATTCTCTCTAAAGCATGCAATAATTATCTTTAAAATATTACAGATAATAATTAAAGATAAATGTCACTTCTCTTCAGCCCTTACGTATTCAGAGTCTAGTAGTCTACTTAATATTGCTTGATATTCAAACCAAGATTCGCAGATTCAAACTCGATTGAACGCAGTTCTCGTTTGTACGTCATTATGCACAGATCCTGCCAAAATTACATTTAATTACATATTAATTAATTCTGAATTCTACTTAATCGATTTGTACGTCAAATACCTTTTTCTAAGCACCAATTTTTTAAATCTAATTTTAATTCAAATTAATTTGTTCGCCTTCATACGTAATAAAGTTTAATTATAATTCGACATGATTTGGCTCATGACTGAATTCATTTAAATCACTCCCCACGATCCTCAAGGTCAACTATGGGATACGGGGATCTCAAGGTTACGGAATGCGTACCGAAAATACAGTAAACTCACATAGCCCAGGCGAATATAGAGCCCGGTTATAACATAACAGCTTATCTGCTTTCTAACGCGAAATGCTCAAAATATATGAAAACTATTGCAGGTCATTCAATGTATATGTATAGTGCTTCGGAGTTTAGAAAATACCACTGCGTATATTGGCGTCTACTTTGCAAATATTCCCTTGTTTGTAATATAACTAAAATAACCCTGAAATAAGTTATTTATGTACTTTGTAACGTATATAAACTAACATCAGTAAATCTATTTTTTCATTTATTAGGTTATTAGAAATAAAACATAACTAATGTATTCCATTTTATAAGAATATAAAGCGTTTATTATGCAAATCTAGTTTTTCAGGTAAAGTTACCTGTAAATCAGATTTGAATAATTTAAAGGAAAATTGTTCCTGGGATCTCTGGTTCCAAAGGTACGTTCAACCAGAGGTCCCGGGAGCGATACCCGGTCCCGGAACAAATTTTCCTTCAAATTATTCATAAAGTGCTTAAATTTTTGAGCAATACTTAGTTACAGAATTTCATTTAGTTCTGTTATTTTATACAAGATAGAAAATACGTAAATAATCTAAGTTATATAATAAAGAGGAAGATGTTATCTAAGAGGACGACTACATACGTAATAATATTTGTTCGAGATCGTGCGTATTTGCTTGCTTTCCGCACAAAACCAATACGCGGTAAGTGTGAAATACCATATTCAGTATTCCCAACGTAACACACATAACAATTTCCCTCTTCTTACCGCTTAAGCGCCATATTCATTTTACTGCTTTAGGCTTTTAACATATTATTTTTAGAGACGTTTAACATAGTAATAATTATAAATTGGAAACTTACCACTGCAATTTCACCAAAATTGCACTGTTAATTATTGTTTTTAAATATTTGCAAAAATTAAGTAAACTCTACAACACCGCAAAACTTACTGCATTTGTAATGCAAGTAACATTAAGGAAGCCGTGAAAAAATCAACAAGATTCCAGATGCGGATGTTATTACTGCAATATGTTATATAAATAATATTGTTAAAATATTGAAATGAAAAATAAATCATTACATAACCTTACCGTTTGTTTTAAGTTCGTATTTATAGACTGGGGGGGGGGGAAGACAGACGTATATCACGGCCTGCTGGAATATATTAAACACAGAAAACATTTTATAGCAACAATGTTGAAGAGAGATACATTTGTTTTCCAAAGTTGCCGTCATTGAGCAGAAACCAAGATGGAGATTTCATTGCAACTAATTAGAAATTCCTCTTTCAGGTATGTAATAAACGATCTTCGCACAAAATAATGTACGATACACGAGTGGTATGTTTGTTTTCATGTTCTCGGAAATTAAAAAAGCTCAACTACGTTTCGCTTTTTCAATCTTTTCTTCGAACATGAAAACGTCAACTTACCGCTCTTGTAACGCATATTACTATTTCGAAACTTCGGACGATCTATAGCAATCACGTGTGACAGTAAAAGGAAAAGCTACTGTCTAGAAGATAAAGATAGATTTATAAAAGAAGTTGGGGCAAATTCCAATAAAACAAAACCTAAAATTGTAAGAGATTTTGTAATAAAGATGTGTAATACAAAAATTGATAATAATTGAGATATCTTTAAGTCTGAGTTATTGATTGAATAAAACATTTCACAGTAAATGTAAGTTAAGTTTTGGGTTTATATTAAAGATTAAAATTCTATCATTATGATGTACCGAAGTACATATGATATTTCTGTGCAGGATTTCTGCGTTATAATATGATGAAGAATGGATAGAACAGAGAAAAATTCTCTCCTGCACAGTAATGCAGAATTCCTGCACGAATATATATGTACTTCGGTACATCATAATAATACGACATACGTAAGTAATCACTTAGTGATTCGAGGCGGCGCACATCCCGTCGGATCCCGGCCACTTAGTCACTCGTAATGAGTGCACCTCTGTACATAGTGCGTTGGACATTGCGCCACTGCCACATATTCTGTGACACAGTGCATGAGGGTAGGCCACCAAAGGGAAAACTGAGAGGTAGAACTTAAACTGAGGGGATTCGATCCGGGATGGGAACTGGAATCCGGTGTGAGTTAGTGGATAAAGCGTCAGCACGTAGAGCTGAAAACCCGGGTTCCAGTCCCGGTGCCGGAGAGAATTTTTCTCTGTTATCCATCCTTAAATTAAGGATTAAAATTGTAAAAATAATAATAATAATAATAATAATAATAATAATAATAATAATAATAATAATAATAATTTATTTATTTATTTAATCTGGCAGAGCTAAGGCCAGTAGGCCTTCTCTTCCGCCCAGCCAGACTCTAATTCTAATTAAATACATTTGCTTACATAGTTATTACATTAATATCTAGATCATAAAACAACATGAAAGTAAATAATGAAAACTGGATAACTAATGTTAATGTGACAATAATAAATATTGGTAAGAAATAGTTATAATAATATTAATAATAATAATAGTAATAATAATAATAATAATAATAGTAATAATAATAATAATGAAATAATTTAGATGTTTATCTGTGATATATATAATCATTAAACATTGAGAAACCTGAAACAGCTATTATTGTTAACAAGAATTGTTAGAAAAATATCTCGTTATGCTATTCTTAAATTGGTTTGATGTCTGACAGTCCCTGACATTACTCGGTAGGGAATTCCAAAGTTGAGGAACAGCCACAGTGAAAGAAGATGAATGTTTTTTTCTATTGACTAAAACGCATTTGGACAAAAGAATCCTTAAGTGTTCCCAGCTGTCTATGTTCCATTGAAGGGATTCATACAGCAGTCATTCAAAAGTTACCTTATATTAAAATCTTATTTATACGTAGTTCTGAATTATGCAAAATTTAAATTATTCCCATACAGTTACGTACATTCCAAGTTTTGCTATAATAATAATAATAATAATAATAATAATAATAATAATAATAATAATAATAATAATAATAATAAAATTAATAATAATTATTTATTTATTTTATTTATTTTATTTATTTATTTATTTATTTATTTAATGTGCTGTACAACAGCCAGTGGCCAATTACAGTTCAGCACAAATATAACAAAAACATCAAACAAAAATAATTATTACACAAATATAATTACAATTAATTACAATAATGACGATGAATGGATAACTAAGAATACTATGAGACAATGTTAATTGAGTATAATGCCTAAAAGAATACATAAATGATAAATCGTTGCCAAGAGCAAACAAAGTCTATACATTGAAGGGATCGAATTCGCAGCCATGCATGTTGGCATTTTTAATGCATCTGGAGACTGGTGAAAGAAATTTCGAATTTCTAATATAGAAAAGTTTGTGGGCTCTCATATCTTTTGTTGGAATACGTAAGGTAATATTGTTTAAGAAAGAGTCACAGGATATATCACCTTTGAGGACTTTACAAAAGAACAGATAATCTAGCTCATGGCGTCTAGCATATAGATTTTGACAATTAAAATATTCACATTTTCTCTCATAACTATACCCGGAATTAATGGGCAGAAATCTGAATGAACATAAGGCTATAAATTTTCTTTGTATATTTTCTAATTTAGCCGAGTCCGTAGTTGTAATCGAGTTCCAAACTACAGATGCATATTCGAGTTTAGATCGCACCAATGTATAGTATAGCATTAAAAGAGAATCGGGCGTGGAAAAAGAATAAGTTATTGACCGTATTATTCCTAGCATTCTGATTGCGTGATTGTAAATGTAATCAACGTGACTATGAAAATACAATTTACTGTCAAAGAATATTCCCAAATCTTTTACGCAATCCGTTTTGTTAATTAGTACATTATTTAGATAATAATTAAATTTCAGTGAAAGAGTTTTTCTAGAAAAGGTTATTACATTAGTTTTGGATATGTTAATTTTCATACCATTGTCTTCCGACCATTTAGTGACTGAATTAATGTCACATTGAAGTGATTGTCAGTCAGTACTACGTTTGATTGTACGAAAAATTTTTAAATCGTCTGCAAATAATAAAGTCAGAACTTATTCTTTTACATATATCATCTATGAATATAATAAATAGGAGAGGTCCTAAAGTAGGTCCCTGCGGGACTCCGCAATTTATATTATAAGAATAAGAGTGTATATTAAACAGTCTTACACATGAAACTTTATTACTTAAATAATTTTCGAACCACTTTACGTAGCTTACACAAAGGCCAATATTTCCTAACTTATGAAGAAGGATGTAGTGCGGAACTACATCAATAGCTTTGCTGAAATCAAAATATATTGAATAATAATAATAAAATTAATAATAATAATAATAATAATAATAATAATAATAATAATAATAATAATAATTCAGTTTCATGTTTAAATTGTCCTTTTCATAAATATTATAAGTACAAGGATATTCCCAAATCTTTTACGTAATCCGTTCTGTTAATTAGTACATTATTTAGATAATAATTAAATTTCAGTGAAGAAGTTTTTCTAGAAAAGGTTATTACATTAGTTTTGGATATGTTAATTTTCATACCATTGTCTTCCGACCATTTAGCGACTGAATTAATGTCACATTGAAGTGATTGTCAGTCAGTACTACTTTTGATTTTACGAAAAATTTTTAAATCGTCTGCAAATAATAAACAGTCAGAACTTATTCTTTTACATATATCATCTATGAATATAATAAATAGGAGAGATCCTAAAGTAGATCCCTGCGGGACTCCGCAATTTATATTATAAGAATAAGAGTGTATATTAAACAGTCTTACACATGAAACTTTATTACTTAAATAATTTTCGAACCACTTTACGTAGCTTACAGAAAAGCCAATATTTCCTAACTTATGAAGAAGGATATAGTGCGGAACTACATCAAAAGCTTTGCTGAAATCAAAATATATTGAATAATAATAATAAAATTAATAATAATAATAATATAATAATTATTCAGTTTCATGTTTAAATTGTCCTTTTCATAAATATTATAAGTACACCTGTACTTAGCATTGGAACGTTATATTGCGAAGTCTCAGTCATACCTGAAATATAGCCCAGATGTCGTGACAAAATGTAATGAAACGTTGTATTGTGATTGAAACATTACAACCGACAAGGCAGATATTAATTTTATCATAATCGCCCCCTTATTCTGATAGTATATGTACAAAATACCCTGCTATCCAAAATACGTACACAGATCGTTGTCAGAAAGGAAACAAAAAATAATACATACAGAATTAATCGGTGTAATCAATATGACACATTTTTCTTCTTCATCCTCACTAAGGCAGCAGAAAGCTATAACTGGGAAGGTTAGACCTGAGCCAAGTACGTAGATACAGAAGGGAAGACACTCCCTTCCGGCAAGAGCTACAGAGGAGATGATGTCATCACAGTCTACTATATACAGTCGCGAAGCTTGAGGTGATTTTTTTGCAAATCTTGTGATAAAGCGCTCCAAGCGGTTAGCAACTAGAAACAATAGACTGTCCACGGTCGACTTTGGACTGTGTCGTATTTCAATCGAGTGCTATCTTGTTGCGTATTTCACATTGATGCTTGTGAAATGTTCGTTATTGGTTGTAATGAAAATGTTAATAGCTAAAATACATTAATTGGAATAATAATATTTTACTAGAGACGTAGAAAAATTACGTTTGTTTTAATGAAATTTATTGATCACGTTTTATTTTCAATTCTGGTGGGAATATTATTGCTTAGGCCTACTTTTTTTTTCAAAGGATATGTTTTTAATTATAGCTGTTAATTCTGTTGTTATTTTTATTTGTTACTTTACTAGAGACGTAGAAAACGTCTGTTACAATAAAATGTATTGATCACGTTTTATTTCCAATTCTGGTGTGATTATTATTGCTTAACCTCATCCCACTTTGTTAACTATGTAAGCCTACATTACAAGTACCGGTACACGTAAGTTACTCCATTAATTCATATTTCCATTATTATTGTTGTAAAGGGAAATGCAAATTAATATTTATTGGTTTCATAGTTAATTATCGCTATAATCTTGAATGAGTGAAGCGATTATAGTAAATTTCAGTTCGTTTTGCACAAACCATAATAATATTAACCTATTTATTGCAGATATCTTCGAGTTTATGGTTGAATTTAATATACTTCATTAAAATAATAAATTAACTTTATGCATTTAATATTTCAATAATTGAAGGAAGGTAGGTGTAAATTTTTCTAAAAGAACACGACGACGAAAGTGTAACATATTTTGTCGGCTGCTAGGAGAGAGATCTGTGATGATGAGGCGATAGTAGCGATCCTAGTGGTGGGCAACTACCCATGTTTGCATTTTTACTACATATTGAGCTTCGCGACTGTATATAGTAGACTGTGATGTCATCGTGGTCTTCTGCGCATACCATCTTTGCCTCAGGTCTCAACAAACACACGCAAAGTGGAAGGCATCCAATAGCTTTCGCCAGCCGTTACTGAGGATATGTCATCAAGGTCTACTGCGCATACCAATGTTTGGCTCATGTCTTACATTTATCAGTTCTACTGGATAACTCAAGTCACGAATGGTTCATTGTGCGTCCAACAGACTAGAAATCAACCTAGGAGACCGCAGTGATTGACCAACTTCACGATGCTGCTTAGTTTAATTTCCTTGAGACGTCACGTATTCAATTACAGAGAACAAAAATCGCCTGGAAATAATAACGAATCTAAAAATATGTATTTTAATGTCTAAAAAGAACTTAAAAAAATTGAGATATTCTTTAAATAGTGTGGTTCGGTACATTATACCGAATTACCAATAAAAATATTTTCACGTATACCCCTAACACTCTGTATAATAATAATAATAGCAATTGCATATCGTGGTGCAGTCACCAGTGCATATCTGCCAACCCGAATGCATCGATTACGGAATGCACGCTGTAGCCACAGAGTTGGCTTAGTTTTTGCCAAGCAGAAAATCCTCTTAGAATGAAACCACAGCTCTCGGAGGAAACTAAGCATTTATATGAGAAAGCCTGCAAAAAGTTGGACGTTGCCGTGTTGTCATTGTCTACAGCTTTATTAGGCTCGAGCCAGCGGACGAACGTTTCGAGTTCATTACAGTTTATATTTATAGCTGGATCCTGTCTTATATTATTCCATCAAGTAAAACGAATTTATTGTCTTAAAAGCAGAATATTATTAATGATTCTCAGCAAATTTTCCTGCTGTATCGTTGCTGTTTCCCTTTAATATAAATTTTTAACATGCATTCCTCTTAGCAAAATGATTAACTTATTTTAGAAAAGTAGTATATACGCAGGTTTTTAATTTTGATTCATATCTAAGAAAGAGACTAGACGAAGAAAGTCTAATGCTGAAACTGATCAGGAAGAGAAAAATGAATTAGCTAGGTCACTGGCTAAGAAAAAGTTGCCCTGGAAGGAATGGTGAACGAGAGAAACGTTCGGGTCACAAGAAGATATCAGGTGATGGACAATATTAAGATATTTGCATCATATGCGGGGACTAAGAGGAACTGGGAAAATAGGGAAAATTAAAATGCTGAGTTTGTAGTGGAAAACATGTCCTTGGGCAGAAAAATATGAATGAATGTATGTGAGAAAGCACAATGCTTAAATATGTAAATAAATAAACAACTAAACGAAGTACAAATTTGCACCATTATATTCGTATCCATTTTCGCTTGTGGTCAAACTTAAGGAAGAAGATACAGCTTTGAGTACAGAAGAGTGGGAAAAAGTGAATATTTTTCTCGCCAAAGAAGGACTCCATAACCTTGGAATTTTATATCCATAATATAAAGATTAACTCCATATGTAGATGAAACTATTGGGGATCATCAGTGTGGTTTCAGGCGTAATAGATCGACTATTGATCAGATTTTTTGTATTCGACAGATATTGGAGAAAAAATGGGAGTATAAGGGTACAGTACATCAGTTATTCATAGATTTCAAAAAGGCGTATGACTCGGTTAAGAGAGAAGTTTTATATAATATTCTTATTGAATTTGGTATTCCCAAGAAACTAGTCCGATTAATTAAAATGTGTCTTAGTGAAACTTACAGCAGAGTCCGTATAGGCCAGCTTCTATCTGATGCTTTTCCAATTCACTGCGGGCTAAAGCAGGGAGATGCACTATCACCTTTACTTTTTAACTTTGCTCTAGAATATGCCATTAGGAAAGTTCAGGATAACAGAGAGGGTTTGGAATTGAACGGGTTACATCAGCTTCTTGTCTATGCAGATGACGTGAATATGTTAGGAGAAAATCCACAAACGATTAGGGAAAACGCGGAAATTCTACTTGAAGCAAGTAAAGAGATAGGGTTGGAAGTAAATCCCGAAAAGACTAAGTATATGATTATGTCTCGTGATCAGAATATTGTACGAAATGGAACTATAAAAGTTGGAGATTTATCCTTCGAAGAGGTGGAAAAATTCAAATATCTTGGAGCAACAGTAACAAATATAAATGACACTCGGGAGGAAATTAAACGCAGAATAAATATGGGAAATGCCAGTTATTATTCGGTTGAGAAGCTTTTGTCATCTAGTCTGCTGTCAAAAAATCTGAAAGTTAGAATTTATAAAACAGTTATATTGCCGGTTGTTCTGTATGGCTGTGAAACTTGGACTCTCACTTTGAGAGAGGAACAGAGATTAAGGGTGTTTGAGAATAAGGTTCTTAGGAAAATATTTGGGGCTAAGAGGGATGAAGTTACAGGAGAATGGAGAAAGTTACACAACACAGAACTGCACGCATTGTATTCTTCACCTGACATAATTAGGAACATTAAATCCAGACGTTTGAGATGGGCAGGGCATGTGGCACGTATGAGCGAATCCAGAAATGCATATAGAGTATTAGTTGGGGGGCCAGAGGGGAAAAGACCTTTGGGGAGGCCGAGACGTAGATGGGAAGATCATATTAAAATGGATTTGAGGGAGGTGGGATATGATGGTAGGGACTGGATTAATCTTGCTCAGGATAGGGACCAATGTCGGGCTTATGTGAGGGCGGCAATGAACCTCCGTGTTCCTTAAAGCCAGTAAGTAAGTAAGTAAGTAATATATGCCATTTCTAAAATGTTGTACTATTTTCAGATTTAGCAAAATTGCTACCGTTGTGGGTAGGAAGCAATTTCAAATTTACAGCTGTATTTTATATATTGAAATTCTTTCCGTGATAGTTCTCACAAATATCAATATATCTGAGTGATTCTATTTTAAATATATTCCTACATGTCATGTGAAAACATCGTGTACAATATTTGAAAAACTTTTATTACAAAACATATTTTGAGATCAATTTTTTTAAATTCTATTACGACAAAAAATATTAAAATAACATAAACTATAAGAGTTAAGGAAATGGTTCCAGTTAGGCTTGTTCACAAGTCTGAAATACAGTTACACGCAAAAGTCACTGCAATATCTTAAAAACTGTTTAAGTTTCCAGAAACCGTTAGTATTGATAATAATTACCTACAAAGGAAATAGATTCACCAAATCTGAAAATATTAGATTACTGCACAAATTGTGTATGTTAAGCATATGAGATTTCAAGGTTATAGAACTGTCTGTTCCTGGAAAATGAATTTGATTTTCACTTTTTTTTTTACTACTAAAAATTTTATCTCCCCATTAATGCAGCAAACGATAGCTTTACAGAAATATTGAAACTGAACTTGAAACCGACATATATATTGTTTAGTTGATGCATACAGACATCACTAACTTTACATATAACCATAGTGAGATCATTAGACCAGTAGAGGCGATTCTGTTTGCCATGTATCAATTATTAAAGAAGATTTAATATCGTCAGAAACATTCGTTACTTAAAAGCAATATCCTTCGCCTGTCCGTGGCCTTTAAAATTGCGCAATGGATTGTTGCAGAATGTAAACACGCCGTAGCCTGTTTCCTCTCCTTACCCGTGAAGGTAAACTGATGACCTTGTATGATCGTTTACATTCTATTGCAATATGCAGTATATTAATATGAAATACAGAGAAAATAAGGAATGAATTTTGATGATACCGATCACTATTTTGATTAGAAGATCTAGAATTAGACTTGGCAGAAAGATTTTTAGAAAATGTGCAGTGGACAAAAAGAATAAATCAGTAATTTTTATGTACAGTATATGCCTCTAAAATTTACATTTATTACTTGACACTTATGTAAGATGTATTAAGTTATTTCAGTTATTGTCACACATGAATTGCTTATTAGTTAATGTTTTAATCTTAACGGGTTTTTTGAATAAATAATTTAATAAAACCCTCATTTTCTCATTTTAGTCTATTTAAAGGCATACACTGATTGGCTACTGAGACATCCAAATAATATCTATCTATCTATCTATCTATCTATCTATCTATCTATCTATCTATCTATCTATCTATCTATCTATCTATCTATCTATCTATCTATCTATCTATCTATCTATCTATCTATCTATCTATCTATCTATCTATCTATCTATCTATCTATCTATCTATCTATCTGTCTGTCTGTCTGTCTGTCTGTCTGTCTGTCTGTCTGTCTGTCTGTCTGTCTGTCTGTCTGTCTGTCTGTCTGTCTATATATCTATCTGTCTGTCTGTCTGCCTCCTGCCTGCCTACCTACCTACCTATCTAATCTATCTGTCTGTCTATCTGTCTGTCTGTCTGCCTGCCTGCCTGCCTATCTATCTATCTATCTATCTATCTATCTATCTATCTATCTATCTATCTATCTATCTATCTATCTATCTATCTATCTATCTATCTATCTATCTATCTATCTATCTATCTATCTATCTATCTATCTATCTATCTATCTATCTATCTATCTATCTATCTATCTATCTATCTATCTATCTATCTATCTATCTATCTATCTATCTATCTATCTATCTATCTATCTATCTATCTATCTATCTATCTATCTATCTATCTATCTATCTATCTATCTATCTATCTATCTATCTATCTATCTATCTATCTATCTATCTATCTATCTATCTATCTATCTATCTATCTATCTATCTATCTATCTATCTATCTATCTATCTATCTATCTATCTATCTATCTATCTATCTATCTATCTATCTATCTATCTATCTGCCTGTCCGTCCGTCCGTCCACCCGTCTGTCCATTTGTCCATCTAAAACAGGCCTGCAGAACTCGCAAAGTAGGGGAACTATGACGTCAGCCTCACTCCAGTTCTATTGGGGATGATCGACTTCCGCCCCGAGAATGAATGTTGATGCAGCCGAGCGTAACTAGAACGCCGTGACCGCACAGGTAGAAAAGGTGGGTGGGGTAAAAAGGGGAGGAAAGCAGTCGCTCTGAAGAGCTACAGTTCTGCAGGCCTGATCTAAAACAACAATGTAAATGAAATCTATGAAAATTACAATGCTAAAAATGTCAAATTTTATACAATTATTCCTATACAGATCCAAATTTATAACTTTTATTAACCCTCAAACACAGAGGTCACCAGATATTGTGTATTATCTAGGACTGCGCGTTTCTTGAACTGGCCGATCCCAACTGTCAGCGCGTTCAAGAAATGTTAACTCGAGATCTAGCACTGGCCTATAGGAGGGGTGTTTGTACAGTACGTGAGTTTGACCTTGGATTAAACGCATTTCTTCATGAACTCAATGGTCCATATTATATCAACACGTTGGCTCATCATCGCTATCGGTACGGTAATTAATAATTGACGTGATTAGTGGAATGTGTCTGCAATTCGAACACGTCATTCCTTTTTATTCTAATTGTATTTTAAACTGCGCCATCAATTATTCATGGGGCGACCGGAGCGAAATAATATTGACAACTCTGCGTAAATTATCAGCATATGTATCACTGTAACTCATAAGGTGAGAGCGTCTGCTTGCTTATCAGGAGTGTGTTCGATTCCCGTTTTGGCTGATTACCTGGTTGTTAGTCCTTTCCGAAGATTTCTCCAACTTTAATGCGAATGCAGGCAATGACTCGGTGAATCTTCAGCTTCATCTCATCAAATACAATGTCGCTATTATCAAGGTCATTGACGCAAAAAAACCTAATAGTTGATGCATCATCGTAAAATAACCGAATAAAAAGTACCAACAACATTAGCAAAAGTGCTCATATTTTTTCTGATTATTGAACTTACAGGATAAATTTGCCAATAACGTTTCAGAATCGCCTTAAGAGGAGAGGATGGTATTTTTTTGGTGAAAAATGAGTAAATTTTCAAAAAAAAAAAATTTCTTTAAAATACTGTGTGATATGTATGGAATGCATAGCATAACATTTTGTGGGTATTTGTGCCCTTATCGGATGTTGAGTCGCCATTTTTAAACTTCCTGCGTTATGGATTTTTAAATCACTCGCCTACTTTTATTGCTGTCACCGGTAAATTAAATTTTCAAAAAAAAAAAAGTTTCTTTAAAATGCTCTTTGATATATGTGGAATGCATTGCATAACATTTTGTGGGTATTTATGCCCTTATCGGATGTTGAAACGCCATTTTTAAACTTCCTACGCTATGGATTTTTTAATCACTCGCCCACTTTTATCAGTTTCGAGTAACTTCATTTTTTTGCTACATTTCCAGACAAAAATGGATATAATTTCTGAACTATTAAAGATACATGCATGAAATTTAGAACACACATTCTTTAGACTATTAGGAAACGTTTCTCTGTAACAGAATTTTATTAATTGATTTCATTTTAAAAATACGTCCGTTCGTTTTCAGGAAAGGAAATCAGAAAATTGTTATTAAATCTTAATTGTTTATTTTACAAACGTAGGGACTAATATCAAAATTCTGTAACAGACAGTTTGTACAACATGCTTTTGCAAATACATTGCAAAAAAAGTTTGAACCTATCTTTAAAAACGTGTTAGATATATCGGTTTTAGTACAATCCTGCATTGGGTATATTTTTTTTTTTCAAATTTGGGCCCCCAAATATTTTTTTTTTCAAAATATTTATATTTGGTTGAGTTCCTATAGCTATAAGCTCTCTCTGCATACAAAAAATTAATATTTTACATCAAACAGGAAAAAAGGTTTAAAATCAACCAATCACAGTTGTTTCTTGACAAGACGCTTTGTAATGAAGCGTCTTACCTCATAAGATGCCTCGTAAAATGCTTCAGTGTCAATAACAGAAAATCAAGGAATGCCAACAAAATTTAACTTTGTAAATTGCGTTTTCAATAACTGTAACGTCAAGTAATAAATAAATGTCTGTAAAAACCTTTCGTGTGTTTATTCTTTTAAGGTAACATTTCAGTTTCTCTTATTTTTTAGGTTAAGTTTTGTTGTTTTGTTTTTCCGCTCCGAGTAGTTGACAATAGCATTTGGTATACCGTGATAGATAGCAGTTTGTTTTTGAACTTCATTACAAGGAAATATGGCGTCTAGCATATAGGCTCCGACAATTAAAGTAGCCTATTCGCATTTTTTCTCATAAATATAACTGGAATTAATGAGCAGAAATCTGAATGAACATAAAGATATACATTTTCATGATGTATTTTTCAATTTAGCCGAATCAGTGGTTGTAATCGAGTTTCAAAATTCAGTTGCATAATCGAGTATCGATCGCGCCAATGTAAGATAGACTGTAGAGCAGGGATGGGACGATATTAGCTCCCAATCATGGTTGAAGAGCTCGACCTTGATCACGAGCGCATAGCGCATCCACTGTAACATAGACAACAGGGATGTACATGCACATGCAGCGAATAAGGGCAGCAATTATTACAATAACTTGCGTTACAAAATGTCTCGCTATGTATTAGGGCTAATTACTCAGTTATTTAATATACATCTACATATATAAACAAATCGCAAAGGGAATGGTTTTTAGGAACAAAAAGACAAATAGGAAAAGTATATTGTATGTTAACCATTTTATTGTTAAAAGCAATTATTTATTATATAAATACTTCACTTCATTGGTTAGGAGAAACTAATAGGGTCTACCTGCTCGTCGTGTGTGATCTCTGAGTACTTTTGAGTATTTGTTGAAAAAATAATAATGACAATATTGATTGAAATAGAGTAAATTGATTGTGTGATTGTGAAAATGTAGTCCTTACTCTCCAGTCGTGATTATGTAATGAGTTTTCTTAGAGTGATTTGTGAGAAGAACGTAACACGAAAAAAAAAAAAAAAACAAATTGATTAAATTAAGATATTGAGAGCCATCGTAATTTTTGGGGTCAATCATTTAAGGGAATATGTATGACTTTTAAAACTTCCATAATTTCGGCCAAAATTTGTGAAATTTAAACTATATAAACAGATCTGTAATAATATCATCTGTACAAAATTTGGTGCAATTAGGTCTGATAATTTTGAAATTATATTTTTAAGTATATTTTATATTGACGTTACTAAAAAAGCTCCTTGCATCAAAGTTTTCGAAATGTATAGTTCATATTTGCTAAAAATCCTGAAAATAGTTATTGGAATAAAAGTGAATTAGCATTTTGAGTTTATTAATAATATAAGTAAAAGTGCAATCAAAGATAAAATATGATTTCTAAATTAAAGAAACACGTAGTCCAATAAAAGTAAATATCCAGAAACAAGCGACAAATAAAACATCAAAAATACATTTAAAATAAAGAAATAAAAGGAATCTAGATATTATCTACTGACCCGAATGTAAATTAATTTACCTTCGATATCAATTCCGAAATTAATTTATTTCTTTTTTCTCCTGAATAATGCCTATATTTTTTTTCATGTTGCGTCTCATAATGCCGTTTTATGTTGCTTTTTTTGCAAATGATATTTTTTTTTTACACAACAAACACTGGACTTCATCACCATGTTCGAAGCATAAATATTGTATCTTCCACTCTTCCTTGAAAGCTTTAAGCGCATCAGTTCCGTCGTGATGCGCTGTGTTCTAAGACCTGTACATCCTTTAGCAATGTTTACAGGTAAAAGAGCTCCGCGCGCGCGCAGCGGGCATAAAATAGCTCTCGCCCGCAAATATTAGTCACCATCGCAAGACTGCTGTAGAGCATGAGAAGAGAATCAGGCGTGGAAAAATTACAAGTTATTGACCGTATTATTCCCAGCGTTCTGATTGAAAGATTGTAAATGTAATCAACGTGACTATGAAAATACAGTTTACAATCAATGTATATTTCCAGATCTTTCACACAATCAGTTCTTTAATTAGATCATTATATAGATAATAATTACATTTCAGTGAATACGTTTTTTTAGAAAAATGTTATTACATTTGTTTTGGAGACGTCAATTTTCATACCATTGCCTTCCGACCATTTTGCAACTGAGTTAATGTCACTTTGAAGAGTCAGCAATAATAATAATAATAATAATAATAATAATAATAATAATAATAATAATAATAATAATAATAATAATAAGTTTGGAAGTAAATCCCGAAAAGACAAAGTGAGTTATATGATTATGTCTCGTGACGAGAATATTGTACGAAATAGAAATATAAATATTGGAAATTCATCTTTTGAAGAGGTGGAGAAGTTCAAATATCTTGGAGCAACAGTAAAAAATATCAATGATACTCGGGAGGAAATTAAACACAGAATAAATATGGGAAATGCCTGTTATTATTCGGCTGAGAAGCTTTTATCATCCAGTCTGCTGTCTAAAAATCTGAAAGTTAGAATTTATAAAACAGTTATATTACCGGTTGTTCTTTATGGTTGTAGAAATTGGAATCTCACTTTGAGAGAGGAACATAGGTTAAGGGTGTTTGAGAATACGGTGCTTAGGAAAATATTTGGGGCTAAGAGGGATGAAGTTACAGGAGAATGGAGAAAGTTACACAACACAGAACTGCACGCATTGTATTCTTTACCTGACATAATTAGGAACATTAAATCCAGACGTTTGAGATGGGCAGGGCATGTAGCACGTACGGGCGAATCCAGAAATGCATATAGAGTGTTATTTGGGAGGCCGGAGGGAAAAAGACCTTTAGGGAGGGCGAGACGTAGATGGGAGGATAATATTAAAATGTATTTGAGGGAGGTGGGATATGATGATAGAGAATGGATTAATCTTGCTCAGGATAGGGACCAATGGCGGCTTATGTGAGGGCGGCAATGAACCTCCGGGTTCCTTAAAAGCCAGTAAGTAAGTATAATAGTAATACTTTATTTTGCATACAACATCAATCATACATTTTTTTTCTTATATAAGTGCAATGCAATTTGGAGGTACGAAGGTAAAAAAGTAGGCTATTTTTGGGGTACTCTAGCAAAAAAGATTGAATATCACTGGTGTAGGCCTACTATTACATTTTATTGTGAAATGCTTTATTTATTATGTCTTTATTTTGAAAGTTAATATAAATAACTTAACGTAAATCAATTTTTCTCTTTATATTTTGACATAATATTTTTAATTAGTACAACACAGTTGTCCACTGCATTATTTATCATGCCAATTGAAAATGGATACATTACCTACGCTGCACTGTATCATTTGTTACCACGATTAATTGCATTTCAACTATCACGTATTATACGTATTGATTTAATGATTCGTGTTTACGAAATCTCGCAATAGGGATCGCAGAGGTGAAGATTATATATGAGATGATAGACTTTCCTGCTGAGAAGTGTAATCCATCGCCATCATCGCCGTCGGAACCCACCTCCAATTATTATTGCCCAACTCGTTATGTTAATTAAAGCTTCATGCGTTTCTTTGACTTTTTATTACGATTATCATTATTATTTCAACTTCTCTAGTTGCTACGACAAGGTCAATGACAGTATAGCCATTATAATGGAATGAACAGACCTGCTCAATGTCAGGAGGCTCTTTTAAAAGTACGTTACGAAATGAAATTATAAAAAAAAGAACATTACGACCGTCTCTTGCGATGTTATCATCCTGAAGAATTACATCGCAGTTAAATTATCCACTGGGCATTCAATTAATAAATTCAGATGAATATAACAACGCCGTCTATGATGTACGCAGCATTAAAGGTGCAGATTTAAAGCCTTATATCAAGTTGTGAGTTGGAATTCCTCTCAGAACAGTGATGACTAGAGAAGGAAGTCTGGACACCAAAACATTGCTTAGAGGCGGCTACAGGTTTAACGAACAATGGCTATAGGATGACGTTAGTTGTTTACTTTACTGAAGTACCTTCAATGAAAGACGTAGAGTGAAAGGAACTCTGTTCATCGGAACTTTATTGGGAGGGGGTTTTGTATTATTCACTGCATTCCATTAGGTTGATTCGACACAGCATGCCTATTTTCAGTTTATAAAGTTAACTTTTCGTCAGGAGTTCAGTTGTGATCTGTGAAGGTGTATTAAAATGTCGCCAATAAAATCTTTAATTCTCAGTATAACCACAGTCTAATATCATACAGTCACGAAGCTTGAGGTGATTTTTTGCACTTCTCGCGATACAATGCTCCAAGCCGTTAGCAACTGAGAGTTCCTAGGAACAATACACTGTGCAATAGTAGCGATCCTAGTGGCTAGCAACTAAAGTTCAACTGTCATTAGTTGCATATTCCTTACGTATTGAGCTTTGTGACTGTATGTACTATAATTGTTTTTTGAAAGATGGGACATGACAGGAGCGTTGCGATCGGCAACACAACTGATTGTCACGTAGCGTAGTAGGTCTGTTGCTATGGTAACAACGGTTGAGTTGCCAAACTTACCATTCTCACGTGGCGAGTGCTTAATAGCTCTCTTGGTAACATTTATTGTGCACACAATGTTAACATTGGTACGTTTCGTGTATGATTCTCTGTCGATTTTTGTATTGTTTTCTTACATTCGCGTCAATTGTCAATGAATATTTTAACGTCAGTCATCTTAACATTAATTGCTAGCTTCCATCAGCTGGCAGCATGGTAGTGCATATTGGCAACATGGCACTGTAGTTCCAAGCTTGGCCGCTTAAATGTCATGTCCCATCTTTCAAAAAAAACAAGTATAGACCAGGGCTGGGCACCAAGAGCGGATTCTACTCTCTCACGGGGAGCCATATGACTTCTCTTCAACCCCTTTCTTCCCCGCCGGACACCGCGCAGCGTTGCTGCCGTCCGGATGAATATCAAGCGTCCCCGTTTAGTTTGTATTCGCTCCCGGTGCCCCGCCCCATAGTAGACTGTATTATATGCTGTCTTTTACAGAGGGGCACGTGGCATACCCCGTAACTTGAAAACCATAAGTTGCCTTGCTGATTTCGTGACGCCACTGGTGTATGGTCTGCACAAGATAACACAAATCATAATTAACCCATAAAGGCTCGTTTACAATAAACCGGGAACAGAAACAACGAGAACTAGAACGGAAATATTGTGAAAATAAATGTATTTAAATGTGAGCATTCACAATTAACTATTTTGAAAATTAAATATTGTGAAAATAAATGTATTTAAATGTGAGCATTCACAATTAACTATTGTGAAAATTAAATATTGTGAAAATAAATGTATTTAAATGTGAGCATTCGCAATTAACTATTGTGAAAATTAAATATTGTGAAAATAAATGTATTTAAATGTGAGCATTCACAATTAACTATTTTGAAAATTAAATATTGTGAAAATAAATGTATTTAAATGTGAGCATTCACAATTAACTATTGTGAAAATTAAATATTGTGAAAATAAATGTATTTAAATGTGAGCATTCACAATTAACTATTTTGAAAATTAAATATTGTGAAAATAAATGTATTTAAATGTGAGCATTCACAATTAACTATTTTGAAAATTAAATATTGTGAAAATAAATGTATTTAAATGTGAGCATTCACAATTAACTATTTTGAAAATTAAATATTGTGAAAATAAATGTATTTAAATGTGAGCATTCACAATTAACTATTTTGAAAATTAAATATTGTGAAAATAAATGTATTTAAATGTGAGCATTCACAATTAACTATTTTGAAAATTAAATATTGTGAAAATAAATGTATTTAAATGTGAGCATCCACAATTAACTATTGTGAAAATTAAATATTGTGAAAATAAATGTATTTAAATGTGAGCATCCACAATTAACTATTGTGAAAATTAAATATTGTGAAAATAAATGTATTTAAATGTGAGCATTCACAATTAACTATTTTGAAAATTAAATATTGTGAAAATAAATGTATTTAAATGTGAGCATTCACAATTAACTATTGTGAAAATTAAATATTGTGAAAATAAATGTATTTAAATGTGAGCATCCACAATTAAGTATTGTGAAAATTCAATATTGTGAAAATAAATGTATTTAAATGTGAGCATTCACAATTAACTATTTTGAAAATTAAATATTGTGAAAATAAATGTATTTAAATGTGAGCATTCACAATTGACTATTTTGAAAATTAAATATTGTGAAAATAAATGTATTTAAATGTGAGCATTCACAATTGACTATTGTGAAAATTAAATATTGTGAAAATAAATGTATTTAAATGTGAGCATTCACAATTAACTATTTTGAAAATTAAATATTGTGAAAATAAATGTATTTAAATGTGAGCATTCACAATTAACTATTGTGAAAATTAAATATTGTGAAAATAAATGTATTTAAATGTGAGCATTCACAATTAACTATTTTGAAAATTAAATATTGTGAAAATAAATGTATTTAAATGTGAGCATTCACAATTAACTATTTTGAAAATTAAATATTGTGAAAATAAATGTATTTAAATGTGAGCATTCACAATTGACTATTGTGAAAATTAAATATTGTGAAAATAAATGTATTTAAATGTGAGCATTCACAATTAACTATTTTGAAAATTAAATATTGTGAAAATAAATGTATTTAAATGTGAGCATTCACAATTAACTACTGTGAAAATTAAATATTGTGAAAATAAATGTATTTAAATGTGAGCATTCACAATTAACTATTGTGAAAATTAAATATTGTGAAAATAAATGTATTTAAATGTGAGCATTCACAATTAACTATTTTGAAAATTAAATATTGTGAAAATAAATGTATTTAAATGTGAGCATCCACAATTAACTATTGTGAAAATTCAATATTGTGAAAATAAATGTATTTAAATGTGAGCATTCACAATTAACTATTTTGAAAATTAAATATTGTGAAAATAAATGTATTTAAATGTGAGCATTCACAATTAACTATTTTGAAAATTAAATATTGTGAAAATAAATGTATTTAAATGTGAGCATTCACAATTAACTATTGTGAAAATTAAATATTGTGAAAATAAATGTATTTAAATGTGAGCATTCACAATTAACTATTCTGAAAATTAAATATTGTGAAAATAAATGTATTTAAATTTGAGCATTCACAATTAACTATTGTGAAAATTAAATATTGTGAAAATAAATGTATTTAAATGTGAGCATTCACAATTAACTATTTTGAAAATTAAATATTGTGAAAATAAATGTATTTAAATGTGAGCATTCACAATTAACTATTTTGAAAATTAAATATTGTGAAAATAAATGTATTTAAATGTGAGCATTCACAATTAACTATTTTGAAAATTAAATATTGTGAAAATAAATGTATTTAAATGTGAGCATTCACAATTAACTATTTTGAAAATTAAATATTGTGAAAATAAATGTATTTAAATGTGAGCATCCACAATTAACTATTGTGAAAATTCAATATTGTGAAAATAAATGTATTTAAATGTGAGCATTCACAATTAACTATTGTGAAAATTAACTATTGTGAAAATAAGTGTATTTAAATGTGAGCATTCACAATTAACTATTTTGAAAATTAAATATTGTGAAAATAAATGTATTTAAATGTGAGCATTCACAATTAACTATTTTGAAAATTAAATATTGTGAAAATAAATGTATTTAAATGTGAGCATTCACAATTAACTATTGTGAAAATTAAATATTGTGAAAATAAATGTATTTAAATGTGAGCATTCACAATTAACTATTTTGAAAATTAAATATTGTGAAAATAAATGTATTTAAATGTGAGCATTCACAATTAACTATTGTGAAAATTAAATATTGTGAAAATAAATGTATTTAAATGTGAGCATTCACAATTAACTATTTTGAAAATTAAATATTGTGAAAATAAATGTATTTAAATGTGAGTATTCACAATTAACTATTGTGAAAATTAAATATTGTGAAAATAAATGTATTTAAATGTGAGCATTCAAAATTAACTATTGTGAAAATTAAATATTGTGAAAATAAATGTATTTAAATGTGAGCATTCACAATTAACTATTGTGAAAATTAAATATTGTGAAAATAAATGTATTTAAATGTGAGCATTCACAATTAACTACTGTGAATGCTCACATTTAAATACATTTATTTTCACAATATTTCCGTTCTCGTTCTCGTTCTCGTTGTCGTTTCTGTTCCCGGTTTATTGTGATCAGCCTTTAGTGGTGAGGTATTTTTCTAGTCACGTAACTGGTGAGGTGGGGATTGCACTTACCCCAACTTCGAAACTTGTATCGTAGCACTCAGATAATCAAACTGAAATTTTAATTTATATAATCAAGTACTTTTATTTGATTTAACTAGGTTTTCTTCAAAATTAGGGAACCAGGCAGCATAATAAGCAATGCAAAAAAAATATATATCTCCGCACTTCCACCTGGCGCAGGCTTCTTTTCTTATAATGGCTGGGGTACTCGGTCACCACCTCACCAATTACGGGTTAAGGATAAACATCCATGCCCTAGTAGGAATTCGAACCTACAGTAGTGTTTAATCACAATCTGTATACCTATATCGTTGCCCCTACAGCCATGGGCATTTGCTGCTCATATTTAAAACTAAACACAGAATAAATATGGGAAATGCCTGTTATTATTCGGTTGAGAAACTTTTATCATCCAGTCTGATGTCGAAAAATCTGAAAGTTAGAATTTATAAAACAGTTATATTACCGGTTGCTCTGTATGGTTGTGAAACTTGGACTCACACTTTGAGAGAGGAACAAAGATTAAGGGTGTTTGAGAATAAGGTGCTTAGGAAAATATTTGGGGCTAAGAGGGATGAAGTTACAGGAGAATGGAGAAAGTTACACAACACAGAACTGCACGCATTATGTATATTCTTCACCTGACATAATTAGGAACATTAAATCCAGACTTTTGAGATGGGCAGGGCATGTAGCACGCATGGGCGAATCCATAAATGCATATAGAGCAGGGTTGGGCAGAATTATGCACTCTGTGCTTGCACGGTGTACCACGAAAGAAATGTGCTTATAGAGTGCACGAAAGCCGGCTTATGAAATGTTGCGGTACGCACTGTATGTTTCTAAAGAGAATGTTATTCTACCAAACTAAGTAAGAACACAAAGTAATAAAACACTTCCTTAAACACAAAACATGTCTGTTGCACATTAATTCATATTACTCAATTTCTCAAGATTTGGAGAAACTGTATTAGCACAATCTATGCGAAGAACTGCCGTTAAAAGCCCATCATTTCTTGTTTGAGATTTGTTTATTTTCGTAATAGAAAATAACTGTTCACATCTATAAGTGGAACCAAATAAACACAAAACTTTCTCACACAGCTTATGCAGATTTGGAAAGCGTCCTCTTGGGAATCCGTCATAAAATTGCATAAGACTCGACCTTAAATCATATTTCGCTCGCATCTCTCGATCACATCGCAGGTCAATCAATTCACACTATAATGAAGGGGGGACGTTATCGATAATCAGTTGGAATCAGAACATGTAGCAAAAATACGTAAATCCATTTCCAGGCAATCTAAATCGTGGAAGCTTGATGTAAATTCCTCTAATAAACCGGATATAATACATGCGTACATTTCGAAATTTTCATTGTTCAAAATTCTATGCGCTTAGATGAGGATGGGAAATGATATATTTCGCCCTTTTGCATTTGACGTATCCATAACAGCAATTTCTCCTCAAAAGCTGCAATTCTATCTGCAAATTGTGTATTAAGAATTTCTTTTCCCTGAAGCCCTAAATTCAGCTCATTTAAAAGCTGTAAGATCTGTTGTAGCTGCTGGCACACTACAGCGCTCGCACTTGGAATTCCCCGTGCGCACGGAGGGCAAATGCACTCAAACGCCCATCGCTGATATAGAGTGTTAGTTGGGAGGCCGGAGGGAAAAAGACCTTTAGGGAGGCCGAGACGTAGAATGGAAGATAGTATTAAAATGTATTTGAGGGAGGTGGGATATGATGATAGAGAATGGATTAATCTTGCTCAGGATAGGGACCAATGGAGAGCTTATGTGAGGGCGGCAATGAACCTCCGGGTTTCTTAAAAACCAGTAAGTAAGTAAGTATTTAAAGCTATTAAATGGAGAATAGCCATTAGCACGTAGTAAAATACGCAATGTGTACGGAGCATTGAGTGAGGGAAGTGATGTTAGCCAAGCATAACCGATGAGGATTCAGCCGGTCAGGAGGTACATGTACTTGTAGCTGTCCTGGGATTTGTTGCTGGGTCTCTCCACAGGCCGTATTAATGAAAAATCGCAGACTGCCCTCACCTTTGGCAGAAACAGCAGGCGGTACGCATCCTTATGTCTCCTCGTCCGTGGTTGGTTAAAGCGACACCTTCTAAATAACAAAGAGGACAAGTATAACACTGGATTGGTGCTCGGAAAAGCAGAAAATTACTCCAGTCGCAGAATATTTTACTGCGGTTATGGTTCGAGATCTTACAGCGACGTACATCCGGTCCTGCTGAAATTGCAGTGTAGTGAATTAACAAGACATTATCATGCAGAGAAGTGTTCGTGCAAGATGGGCATAAGGTGAGTGTCACTTGAACAAAAGAACAGTAGAAAATAGTCTTCATATCCTCGAGTGCCGTTGGCTTCCACTGTTGGAAACAAAAATTTCAAACGCAAAGTATCCTGGCCTGACGTGGAGGTTAATTGGGCAGTCTCTTCTAAACTGATGACCAGGGCAAAGGATTTGGAGAACTAGGGCTACAGGGACATCATTTTATTTTTACTTCAATTTTTATTGTACCTGAGTCTTTGAATGTACCTCACTCCCACCACCTCTACTAGTGAACTTCCAACTGTTCTCCTCACAGAACCAAGCGTATACACTCAAAGTCGCCTTAAGGTCGTAGTAAACACAAACAGTATTGAGTTAGTGAGTATAGTACGTTCCAGAAATATGTTCGCGTTTTCCAGTGACGAAAGAGCTTTCAATATTGAATCATATTTTCGCACAGATACTGTCGTCCGTTTGCCTACGTCGCATCACGATTTCCCTCTTCCGCAACTGTTTAAAATAACTTAAATAAGAGTAATTAACTGTCACGTGATTTCTCCCCTTTCTACAACCCTGCGACAAAACCACTTGAATGGACAGTAGATAGCATTTCTGAGTGATTTTATCTTTTCGGATCGGGCAGAAGTGAAGATTGAATTTACAGTACGTAAGGTACTCTTTTATAGAGTAGGTACATAATTATTTCAGCATGAGTTACTCGTACGAAGGACGAAACTGGTAATTGGAATTAGGTACAATAGTCTATAGTGCGATAATATGCACAAAAGAACTGAAGCCTGTATCGAAATGAACGGCCACCATTTTCTAAAATATGTTTAAATATCCATATTATAATTATTTTTCAATTTAACTTCATTCTCTATATAGTACGCTAATGTGCTGTAACAGTACAATATACACTGCATAATTAATACTTCCGAATGGATAGCTCAATTCGTGAGTAAAACACTAAGTGTTAATACAGTACTGTATTTTGATTAAACAAAAACCTAATGAAAATTATCAAACTCAAAATTGCGATTTTCCTAGTTTACATAAATGGATGAACCACTTTTCTTGCCTTCTATACCTAGTAAAGTGATTTGTATTTTACGCCAGTATCATCGAACTCCGTCGTGGAAAGGGTAGCAAACGGTGTTTCCTGTTTCATTCGTTAATAGAAAGGTATAGCCAGGTTAATATTAAAAATGTTAGTAAAAATAAAATTATGTCCCTGTATAAGGTAATGTTGAAACGTAGTATAGACGAGTCTAGCCCAAGGTTTAGTGAACTGGAATCGAGTTACTGCATTGACAAATCTGAAGTGCAGTTCAGTCATGGAAAATTACACGCAACGTTTATTAAAGGCTGTGTGATGTATCTTGTCTCACTGTGAAAAGAGAGAGAAAGGAGATATGTCTTATTTCGTCTGTGTTGTTATGGCGATGGGGGGAGTGGAGCGGTGCCGTCCATCCATCCAGTGGCGGAAGGGACTAGTTGATACATTCTGTAACGCAAAATAAAATAACATAATATCTCTCTTCGTACTGTATAGTTCCGTCACTGGGCTTTTCTTTCAAGAAGCTGAGTTCCGGTAGCCTGTACAATAACAAGATTTTGAAAGGAATCCTGAAAATTTACAACCCTCCTATAATCTGAACCCTCATTTGAAGGGATTTGGTTTTATTGCTACTGAGACAAGATAAACCTTACCAAGTATACAAAATTATTTGAGAACAAATAAATGTATTACATAGTTTAAAGCAGGCCTGCACAAGGTTTGCGCTCTCCGAGCCGGCTCACAGCTCATGAGCGGAATGCAGATATTAGCTGCGCTCTGTATAAGGGTGGACTGGAAGAAGGGGTGATCTCATACAAAATATACACAAAAGGAAGTACTATTACGAGTGTTTAGTAATCGAATTCCCGTTTAGTGTTTGCAAAACTATCTTGCACTATTATTAATTAATAAACAAATATTTATTTTACAGAAGGAATAGAAATTCTATAGCTACTTAAATGTACAATATCATTCTGTTATATTTTTATTTATCAGTACATGAAAGCGAGGTTTTATGCTGTTGGCAGCTGAAAGGAACAGTAGCCTACTGATCATAATGAAACATCAGTTACAAATGTTCGATGTCTGCCTTTATTAAAGTTGATTATAGAAAACAGTTGTTCACAAATATAAATGTTGAGCCAAACATAGCAATCATTTTCACAGCGAGCCTGTGTAGTCGTGGATATTATTGCTAATGTTTAGTCTTGTAAAACTCAACCAGGCTAGTAGTATTATTCAAACGATCTTAAGCCCTTAGGTCACATTGAAGATCAATAAGTTCGAGCCGTAAATCGTTAAATGTTAAATGTTATGTTCCGTCTTTTAGATTCCTCCATACTGTACTGTAGCAGTAGGTAAGCAACGTGAAACAGTTACTGAGAATAGGCCTATACACTGCACTCCACTAGATAACTTAGTGGTCGTTTCCCTCTCCTCTACCTATAGCAAGTCTATGTCATTCTGATTATCTTCCTCTCCATTTCGGCGAGCGGTAAACACCGCTCTCCCGCTCCGAAGGAGCACGCGCGCTCGTTCAGCGCTGTTTGTGCAGGCCTGGTTTAAAGAAATATATTGCCCTAGATATATAATATACGCTTCAGTTCTAACTAAATAATTAAATTCATTTGTTTTTAAAGGACATGTCACTAATTTCCATCGTGTGAAAATTAAGGAAATTAACAAAAAATTAATCATTAATATATTGAAAGCTCTTCTGAAAGTATCACAAAGTAACATTATTAACATTCAGAAAATATATATATATTTTTTTTTCAAACCTCTTAATATAGTTTTTGTTGGTTTCTCAAAATTTACATCAATTCACTTATGCCCTTCAAAATAGAAGAATAAAAAAGATATATACACAGACCTACACTTTCTTGACATCGGAAATGTTACAATATTACACTTTTAAATATTAACAAACAATTTTTATTCCCTTATTAACAAAAAGAGGTTAAATTTGCTAAGACTGTGTTCCAGCAAATTAGTAGTTTTATCGTCTCCATACATATCTGCATAATTCCATCTCTACTCTTGGAGTGAAATGGCATCGTCTCCTCAAACCTTCCTCCTCCTACTTCAGTCTGTCACGTCTTTGGAATAACAACTCATGCTAGCGTTACACTATATTATTAACCGTAATATTTTACTTTATTGACGCATTGGGAGTGTCGACTATGGAAATGGATGTAACAGAGGCTGAAGCTGTAGCTCGTATATTTAACGGTCCTACCGTATCTTCTCTCCGAGGTGCATTGCTAATTAATGACCATTGCATCGACTTCGCAACCAGGGGCTCGGGTTCCAAGTTCTGCCTTTTTTTGTGAACAAAATGGCGTAGGTTGTTATCTGCCTAGTTTGAAATGCGAAAAAATTGAAATGAAACTACCGTAAACCTGGGTTGTATGTACGTAGCTGAGTGTCAATTATTTAAATTACGCACAACTCAAAACCATGTATAAGTTTTAAATACATTTCATTTTTATTTATTTATTTAGCTAGTAAGCAAAGCGAGTACAATTCAAAAGTATAAGTACAACAAAAATGTTTCCAGCCATTACCGTATGAGCCAGGCTTCGTGTGCGGTGTTGTCTCAGCCAAAAATGTAACATAACATTTACAAAGGCAGTTTACTAAATACAGTACACTAATTAACTTAATTCAGACCGACAACTAACATAAAAGAGAAAAAGAGAGAAAAACATTAAATATAAATTGACAATCATACAGAAGCCAGTGACATTCAATAAAAACATGAATATAGTTTACAGAAATAAAGAGACAAAGAAATACACCATTTGTTAATAATACAGGGACATCATTTTATTTTTACTAACATTTTTAATATTAACCTGGCTATACCGTTGGATCAACGCCGTTTGTTATCCCCTTCCACGACTGGAGTTCGATGATACTGGCGTAATATACAAACAAATCACTTTACTAGGTATAGGAGGGAAGAAACGTAGTTCATCCATTTAGGTAAACTAGGAAATATCGCGCTTTTGAGTTTGATCATTTTCATTAGGTTTTTGTTTAATCATAATACAGTACAGTATTAACAATGAGTGTTTTTACTCACGAACTGAGCTGTCCATGTGGACGTATTCATTATGCAGTGTAAGCTTATATTATGTACCGTCTACAGCACATTAGCGTACAATATAGAGAATGAAGTTAAAATTGAAAAATAATTATAATATGGATATTTAAACACATTTTTTAAAATGGTGGCCGTTTATTTCGATACAGACTTTAGTTCTAATGTGCATATTAACGCACTATAGACTACCGTACTTAATCCCAATTACCAGTTTCGTCCTTCGTACTAGTAACTCATGTTGAAATAATTCTGTACCTACTCTATAAAAGAGTACCTTACATACTGTAAATTCAATCTTCACTTCTGTCCGATCCGAAAAGATAAAATTACTCAGACATTCTATCTACTGTCCGTCCAAGTGATTATGTTGTAGGGTCGTAGAAAGGGAGGAAATCACGTGACAGTTAATTACTTAACGAGGCCCTTTTATTTAAGTTATTGTAAACAATTGTATAATATTACGCAGACGTCAAATTCCTAACAGAAATTAATATTCTAAGACAGCCCAGCCACTAGCTGGCGAATAAAAGCTGGTGGGGGAAACCGGGATACGACGTAGTCAAATGGACGACAGTACCTGTGCGAAAATGATTCAATATTGAAAGCTCTTTCGTCACTGAAAAACGCGAACATATTTTTGGAAATACTGTTTACTATGACCGTAAGGCTACTATGACTATATGTGGTCTTGGATCTGTGTGGAGGACGGTTAAACTTCATTACTAGAAGGGGTGGGTGTGAAGTACATTAAAAACTAAGGTACAATAAAAATTGAAGTAAAAATAAAATGATGTCCCTGTATAAATCATGAATAATATTTTTATTATTTTTTTTTACCCTTTCATACACAAAAGGCTTTGTTGATAGAAAAAATCACACTTTATATATTTGTACTTTGAATGAATGGATTTAAATGATTTTAGATTGCTTTAAAATTTGGCAGGAACATACAGGTCTACCAGAGACCCGTAACTTACAAGCTACATTGGTTCTGATTTACATTTTAAGATTTCATAAGAGCTTTTGGCTTTTAAAGAACATGTAGCTTATAGGCTACGCTGGGAACGAAAGGGTTAAAACATTACAAATTTGGAAAATTATTTGTAATTTAATTATAAAATCTTGGGCCAAAACTAGCACCATGTTTAAGTGCTGCACTTTTATGACATTTAGGCTCAGTCAATGTGAAAGTAGACTTTTATTTTATTTCTGTGGTAGTAAGTTAGTAAACTGTATTTATAAATTTCTTCACTAGTTGATAGGCCCACTTTAAAATCTGTATAAATTAAATTTGTTGGGTAATCCATATCTTTGATCAAAGAAATTTGTATTAATCCTCTGTGTAATAAAATTAATGGATTAAGTATAGATGATGTTACTCCACCAAAAGTCAAATGTCATTTTGGTATTCGATTAACGGTTTAGCCGAAAAAAAACTGAAGTATGAATCCCATTTATGTAAAACCACAGTCTACTATATACAGTCACGAAGCTCAATACGTAGTAAATATGCATCCATAGATAGTTGCTAACCACTAGGATCGCTACTATCGCCTCATTACAGACAATGCGAAATAGTACCTGCACAGTCTATTGTTCCTAGTACCCTCATAAACTCAAGCTTCGTGACTGTATATACTAGACTGTGATAGAACTATTGGGTATTGAGACGTATGAATGATAAGATTTCAACGCGAAGAACAAGCCGAAAAAATATTCTATGTCATTTCTTCGAAAAACGCTTCATTTATGTAATAACGTACAAAATTAACTGTTTAAAAGCACATTTGCATTGTGATGCAACCTTCAGGAAAATCTGGCATCGCTGTACTTAAGGTTTGCGCGACAAGTGTAAACTGTGTATCTTCGTTCCTACGTCGTACCTCAGCAGTAGCAAGTTATGCCAGTCTGTTCGTAGAATTCTAAAGGTGAAGTCAATTAAGGCCTATGCCAAAATATACTAATCGTGAGTACATAGATATGCTTTTAACTTAAGGGGAATGAAGACAGAATTACCATGAATCAGTAAGGCTGTACCATATGACATTTCCGAATAGAAGAATTTTAAATCCGAGAACGTTTGTTGCTGTGACACGAGTGTTAGAGACTGGACGTGTGATTCCAACTTGTAGAAATCGAAGGCCGCAGTTACTAACCTACCTTTATGTGTTACAAAGTTTATTTCGTTTTCTTATTTGTTCTGCACAGAATTGCTTGCTGCCCAAGTTCAAGTGTAATTTGTTTTTGTTTCTTGCATTGTAATTCAGCTGAAAGTATCTATGTGTTAATAAGTATTTTTGTTTTTTGTTATTCACAGACTCAATAAAATATGCCAACTGACGTTGAGGATTAACCTACTTGTGTTTATTCATTATGATTTACAAGGTTGTCTTTAAGTATTCCGTTCTGTTTACTTTATTCGTAAAAATAACAGCGCATGTATGAATTTTCGTCTTTAGAAAACACACTGACCTTGAAGTCAGCTGTTATCGATTGCCTCCTCACTGAAAGGCAAGCAGAAACAAATCCTTTGCTTATTGTTACTGCATTAGGCTTCGTACTTCCGCAGCTGTAAAAAAAGCATGCGCTGCTGTAAAATTGCCACTTCCAATCTCACAATAGAAACTCGATTTTTTCCATAATTATTATAGATTGAAAAACGGTTATTCGAACTTATCTACTAGTTTCATTGGTATATATTGTTAGTTCAAATTAATTCAGTTATACCACAGCCTAGCATATACAGTCACGAAGCTTGAGTTTATGAGGGAATTAGAAACAATAGACTGTGCAGGTACTATTTTGCATTGTCTGTAATGAGGGGATAGTAGCGATCCTATCTATGGATGTATATTTACTACGTATTGAGCTTCGTGACTGTATATACTAGACTATGGTTATATCCCTTTCATTCTGTATAGGCGTCTTTTTAACGGAAATTCCCAGATTGTACAGGGACATCATTTTATTTTTACTTCAATTTTTATTGTACCTGAGTTTTTTAATATACATCACTCCCACCCCCTCTACTACTAAACTTCAACCGTTCTCCACACAGAACCGAGGCTGCGTATGCAGTACTGAGTTAGTGAGTATAGTACGTTCCAGAAATATGTTCGCTTTTTCCAGTGACGAAAGAGGTTTCAATATTGAAACATATTTTCGCACAAGTACTGTCGTCCGTTTGCCTACGTCGCATCCCGGTTTCCCCCACCTGCTTCTGTTCACCCCTCTGTAAAGTCTAGTAGCTGGACTGTCTTAGCTCTATTCTGAGAACATTAATTTCTGTTAGGAATTGGACGTCTACGTATTATCATACAACTGTTTAAAATAACTTAAATAAAAGGGCCTCGTTCAGTAATTAACTGTCACGTGATCCCCCCCCTTTCTACGACCCTGCGACAAAGCCACTTGAACGGACAGTAGATAGCATTTCTGAGTAATTTTATCATTTCGGATCGGGCAGAAGTGAAGATAAATTTACAGTACGTAAGGTACTCTTTTATGGAGTAGGTATAGAATTATTTCAACATAAGTTACTCGTACGAAGGACGAAACTGGTAATTGGAATTAGGTGCAATAGCCTATAGTGCGATAATATGCACAAAAGAACTAAAGCCTGTATCGAAATGAACGACCACCATTTTCAAAAATGTGTTTAAATATCCATATTATGATTATTTTTCAATTTAACTTCATTCTCTATATTCTACACTAATGTGCTGTAACAGTATAATATACACTGCATAATTAATAAGTCCGAATGGATAGCTCAATTCGTGAGTAAAACACTAAGTGTTAATACAGTACTGTATATTGATTAAACAAAAACCTAATGAAATTTATCAAACTCAAAATTGAGATATTTCCTAGTTTACATAAATGGATGAACTACTTTTCTTCCCTCCTATACCTAGTAAAGTGATTTGTATTTTACGCCAGTATCATCGAACTCCAGTCTTGCAAGGGAGAGCAAGCGGTGTTTCCGGTGCTAGACCTTTAATCCAAAGATATAGACAGGTTAATATTAAAAATGTTAGTAAAAATAAAATGATGTCCCTGTATTACAACTATAATTTATTTACGTATTTTGTAACGCATATAAAATAACAGAAGTAAATGGAAACACCTTCACTAGGCATTGCTTAAAATATAAATGCTTAATCCCAGGAAGGCTACAACATAAAATATTACTGGATATTTTTAAGTGGACAACACACTTGCATCTGGCAAGCGAAGTAATTGATTGACGGCTCACGTGACATTTGTTTCGTGAAGTGGGGCAGAACATAGAACACTTTAACAGTTAGACTGAAATTTAAAATTTAAATTGTTTACACTATGTACACTAGAACACGCTATTTTTTACTATTTACACTATAATAGAGAATGTAGTCTTACATTAATCAAATATTATATTACACTATTAAGCTTATGTACAATATTGTGTGTTGTAATGCAAGGTATTTTATTTCATCGCAGTATATCATACTTATTTTGTATTTTTTACAACAGTGTAAATAATGTTTCATCAATGTAAGCCTTCATTCTTTATGGTAGAATAATTGCGTAAATAGCGCATTTTAGTGTATATAGTTTAAAGGTCTTTCAGACATTCACTATTTTCCTTAACCGATAGTCAGGAAGATGCTTTTCGTCTCTAGAATATGATATTTCTTCTTCAACTTGGCACACGTAATTTTCACAGATCTGTGTATGAAATGCTACATTTATTTACACTTGTAATAATTATTAACAAAGGCGTGGTTTTTTATGTAGAACAGCGAAGTTAAAAAAGTTAAAAATGAAATGTTCAAAGTGTTTTTTAACTAATGATGTATATTGGCCAGAAAAGAAAGCAATGCGCCATTTCAATATAGGGAGTCTTAACTTCATTTTAAAGTTTTAGGAAATTGATTATATTTATGAGAGGCCCAGAAAAAATATTTTTGTTTAATAAAAACGTAATAACTTCTGGGAATTCTTTCAATATATAAATTTGAGAAAAATTGTTAAAATGTCTTTTAGCAATATCAAACGGATGTAAAATTTTCAAGAAGGTATAATTAAAATTGCAGATTTTATTTTCTTTTTTACATATGACGTATATTCAAGAAAAAAAGAACAACGCGCCATTTCATTATAGGGAGTCTTAGCTTAAGTTTGAGTTTTTAAGAAATTGATTGCCTTTATGTGGGCTCCACAAAGAATATTTATATGTTTTTTAATAAAAATGTATGAAAATTGTAGAAATTAAAGAAAAAATAAGTTTCGCATCGCTATAATTATCAATTGACGGTAAAAGGAAAAAGTGTTGGTAGCCGAAGATATCCTATGATAGACGACATTAAGATATATTGATCATATGCGGAGACTAAGAGGAAGGCAGAAAATAGGAAATATTGGACAATACTGGATTTGCAGTGAAACACCTACGGAAAGTTATGGTGCATTTTTGTTTGGTAGTGTGGAGTCAAGTAGGATGTGTGTTCTGACATTTAGTTGTATAAACTTATTGACTTACAACAATACAATGGTGTTCACTATTCTTATGCACATGACACAGTTTTACTTTTTGGTGGGAAAACATGGTATGATGCATATAATAATTCAAATAATGGATTTAAATTGATAAAAAAATGGTTTGGCATAAATTATCTTTCTATCAACGAAAATAAGACCATAATCATTCCATTCTCATTATCTGAAAAATGTAACAAACCTCCTACATCTATATTAAGTATTAAATTACATAATTCTGATTGTTGTCTTATACAGTGTAAATGTCCGATTATTAAAGAGTCCTCTGAAGTTAAGTATTTAGGCATAATTTTCGATAATCATTCAAAATGGAACCAACACATTAATTACCTTTGTAATAAATTACGTAAGATATTATATTATTTTGTTTTATTGAGAAATTACTTGTCAATAAGTTTATTACGTACAATATATTTAACTTTATTTCAATCGGTAATTATGTATGGAATTATAGGATGAGGTAGCTCATTTAAATCCAATTTTGATCCACTTTATTTATTACAGAAGAAAATAATTAAAATATGTCTTCATAAACCTATTGATTTTCCATCTCAAAATTTGTTTCTAGACTTTAATGTACTTGACGTAAGACAAATGTATTATATTGTATTAATAAAATTCATACATAAAAATCGAAATAATTTTGAATTGTATTCTCATAGTTATGAAACAAAAGGTATGAATTCTTTAAGATTGTTTGAACCAAAATGCAACACTGTTACAGTATTTGATCATAGTAGTAATTTAGGCCCAAGAGTATATAACAAATTTATATTTAAATATCTTAATCTTGTCAATTCTAATATTTCTAGTATTAAATTTAAAAAGTTATGTATGGATTTTATAAAAATTGAAAAATTGTAAATTTAAATTTATATAGTCTACTATAATTGCACAGTAGACATAAGACTAATTGTATTGTATAATTATTAATTTCAATTCAGGAATCCGCCCCTGAGCACGAGTTCTCCTCTTTCAGGGGCGAGCTAAAGTTTTTCTGTATATATTATATTTTATGTTACCATTATTAGCTAAATAATAAATAAATATTGAGGCTATGTCGTGGGTGTATTTTAGGGCCTGTACTACGACTCTCGGATAAAGTTCTAGTTTAAACTTATCCGGCAGATGGCATATTTATCCGGAAGTTCGGTTGTAATTGCGTACTACGACTTTTGGTTATGTGCAATCTGGAGGCTAAACTTCCAGATTAGCAATCCGGAAGGCAGAGTAGCAGATTGGCGTTATCCGGAGGTTGGAACTCGGTGTTGAAATCAAGATGGCTGCACGTCGTACAGCTGGTGATTTGAAGGATCAATTTAATTTTGATACTGATTCTGATGATAAGTTCTGGAGCAGATGCTTCGTTGTATCAGAACAGCAAAACGAATTAGGCTGCGTCCAAATAATTTTGAAGAGTGGGATGACGAGAAATTTGTTAGACAGTTTCGAATAACGAAACCTACTACATGAAATCAATTATCAACTGAAACATGACACAGCTCGTACGTACACAGTTAATAATAAGCTACACTATTTCGGTAGGTATTACATCAATATTTTGTACATAATAGCAGTATAATAAATATTTTGAAGTACAGTAACCTGTAATACAGTAGAAGTGAGGTTAGAATGTTGCTTAATGCACGTGTTCTGTTGCCCTTACAAGGTATTAAGGTGATTGATATAATAATATAGGGCAACCTACAATAATAACAGTTGCAAAATACTTTTATATAAAAAATAACAGTATATAATAATATCAAAATCCTTTATATGGTAAACTATTATTTCTTCACAATTGCGTTACCACTTTAAGATACAAATGTATTCACATATTTGGCTTCTAGTTAAGTCATATGTACCGTAAACGAAAGAAAAATTGAGTGCCGACACCAATTTCCCAAATAAAGGTGGAAAGTTGCTGTGAAAGTGGAGTGCGGTGGAGAGGTACGGGTAGGCGGGATCGCTCTATCGAGATAGAAGGGGTAGGCGGCAGGGAAGGGCAGCACATTCATTTCATTACTGTGTTTCCTTACTAATTAAAGGGAAAAGACAAGTTTTCGTAAGATCGAGTGTCTCTTTATTTCGTACTGCTCTAGTGAATTTAATTTCTGGTGTCTCTTTGGAATATATAGGATTATCATGTCAGTGTCTATGTTTCTGTAGTTGTGGTTGTTGTTTGTGATGTGTTCTGCGTATTTAGAGATTTTGTGTGGTTTGGTTATGACTATATTGTGTTCTTTGCATCGTGTTTGAAATAATCTCCCAGCTTCTCCAACGTAGAAGTTGTTACAGCTATTGCATGCTAATGTGTATATTCCTGTTAGGTTGCATTTCATTGATTATCTTGTTTGTATGTTGAGTTATTACTGTTATTTTTTCCTAAAATTGTATCGTCCACGGTCTGGATTGGACATGCGTACTCCGAGCTCAGAGGCCGTTAAGACTCGTTTCCTTCATTTCTAAACATCCCACCCTCATTTATATTACGTCGTAAAAGCAACTGGGATATACGTATATATATATATATATATATATATATATATATATATATATATATATATATACACAACATCATATCATATCTGCAACATTTCTGGAAATTCCTTTGATGTGTCTCCAAAGACACGGATTTACAAGATCAAAGAGACCGTAGGTCAATAGTGTATTAAACCAAAAAGAAATTGAGTGAATGTGGTATATAATTAATAGAATGTATGTCATTCCTATGGTTTAATTCTGAATAGAGCGATTTTAACATGACAGAAGAATGTAGATGTAAAATTCGTCAGATATTAGGTGTATTTTCTATGTTTTGCTTTGATTTTATACAATTTCAACATAGGTTAAAAAGGTTTCCAAATTTCAATGTTGATTAAATGCAGAGGCCTCCATATAACTCCACGGGACGTCATGGATGTGTTACCTCCCACAGTGTTCCTGTCGTACGCGCAAAAATTCAAGGCCTTTTGTCGGGCGTTGCGTGCTTGCGGTTCACCTCAGTCCGACGTGTGCTACTGGACGAATTACATACTTTTGCGCAATGTAGCATAAGTTATTTTGTATTTTATATTTGTTTCATAATACTGAATTGATTAGCATGTAGTGTCGTGCAAGCTGTTGTGTTATTTCTAATAGTTTGAGAACACTGAAGGAGTTATTCATTAATGCGTACTATAATGAAAACTATTCTCTTTTCCAAAGCACTGAAAACATTAATCATTTATGTATAGTGTGATGAAATATACTCTGTTTTTCTAATTGTTTGAGAGCACTGAAGGGATTACTCATTCGTGCGTAGCGTAGTTCAAACTATTTTTTGTCGTTGTTTGAGAATGGTGTCTGGCATATTGCAGAGATATATATATATATATATATATATATATATATATATATATATATATATATTAGTTTTCATTACGGGAAAAGTGGAAGAATGTATCCGCCAAGTCATTTCGAACGTTTCGCGAAAAATAATTGTTTGAACATTTCAGAATAATTTTCGGAGATGTCAGAAATGTATTAAAGCAGGAAGAGGACATTTTGAACGTCTCTTGATACGTTGTACTTGCATTAACCATGTCGGAGTGTGAGATATTTAATTGGTTTCTGTATTTGAATATTGATTATGAATCTGGTTTTAGATGTAATATTTCGACTATTAATCAGATTTTTTTGTATTCGACAGATATTGGAAAAAAAAATGGGACCATAAGAACACAGTATATCAGTCACGCATAGATTTCATAAAGGCATATGAACCGATTAAGAGAGGAGATTTATAAAATACTCTAATTGAATTTGGTATTCCCAAGAAATTAATTTGATTAATTAAAATGTCTCTGAGAGGAACGTACAGCAGAGTCAGTATAGGCCGGTTTCTGTCTGATATTTTCCAATTCACTCTGGGCTAAAGCAAGGAAATGCATTACTACTTTTACTTTGTAACTTTGCTCTAGAATATAGCATTAGGAAAGTCCAGGTTAATAGAGAGGGTTTGGAATTAAACGCGTTACATCAACTGATTATTAATGCGGATGACGTGAATATGTTACGAGAAAATCCACAAACGATTAGGGAAAAGACGGAAATCTTACTTGTAGCAGATAAAAAGATAGGTTTGGAAGTAAATCCCAAAAAGACAAAGTAATATATAATTATGTCTCGTAACTAGAATATAGAATGACTTGGAAATTTAGTCTTTGAATAGGTGGAAAAACTCAAATATCTTGGAGCAATAGTAACAACTATAAACGACACCCGAAATGAAATTGAACGCAGAATAAATATGGGAAAATTCCTGCCATTATTTCGGTTGAGATGCTTTTGTCATCCAATCTGCTCTCAAGCTGAAAGTTAAAGTTTATAAAACAGTTATATTACCAGTTGTTCTGTATGGTTGTGAAACTTGGACTCTCACTTTGAGAGAGGAACAGAGATTATGGTTGTTGGAGAATAAGGTGCTTAGGGAAAAGTTTGGGACTAAGAGGGATTAAGTTACAGAAGAATGGAGAAAGTTACAGAACGCAGAACTGCACTCATTGTATTCTTCACCTAACTTAATTGGGAACATTAAATCCAGACGTTTGTGCAGGCCATGTAGCACATGGGTGAATCCAGAAATGCATATAGAGTGTTAGTTGAAAGACACGTGAGGAAAAAAGACCTTTGGGGACGCCGAGACATAGATGGGAGGATAATATTAAAATGTATTTGATGGAGGTGGGATATGATGCTAATGGACTGGATTAATATTGCTCAGGGTAGGGATCGATAACGGGCTAATGTGGTGGCGGCAATTAACTTCAGAGTTCTTTGAAAGCCATTTGTAAGTAAGTGTTTGAATATTGAGAAAATATTTATAATATAATCACGATATTGATTGTTTAGTCTTAAGCGAACTTCCGTACTTTATTGAATATACTTCCCTCTGCGTTGCAGGAAGATCTGTTTTGAACACAATAACTGTTATCAAGATAAAGTTCGGGAACTTCCACCGGGGATATGTTCAGGAACTTGTGAACTTTGGTGACTAGTTAGGTCTGAAGTTTACACCTACTTAATGAGCGGGAATTACCAGCGCACAGATTAAACTTAAAGCGAGCACAGAGAATGGATTGAAGGATGCAACACTTAAAAGACAGACAGATATTTTCTGTGTTACTTTGTAGTTGATATGGATTTTGAAAACGTTAAGAATGTGTTCGAGTAAAATAGAAAACATGAAGACTACTGAGATGAAAACTTACTGTTCTTGTAATCATTTAACTTGGATATTTGTTTGGTGGCTACTTTCGCTGATGACACTGCTATTCTTTCTTCACATGAAGATTCATCAACAGCATCTGAAAACCTGCAGAATGAATTGAAAGAAACAGAAGACTGGCTAACTAAATGGAGAATACAAATCAGTTCATGTTACTTTCGGAACCAGAATTGAAAACTGTCCTCCTGTAACACTTTACAACGAAGAACTTCTCGAAGGAGACGATGTTAAATATTTAGGTATGCATTTAGATCGCCGAATAACATGGCGTAAACATATTGAAACTAAATGTAAAGAATTAAATTTTAAAAGATAAAAAATCTATTGGTTATTGGGATCCAAATCAAAACTGTCATTAGAAAATAAACTCCTTGTTTATAAAGTCATACTAAAAACAATCTGGACATACGGCATCCAGCTGTGGGGAACTGCTAGCAACTCAAACACTGAAATACTGCAGAGGTATCAGTCTAAAACTTTACGTTCCATTGTCACTGCACCATGGAATGTCCGTAATGATTTCATTCATCGTGACTTCAACATTTCAACTATAAAAGAAGAAATCTCTAAATTCAGTAAAAAAAAATACCTGCACCGATTAAATCAACATCCCAATCATCATGCATTAAATTTGCTGGATAATAGTCAAACAATAAGAAGACTTAAAAGGACCAATACTCTTGACTTTCCATTCATTTTTAATACAGCTATTTGAAACATTTTTCTTTTTCTTTTGGAGTGTTGTTATGGCATAAAATTTCCACTCATGTCATATTCTTTTATAATATTTACTTATTGTCTTTTGTAGACAGATTGTAAATGTGGCATGCGTTAAATAACATGTCAAAAGGCGTATGATTCGGTTAAGAGAGAAGTGTCATATAATATTCTTATTGAATTTGGTATTCCCAAGAATCTAGTTCGATTAATTAAAATGTGTCTTAGTGAAACTTACAGCAGAGTCCGTATAGGCCAGTTTCTATCTGATGCTTTTCCAATTCACTGCGGGCTAAAGCAGGGAGATGCACTATCACCTTTACTTTTTAACATTTCTCTAGAATATGCCATTAGGAAAGTTCAGGATAATAGACAGGGTTTGGAGTTGAATGGGTTACATCAGCTTCTTGTCTATGCGGATGACGTGAATATTCTAGGAGAAAATCCACAAACGATTAGGGAAAACGCGGAAATTCCAGTTGAAGCAAATAAGCGATAGGGTTGGAAGTAAATCCCGAAAAGACTAAGCATATGATTATGTCTCGTGACCAGAATATAGTACGAACTGGAACTATAAAAATTGGAGATTTATCTTTCGAAGAGGTGGAAAATTTCAAATATCTTGGAGCAACAGTAACAAATATAAATGACACTCGGGAGGAAATTAAACGCAGAATAAATATGGGAAATGCGTGTTATTATTCGGTTGAGAAGCTTTTGTCATCTAGTCTTCTGTCAAAAAATCTGAAAGTTAGAATTTATAAAACAGTTATATTGCCGGTTGTTCTGTATGGCTGTGAAACTTGGACTCTCGCTTTGAGAGAGGAACAGAGATTGAGGGTTTTTGAGAATAAGGTTCTTAGGAAAATATTTGGGCCTAAGAGGGATGAAGTTACAGGAGAATGGAGAAAGTTACACAACACAGAGCTGCACGCATTGTATTCTTCACCTGACATAATTAGGAACAAAAAATCCAGACGTTTGAGATGGGCAGGACAAGTAGCACGAATGGGCGAATCCAGAAATGCATATAGAGTGTTAGTTGGGAGGCCGGAGGGAAAAAGACCTTTGGGGAGGTCGAGACGTAGATGGGAAGATAATATTGAAATTGATTTGAGGGAGGTGGGATATGATGATAGAGACTGAATTAATCTTGCTCAGGATAGGGACCAATGGCGGGCTTATGTGAGGGTGGCAATGAACCTCCGGGCTCCTTAAAAGCCAGCAAGTAAGTAAGTAAGGCATGTGTTAAATAAAAAAAATAAACGCATTATTAGCTTTTTTAACACAATGATAGGATTTCCATTGTTCGTATAAATGAATATTTTAACACAAAGTCATATGAAATATTATTTGCCGTATAACATGCAATAATTTTAACACATCAATAGTGTCAAGAGAAGTTGTTTGCGTTTGGTTGCTTACTTTGGATTTCCTTTCTTTCCATTTGACGGATAACGTGCACGATAGATTGCACTTTAGCTTGAGGTTTTCCTTTCCTTGGATAAAACTTTGTGATTAAATAAATTATGTTTAAAGTTGACTAGATTCGCCAGCAGTAACTTGCGAAAACACACAGGAAAACAGAATGTTGGGAATACGAGTAGAATGTTGCTGGTCGGTTTGGCTTCATCCCCCTCACCGCTACGAACCCTGCTGTTGCCATTTATTAGTTCAATGACTCTATTAAGATAGGTGTAAAATAATTAGTCCCGCAAAGTGGAAACGTTGCACATTTTCACCCCTTTTACTCTTTCTAATTTTTATGGCCAGTAGAAAGAAAAAAATTGTAGAATGTAAATAGAAAAGTTTTCTAATTATTTTTTTGGAAAACATTTAATTTGTCTTGCGCCATATTTCCAAATGTTTTGTAATATTTTGGTATTTTTTGGGCATACGTACGTCCGTGGATATTTCCAAAGTTTGACGTCATAGAAATAAGAATACTAATAATGAGACTTTATTATATTGTATTTATTTACATTCCATGGTAGTCGTACATCCCTTCACAGCTGGAACAATGGACTGTGTAAAAATAGTACATTATGCAACGAGCCTATAATGATAGTAATTAAGACGTGAGTATGTTTGTTTATGAAACGAGCTCAAGCGAGTTTCATAATTTTCATACGAGCGTCTTAATTACCATTATAGGCAAGTTTCATACGACTTTTTATGCTGGACCATGTTTCTAACGTGAAATTATTCAGAAGTATTCATTTTATTCGTATCTGACCCAAGAGCGGAAGTGACCTTGTGCATAGCTCGTGAATTGTGAGATGTGCGCAGACGCGAAAGTATTGATTTTTTCCGAGGAACAGTAATGTCACTGACCTTGATATAACCTAGAGAATAACATGAACTAATTTTGATATAACCTGGAAATTGATTTAGAATTGAAAAACGAGATGACAAATTGAATTTATTTGAATGTTATTTACAATTAACGCTAATTATTATAGTAACAGAACATAACCTTCTGCGACAGTATTGGATTTCCAGCCTCCGTGACGTTTCCCTCGTTGTCTTTCGATTGCATATCCGAGAATAATCGAAAACCTGAACTTTAATGTATAGGTGTACTTTAATGACATGCATTAAAATACTGCTACCAGGTGTATAATTACTACATTTCGGCATGGTCGAGCATAAAAACCTTAATAGTACTGCAAAGTCTTCATTATAGTCACAGTCTAGATGAAATATAGCCTATACAGAAGGATTTTATAATATAGGCCTACTAGTACAACACAAGGGGTTAGTATCTATAGCCCTGCTTGATATAAGATAGAAATATTCATAGTGTTGTTTAATGTCATAAATTCACCTACAGAATAGAAGGCGTGAGAAATTACAGTAGGTATTTCTTAACTTGGCCCTAAATAATCTTATGTTTTGAGTTTGAATTTTTATATCCATAGGGAGGCTATTAAAATTGTTTACTACCACATAACGCACTCCTTATAATGTTATAAGGGGGATTAAATATCGGTTGTATAGAAATTGTATCAAATATTTTGTGTACGTATTCCTAACACGGAAACATAGAAAACTCTAATATATACATAGTTTTGAAAATACTGGCCTGTATATTGCTAGTATTGTCTTTAATAAACAATCAAAATAATAATATAGAGAAACAACTAACAATTTTAAAGTTTTGAGGAAACTGCATTTGAAAGTTACAGTTGCTGTGAAAAATCTAATAACATCATTCTAGTTTGAAATATATAGCATAGGCCTATATAAAATATAATTACAAATTTTGTAGTAATTTCAATGATCCTTAGATTCTTCACAGCAACGTGAAACTTAATATTCAGTTTTTTTAAGACTAAGTCGCTTCTTTTTTATACTGTCCCGTCGACATTTTTTGGCTAGCCAACAGACGTTTCCTTAAAATTGATAGTTCTTGGTCCACCAATAGCTTTTGGCATTGTATTGTATTTACTTTCCATTATATTTGTACATCGTTTCACAGGTATAGGCCTACAATTGGCAAAACTCCGTTGTAGGAGGTTACTAAACCTTACCACTGTGCTGGAGGCGGAGTCTGGAGTTTTCTTTCATTAACCTGAACTAATGTCGCTACAGATTGACAAGTCATCTGACGCATCACTGCTATAAGTATGCGCTACTATTGGCTGACAATTAGGAAGGAGGAGGTGAATAGTATTGTGTCACTCTTTAAGATTTACGCATGCGCAGACCAACGGAGTTTTGTATGGAATATGTAAAAAAATCTTAATAATAAAAAGTCTTAATTATAGTCACAGTCTAGTTGAAATATAAACAGAAGAGTTTTACAACATACTAGTACTGTCTTCCTCCGACGAGTTTAGCGCTGGGACCTGAGGTATTCTTGCCATCGGTGCGGGGTGGTTGCAGGTACATTCTTTTGTTGCTACAGCCAAGCCGAGCAGAGCGGAGTGGAAAGTATTAATCGTCCAAAAATATGCAGTCTTCAGTCTTCTCCCTGATGTTAGCTACAGTAGCGTGCAAATTAATCCTAACAACGTAATTACTTATGCAAAAACACTCAAACGGGATTAAAAAAAAGGATCTAAGACATACCTCAGTAATCTATGTGGCCTCCCTTGTTCCTAATAACAGCTCTGAGATGATTTGGCATGGATTCCACTAATTTCCCACAAATATTCTTCATTTCTTCATCGCGAAACCATACACCAATGAGAGCAAAAATCATCTTCTCCTTTGTAGAACAATCCATTTTTTGCATTCTTCTTTTGCAAATTGATCACAAGTTCTCAATGGGGTTGATGTCGGGTGAGTTGCCTGGCCAGGGGAGTACCTGACTATTCTTCTTGTTGAAGAAATCTGTAGGTTTTCGAGACGTATGGCATGGTGCCAGGTCTTGTTGGAACACACCTCTGCCATCCGGAAATCATTTTTGCAGCTGGGGTACGATTCTGGTTTCCAATAAGTGAATATATTTGTCAGAATTCATCATTCCCTTGATAGGTATTAATGCTCCAGGCCCTTCATGTGTAAAACAACCCCAAAACATTACTTTAGGGGGGTATTTGGGTGCTTGTTGGAGATGAGCTGCTGTTACTTTTTCGGATCCTTTCCGTACGTAAGAAACACGGTGGCCGTGGACCTCGAAATGAGACTCATGGGAAAAAGTACATTCTTCCAGTCATTCACTCTCCAGTGTTGATGTAATTTTCCCCACATTTAGCGTTTTTTGCACATAACAGGGGTTAGCAGTTGCTTCTTAATAGGCTTACGAGCCCTTCGTCCAGCTTCCAAAAGCCTACGCCGCACTGTTTGACGTGAATATTCGCCCCAGTGGTAGCCATTAACTCGCGGGTTAATTCGACAGCAGTTAGTCTAGGATTTAATTTACTTTTCCTGACAAACGATCATCTGGAGGTGAAGTCTTCCTTTTCCGGCCACAGTTTCCTTTTTCTGGGGTGTGATGGATCCAGTCTCCCTGTATCGTTTTATGATCGAATTAACAGTAGCCAAACCGATGTGACATTCTGCAGCAATTTGCCTCTGTGTCATAGAAGAATCCTCTGCTAATGTTATAATTTTAGACCGTTTTCGTGGAGTTGTATCCATTTGTGAAGACGACAGAATGTACACAGAATTGCAGTATTAAGTCTTCAACACAACTGAAATGCTTATAAGTACAAAACGACAGGCAAAAGTCACATATTATAAAAAAAATAATGACAGACCTTCATCAATGGAATTACACGTACTACAGATGTCAATTAAAGCGGTATGAGCAGCTGTGAGGCCAAAAATGAAAGAAAATGAAAAATATGTCGTGTTCGGATTAATGTGCACGCTACTGTATGTTACTATTATATGAATTACTCATTAAATATTTCACCGTAACAAGTCATTTTTAAGGAAACATGCTGTGGAAAATTTTTGGTTTTATTCTATTGGAATTTTAGAATATGTATGATTGGTATCGTGAAAAACAGATTCTTATAATGTCATGCGAAAATAATTTGTTGCTGATATCTTAAAATACAAAATCAAGTAGTTATACTTCTCAAATGAGTTCAGCAGTACAGTATATGTAAATTGATTACTTTACAAATTTAATTCAATTCTACTAATCACTAAATTGTATAGTATGATTCTTCTTTTCATTTATATTATTGTAGTTGTATTATGATTTTTCTTTGTACTAATTTTATTGTAGCCTATTGTATTTCTGGTGGTGTGATGGCCTTAATTTCACCAAAATAAATAATGAATAAGTAGTAAATAAAAAATGAATAATAAATAAATAAATAAATAAATAAATAAATAAATAAATAAATAAATACAATTTTCTACAATGCTTTCCTTCTCTGAACACATAAGTACGAATGGTTGTATCTATATCTCGCCAAAAATACGTTAGACAACTAATAGGCATACTGCTCTCGTAAATTGGGCGAATATTTTCAGTATGATTGTACTTCCAAGCTGCCGCTGTCACTGTCCCCTCCCACTCCAGTACCATGCTAGACTAGTCGGAACCGCATTCCTCTCAGCACTAAATTCCTCAGAGGATGACAGTACAACTCAAGAGCTTAGTATGGATACTTAATATAAGACAGAAATATTCATGCATCGTTGTTGAATGTCGTAAATTCACCTACAGAATAGAAGGCGCGAGAAATTAGGTACTTCTTCATTTAGGCGCTACATAATCTTAAGTTTTGATTTTTATATTTTATACCCATAGGGAGGCTATTAAAAATGTTTACAATCATATAAAGAATTCCTTTATGATAGCATGACAGACTTGCCGATGAAAGTATGAAAGTCATATTTTTAGGAGTATTTAAGCAATGAAATTTGAATTAGTTACAAAGTTTTCACGATTACATATCAGGAAGGTTACTAATGAAAAAAATATACTGCCAAGCCGTGGACATTTTTTGTAGTTTTTTTAATGGCATGGGATAATATTTCAGTTGTCATTTGTTTCACTGCAAGATTGACATGTGTCTGAGAGGAAAATTTAACACAGCTGCAGGAGAAAATGCCGCCTAGCGGTAAGGAGCTAAAACTAGCACAGTATGTTATTCGTGTCTTTTGATGACTAGATTAGCTAGTTTGTTACGACATCTTGAGGTAAACTCATGGTTTGTGTTGGAGTTGAGAGACGAGTCTGCAAAGCGTTTGCTGAAATTGATTTTCCGTGGTGGGTATTTTAACGGTATGAAGAATTAGGGTAAAAAAACTGGTCGTTAGAAGAAAAAGGATGCTAGCCACAAGTACGTAACGAATTTTAGTTAGCATCGCTCATAGGTACTCATAACTTTCTGTTCACTTTTTTTTTAAGCAACAGAGAGCAAGAAAATAAGAACAAAGTTACGCACGATCTTGAAGCGAGGAATAAAAAGAAAGCGAAGGAAGATGAATGCGTGCACATCGTACTGGAGCTTCTGGTGGATCGTAGTGACTGTACTCTCGGTCGGTAGCTGCGAGACCCGTTAATCACAGAGGAAAACCTCATCCGAGGTGTCATGTGATTATCTAACGAAGACAAAGTATACCACTTCTGATCATGCTATCTTCCCCTCTCTTTTTTTACTTCCTTCTGAAACTTTTACTCTTGAAACTTGCAATGCAGACTTCTGTTGTCTCTCAGGAGGTAGGCCTACGTGAACTCCTAGGAATTCTGCGATCTTGAAAAAAAAATAATATTGATTTTTTTTAGTATCTCTTAACATTATTGAGATACAGTATTGCTATCGTACAGTATAGCGGAAGTGTTTGTTCCTTCGGAGGGGGGGGGGCTAGCGCTATTGTCTCTGAATATGGGTAAATTCCTCCTCCCTTCCTTTTATTACTCTTAAGGGTTTTGAAACGCCTAGGAATGTTCAGGTATACGGAATTTGCTGGTGGTTGTTGTGAATAACATGAAGTAGGCCTAGTGCCTAGGTCGCAGATTGCTCGGCCTTATAGGCTTTGATGGTAACAACTTTTACTGCCATCTAGTTGTTACATAAGGAGTCACGTCAAAACTCCCATTTGAATTGCATTAGCGACTGTACTGCCATCTCGTGTCCGTTTACGGCGAACAGGTGGCGATCCTGGCGGTTGTTCTCTTCAAAGTGCTACCGATTTTAACATAGTGATGAGCAATCTTTTATATATGTTATCTTTCCAACACAGCTTCATTTCTTACTCTGTCCACTTCACACGCTCCAGCCTTCTCTATATTCACATTTCAAATGCTTCTATTAACTTTTATTCGCTTCGTTATAAAGTCCACGTTTCTGCCCCATAGAATGCTACACTCCACACAAAGCACTTCACTAGTCTCTTCCTTAGTTCTTTCTCCAGAGGTCCGCAGAAAATGTTACTTTTTCTATTAAAATCTTCCTTTGCCATTGCTACTCTCCTTTTGATTTATTAAATCTAGTAATAAAGTTGCCATGTATTGTGGGTCCCTATCACCACGACATGGCGCGTCCTCAGGTTGCGGATAGAGGAGACGGCCTCCAGATATGGAGGGTAGCTGTGAATATATTGAATAAGCAGTCGTGGACAGCCGATGAGGGGTGGTCCTCCAGCTTGGGGGTTGGGCGAAGGGCTAACAACCCATCACCGTAAAAAAAAAACTCAAAATAAGCTTCGGAATTGGACTGATTCTCTGGCACGACCGCAGCAAAGAAGACTGGATTAATCTTGGTCAGGATAGGGACCAATGGCGGGCTTATGTGAGGGCGGCAATGAATCTTCGGGTTCCATAGAGCCAGTAATTATGTAATAAAGTTGATGAATACTTGTGACTCACATTTTGGTATTATCATTTTCGCTTTGTATTTTCCATTTTGTAAGATTTTAACGTAACACAACTGAAAAACAGATGAACTTAACCCGAAATCATAACAGTGCCCAAAGGCAAACAAAACCAACGCAAAAGTATAGGATACGTTCGTTTCAATATAGAACGTAGCAAGCGCTGTCGTTCTTACAAGTGGACTATTATCTTTGCAGAGCTTTGAGTGCTTCCTGTTGGTCTTTTCTGTAGAAACAGCGTCCCATCATAGGCTTTACCCAGGCTAAAGTATAGGCCTACATCGAATCTAGAAGTGTCAGATTTGTTCAGAATTTTGGTAAATAATGCCTTTGCCTCATCTGGAAGCTCATTTCTTCTAGTTTTCAAAAACATACAATTTGTACCCATTATCTTAATAATTTCATAATTATCTGGACATTTTTAATGTAAGTGCACTATACTTTCTATACCGTACGCTATTTCAGTGTCTGTTTTCTCCTACTTCACATTTTCCGACATTTGTTATCCTTTCGACGGAAAAAAGTAGATTTCCAATTGGGCAAGAGACTTCATTGAGGCACCAAATTAAAGCTCAAACGTGTGGCTGTGTTTTGAAGTGAAATTTTATTATTGTCAAATGATTGTAATTATTTTTTCCCCGAAACATACAAATATATGTATGCATTTTTTCCCAAAGTGCTTATAATATAATGTAATGTGACATATTTATTGACTGGTTCAAGAATGGTTCAGTGGTGAAGTGTGGTGAGAGAGTGAAGTTATGGTTTAAAATGACAGTGAATAGTTTCGATCAGTGATAATTTATAGCGTGTTCTCTAGTGTCAGTGAAATGTGTTCTGAAGTGTCAGTGAAATGTGTCATAGTGCCAGTGCAGTGAGTGAGATGAGAGTGAAGTGAAAGGTTATCACTTAATCAGTATCAATGTGAAACTTGTGTAGGGCCTATACATATGTGGGTTGTAATAGAAAATTAGGTTCACTTATTAATTAAGTTATTTTATGTATTATTATTGTTAGTGTAATTATTGTGTATTAATTGTATTGTGTATTTTAATTGTAATGTGTATTACTTTTATTGTGTATAATTAAGTTACCACTGCCACCGGGTGTTTGCCCACTTGCAGTGTAAATACATACATACATACCTACATACATACATACATACATACATACATACATACATACATACATACATACATACATACATACAGTCCACATCTGTGGAGTAACGGTTAGCGCGTCTGGCCGCGAAACCAGGTGGCCCGGGTTCGAATCCCGGTCGGGGCAAGTTATCTGGTTGAGGTTTTTCCGGGGTTTTCCCTCAACCCAATACGAGCAAATGCTGGGTAACTTTCGGTGCTGGACCCCGGACTCATTTCACTGGCATTATCACCTTCATATCATTCAGACGCTAAATAACCTAGATGTTGATACAGCGTCGTAAAATAACCCAATAAAATAAAATAAAAATAAAAAATACATACATACATTAAAAATTTTTTCAAATTTTTCAAATTTCAAGTTTACTCACAATTTACATTTTAAATTAATACATATGAATAGATACCAGAAATGAGCATATGCTCGTGCTCGTGTACAGTCCAGTAGTCTACATACATATACATACATACATACATACATACATACATACATACATACATACATACATACATACATACATACATACATACATACATACATACATACATACATACATACATACATACAAGATAAATAATTTTAGTATCTAACATTCTCCATATGTAGCAGATCATTTTGTCGAAAGAAGTTTTACCCTGGGTCAATTTTCAATGGTGTTAGGTCGGTCCAAAATGTTATTAATTTTTTTTCTTTGAGCCCCCCCAAATTCGATTTTCAAGTTTGAATTATATAAATTGCTTAGTTTACTACCAAGAATCATGTCAACAAAGTTTGAAAGACATTAAGGAAAAAATGTGGATTTTTATCCTAAGAGTCGATGTATAGGGGAGGGTTGGGTAGTATCGAACATCGGGTAATATCGGAGAGTGAGTTTCTTTCATCTACAATCAGATGATAATACCTGAATGACATGGTTACGTTTCTGTGATGTCGCATACAGAAACGTAACCATGTCATTTATGTGCTACCATGTGGTGGTAGATGAAAGAAACGCTCTGTCCGACATTACCCGATATCTGATACTACCCAACTCTCCCCTACGTATCTTAAATGAGGTGTTAGCTAACCACGTGTAAGTAACCGGTGATTGTGAATGGGGAACAGAAATGACATTTTAATAATAACAGTTACTTTTTAACTGTAGTTTCTTAACACATTGTTACTACATTTTAACCGAGGTTGTTTCACATCGCCATATGTTCCTTTGAAATATGAGTTTACTTTTCCCGGTCTCTTAATATTGATTTCGAAATTCATTAGGCCTAACACGAAACTTCCACCTCTGCAATACCCCCGTGCATCCCGTTTATTGCATTAGTAATGACAGTGGCATGAACCGAGTTTATGTGTGTATAAAAAGAGTGGCAAGAACGTTTAAGAAAGGAAATATCATTAATTTTACTGCGGTATGAAAGGGAACAAGAAATGTTTAGATCTGAAGGCCAGTGCCTTGTGAAAAGAAAGGCATCTTTCTTCTTAAAGAGATAAAAGGCTAAGGCGATTTTATGTCTAATTGAACGCGTCATTCGCATCCACACTGCCGCTAATCTCTTGTCCCTGTGCCCATGTTCCTCTGACTGAAGATAAATTAAAAATTAAAAAAAAAAAAAAAAGTTTATTCCCTTGAACCCACCCTTTATTACAGGCTTAACATCGTAACCGCTTTCCTTTTTTCCTTTTCCAGAACTGTTACTCTTTCATTCGAATGTTTTGTAGGTAGTCTTAGAGTGAAAAGCATAACGGCTGTATTGTAGCCTACACGTGAGTCCAGATAGTATGTCTGGTCCGATTCTAAGCGACATTCAAGACTCTTAACTTGATAAGATACACATTAACAACAGAATACCGATTGCGTGGACCGTATAAAAAAGTATGACATTTTTGTTAAAATGAATTTTTCGTTTCTTTTTTTTTTTTTTCTATAAATGTTTCGTAATTACCTGCTGTACATGTTTGCAAAGTTTCAAGGGGGTAAGACGATTCGAAATCCCACTAATGACGCCAAAATCAAAGGTCCACGCTCTTGAACAGTCAATTTTAAATTCGATTTCCTCTGATGTAATATTGGTGCATTTTTGTTAATCCAAATCACTAAGGGAGCTATTCATAGACATTTCGCTAGCCCGAGCTACAAGCGTGCTAAACTAACCCCGGCTATCGACTGGTTACTTGTGCAGGATTCATATATCATATCATATCATATCATATCATATCATATCATATCATATCATATCATATCATATCATATCATATATCATATCATATCATATCATATCATATCATATCATATCATATCATATCATATCATATCATATCATATCATATCATATCATATCATATCATATCATATCATATATCATATCATATATCTAGCTGTACCCTGCGCTCCGCTGCACCCGTTAGAAATAAATATAAAGTAATGTATTACATAATTAAAATAGGACATTTGATCCAGGCAACATTCCTGTTTGATAGAAGATAAATCGTTTAATATGTTACTTAATTTAAATTGTAGGCTATTTAAAAAAAATTAAAATGCGATTATTTTGGTCCAGAGATACTCATTTGGTGCAATGACAATTCCTTTAACATGTTTCTTATTTTTTACTACATGCAACCATAGTTTAATGAAGATTGACATCATTTAGATTTATTGTTTATACGTTATATTACTTGCTATATTATGTTTCCATTGAATTATGGTAATAACTTAAATTTAACCCTTGTTTTCTACTTCTTCAGCAAATGGCGCTTGGCCCACTATGGTTCTGAACACTTCAAGTAACTTAAATAGTGATACAGCACATATAGTGATAAGTAATTATATTTATTTCTTTCGAAAATGCAAGAATTCACGATCTCCTATGTACCATTGCCATGGAATGAATAAATGTGTTTTTTCTTCCTACTCAAAAATTTTATATTTTGCACAAAGGAGTTATTGCAGGAACAACAATGCTATAATCTTAGGCTGCGGTGAAAATGTATTATATTGTTATTTTAAAAGTCTTGTGTATCCTTTAACCGATATTACTTCATACAAACACAGAAACATTCTCTGTAGGCTGTGTTTAATAGCTTTCGTTTGTTGTTGTTGTCCAAGGCCCCTTATAGACGAAGTCATTTGTTTTTTATTTCATTACAGCAGAGATGGCGTTATATAAATTTTAAAACTTATTTATCTCATTAAATATCACTCCTATCAAAATCTTGCATAGAATAAAACTTATCGGAATTAATTTTTTAAAAAGTTTTGTTATGTAACATTTTTCACGAAAATTAATATAAGGGAGATATTTCGATTTATTTAATTCAAGCCCCCTTATAATCCCCCTTTTAAATAAAATATTTTGAATGCCATATAGCCTAAAATCTAAGTTAAACGACTTAACTTATATTCCAATTTTCATATATATCAGTTCAGCCATTATCGCGTGAAAAGGTAACAAACGTCCAGACAGACAGAAAAAAAAAGCGATTTTCGCTTTCAGAATGATTAATTATACATGCTAACACCAGTTATTTTTGGAAAATCGAAAATTACTAGAAAAAGTTTGGCTACAGATTTATTATTAGTATAGATATATCATATCATATCATATATCATATCATATCATATCATATCATATCATATCATATCATATCATATCATATCATATCATATCATATATCATATCATATATCGTATCATATCATAGATCATATCATATATCATATGATATATCATATGATATCATATATCATATCATATCATATCATATCATATCATATCATATCATATCATATCATATCATATCATATCATATCGCTAACACTGGTTTATGAATACGAAAGACGTTAGTTCGCAGATCATCCACCGGAAGCCCACGCTAAGAATGTCTATGAATACGGCCCTAAGGCTTTTAAAATTTTGCAGGTAAGGAGTTCAAATATTTTCTGTATATTCCCTGTACTATGATTAATTTTATTCATGCATTTTTTCCAACTCTATAACCAACAATATATATATATGACATAAACAAAGTAATAACAAAAATTTGAACTTATTTCACAAGTTATTTTTCTTTCTAATCTGGCATTATTAAAAAATGAATGAATAGTTATCTTTCTAACATAGCAATGGTGGTGTTCAAAAATATTCAGACTGATTGAACGAAATTTATATGAGTAGAATTTTGAATATTAATTTACCCCTTCTGTTTTTTTTTTTAGAAAAGAATAAACATTATCAATAATATTGTGTGATGAATGTCAAATTTTGGTGACTTAATTAAGTTTCTAAGATTCATATATGTACCAAAAATGAAAGCTGTATCTCAAAATGTAGAAAATTTCAGGTTCTCACTATAGGCTACGGCGCATGCATGTGTTTGGTTTCATGAGATAACGAATGGAATATAATACAGGGACATCATTTTATTTTTACTAGCATTTTTAATATTAACCTGGCTATACCTTTACAGAACCGGAAACACCGTTCGCTACCCTTTTCCACGGCTGGAGTTCGATGATACTGGCGTAAAACACAAACAAATCACTTTACTAGGTATAGGAGGGAAGAAAAGTAGCTCATCCATTTACGTAAACTAGGAAATATCGCGATTTTGAGTTCGGTAATTTTCATTAGCTTTTTGTTTAATCAAAATGCAGTATTGTATTAACAATAAGTGTTTTTACTCACGAACTGAGTTATCCATGCGAACGTATTCATTATGTAGTGTATATTATACTGTCTACAGCACATTAGTGTACAATTTAGAGAATGAAGTTCAATTGAAAAATAATCATAATATGAATATTTAAACACATATTTGAAAATGGTGGCCGTTCATTTCGATGCAGACTTCAGTTCTTTTGTGCATATTATCGCACTATAGACTATTACATCTAATTCAATTGCCAGTTTCGCCCTTCGTACTAGTAACTCATGTTGAAATAATTCTGTACCTACTCTATAAAAGAGTACCTTACGTACTGTAAATTCAATCTTCACTTCTGCCCGACCCGCACAGATTAAATTACTCAGACATGCTATCTACTGTCTGTCCAAGTGGTTATGCCGCAGGATCTTAGAAACAGGGGAAATCACGTGACAGTTAATTACTTAACGAGGCCCTTTTATTTAAGTTATTTTAAACAGTTGTATAATATTACGTAAACGTCCAATTCCTAACCTAAATTGTTTTCAGAAAAGAGCTAAGAGGCTTTTACAGAGGAGCGAACAGAAGCAGGTGGGGAAAACCGGGATGCGACGTAGGCAAACGGACAGTACCTGTAAATATGATTTAATATTGAAAGCTGTTTCGTCACTGGAAAACGCGAACATTTTTCTGGAACGTACTGTACTCACTAACTCAGTACTGTTTACTATATGCGGCCTTGATTCTGTCTGGAGGAGAGTTGAAACTTCATTAGCAGAAGGGGTGGGAGTGAAGTACTTTCAAAAACTCAGGTACAATAAAAATTGAAATAAAAATAAAACGATGTCCTTGTATATTAATTATATTATGGGATTGCAACAGCTCGTTCTGCCCAATTAGACGGATGCTATCCCATTAGAGTCTCTCGTTGCCATGGAAAACATTTTATTTATGTTGTTGACAGTTTACTTAATAAAGCATTGACTGTGAAACATAAATGACGTTTTCTGAAAATAAATTGACAAATTTTGAAATAAATCGAGAAGAACTGTAATGCAATTAAAGTCAAATATTGACGAGGAATAGTGACGGTCGATTCGGAGTTGATTTTCAATAAATACAGGATGGTTACAATTAAACTGACGGTGTTCAGCGTGGTACAGCATGGACCCTAATGGTTGTAGGAATGTGAAACTTCGTAGATATGCTAATTAACCAATGCGATCGTGAATTATGCAAAAAAATTATTAGTTCCAAGTCTCGACACCAGGTGTAAATTTGGCGCTATAAGCAGTCAAAACGTGCATTTGTCTGTAACTCTGAAGTCAGTATGTTCTTCCGGTTGCATTGCACTGTGTCCTTTCCCTGTTCCTTGTTGACGCAACAGAAAATTTTATACTAGATATGAAATAATATTACAGATTCAATTGACAATATATTTCACGAAATAGCTATCGAATTGACATTTTATTTCACGCAACACCCACCGAAATAAAATCAGCTTTTACTTGAAAATCACCAAAAATACGGTGCCTATTTATGGTGTAAGATCAAATAGTCCAAGAGTGTTCTGTTGAAGACGAAAATGGTTTCTTATTGCAATTTATTTTATAATTCTATGAAATTTCATTTTAGTAACAAATTAATCTTTTCTTCTTTAGAAACCCCTTAAGTCATGAAATACAAAGTTTTGAGGGAAAAAAACTGTTTAAAAGAAACTCATGGGTTAAGAATTGAAATATTTGAAATGGGAAATATTCGTAAAAACATAACGAATATTTCTGTATGCAAAAGAATATATTCATGTTTGAAAATGTTTTACTTATGGCGTTTCTCAAAACCTGATAAATAAAAAAAAACAATTTATTTATTTCATAAATTAATTGAAAATTTGTTTAAAAATAATACGAATTTTGTTCTGAAAACTAATACTTAGAAGCTAACTTCATAATTTTTTATCTCATGGGAACAAATTTTACTCTAACCTGTATGATATGTCATTGAAGACATAAATAATAAAGTTCTGCATAAAATAATCTAATACAATAATAGATGACAACAATATTACTATAAAAATCCAAAATTCAGACAAAATAATTAACCTACCAAACACAACAGTTTAGGCTATAATTATGTTCAATCTGTGTCAGCCTTGTCGCTGACGTTAATAATTAATAATTTATTTATTTAATCTGGCAGAGCTAAGGCCAGTAGGCCATCTCTTCCGCCCAGCCAGACTCTAATTCTAATTGAATACAATTGCTTACATAGTTATTACATTAATATCTAGACCATAAAACAACATGAAAGTAAATAATGAAAGTTGGATAAGTAATGTTAGTGTGACAATAATAAACATTGGTAAGAAATAGTTATACTAATAAAAATAATAATAATAATAATAATAATAATAATAATAAAATAATAATAATAGTAGTAGTAACAATAATAATAATAATAATAATAATAATAATACTTACTTACTTACAAATGGCTTTTAAGGAACCCGAAGGTTCATTGCCGCCCTCACATAAGCCCGCCATCGGTCCCTATCCTGTGCAAGATTAATCCAGTCTCTATCATCATACCCCACCTCCCTCAAATCCATTTTAATATTATCCTCCCATCTACGTCTCGACCTCCCTAAAGGTCTTTTTCCCTCCGGTCTCCCAACTAACACTCTATATGCATTTCTGGATTCGCCCATACGTGCTACATGCCCTGCCCATCTCAAACGTCTGGATTTCAAGTTCCTAATTATGTCAGGTGAAGAATACAATGCGTGCAGTTCTGTGTTGTGTAACTTTCTCCATTCTCCTGTAACTTCATCCCGCTTAGCCCCAAATATTTTCCTAAGCACCTTATTCTCAAACACCCTTAACCTATGTTCCTCTCTCAGAGTGAGAGTCCAAGTTTCACAACTATATAGAAGAACCGGTAATATAACTGTTTTATAAATTCTAACTTTCAGATTTTTGGACAGCAGACTGGATGATAAGAGCTTCTCAACCGAATAATAACACGCATTTCCCATATTTATTCTGCGTTTAATTTCCTCCCGAGTGTCATATATATTTGTTACTGTTGCTCCAAGATATTTGAATTTTTCCACCTCTTCGACGGATAAATCTCCAATATTTATATTTCCATTTCGTACAATATTTCCGTCACGAGACATAATCATATACTTTGTCTTTTCGGGATTTACTTCCAAACCGATCGCTTTACTTGCTTCAAGTAAAATTTCCGTGTTTTCCCTAACCGTTTGTGGAATTTCTTCTAACATATTCACGTCATCTGCATAGACAAGAAGCTGATGTAGCCCGTTCAATTCCAAACCCTGCCTGTTATCCTGAACTTTCCTAATGGCATATTCTAAAGCGAAGTTAAAAAGTAAAGGTGATAGTGCATCTCCCTGCTTTAGCCCGCAGTGAATTGGTATAATAATAATTAAATAATAATAATAATAATAATAATAATAATAATAATAATAATAATAATAATAGTAATGAGATAATTTAGATATTTATCTGTGATATACATAACCATTAAACATTGAGAAACCTGAAACAGCTATTATTGTTAACAAGAATTGTTAGAAAAATATTTCGTTAGCCTATTCTTAAATTGGTTTGATGTCTGACAGTCCCTGACATACTCGGTAGGGAATTCCAAAGCCGAGGAACAGTCACAGTGAAAGAAGATGAATATGAGGATGTTCGGTGGGAGGGAATGGATAATATTGAGGAGTGTTGTGATCGTGTGCCTAGGTTATGATGGGTGGATAAATTTTGTAAACGAGACGCAAGATAGACAGGAGTGGAGAAATGCAATATGTGAAAGAGAAGGGAAACACAGTGGATTTTCCTACGATCTTCTAGACGGAGCCAGGATAACATTTCGAGGGATGGTGTTACGTGATCAGCCCGGCGAATATTCCACACTTTAGGGCCATCTCAACGAAACCTTTTTCAAGCGTACATGTCACAACAAAAATACCTTTCGACTTGTGGCATTTTTCTACAAAATGTTATATCTATCCCTATAAGAACAGGAATTAGCAATAAATTTAATTCTGTAAAAATTTGACTTATGACATTTCTCAAAAAACCGATTCAAATATAAAGAACAGTAAACAAAGGAAGACACCGCTAATTTAATACGTATGTACGTAGCCTCGTATGCTTAGACAGAAGCACGTTTTTTATTGCTGTGTCGAAGTGATTCGTGGAAGCTTCCTGTTACTTGTTGCCTGCAGGATATTTCTGCGGTCATTGAGTCGCAAGCTCCGATATAAAAAGGAACTAAAAGAAAGAATACCACTCGTCACCTGTCAAACACAATGCCGATACGCTGAAATGAGACAGCCTCGTTACTGCAGCATTATACTAAATTTCGACTTTATAGTCAGCTGCAAAACCGGAAGAGTAAGTTTTGATATCTTCCGTAACGGGCACTTTGTCAATAATTTGGCAGCCATGTCTAATACGACGGTAGGGACATCTGTTTGTGTTCTGATAAAAAGACTCCAACATTAATTACAATGAAGCAGAGGGCTACTTCCTTCTATTCCATAGCGGTTCCAAGAATAAAGTACTTTACAAAGCGATTGCCTATGCTTTGAGAATATAGGATATTCGGAACAAGAATTTCAGGTTTCTCCACTCGAAGGTTCCAACAGCTTTTGAGCTAGACAAAAGTAAAATGTGTTTGAGGAATGAAGCGAATTGAGTTTGCTAGTGTACTCTGTTACATTTATAACTTACAAATGGATTTGCAATGCTCAGCGTTGAATTCACAGCCGGCTGTACGTTGTTCATATTTTAGAAGATGATTTATCAAATTGTTCCACAATGTGCAAATGGTTTTGTAGCAACATAACCTCAGTGTTAAGATCTACAGCAGTCTTGCGATGGTGACTAATACAGGGATATCATTTTATTTTTACTTCAATTTTTATTGTACCTGAGTTTTTGAATGTACTTCACTCCCACCCCTTCTACTAATGAAGTTCCAACTCCACACAGAGCCAAAACAGCAGATAGTAAGCAGTACTGAGTTACTGAGTATAGTACGTTCCAGAAATATGTTCGCGTTTTCCAGTGACGAACTAGCTTTCAATATTGAATCATATTTTCGCACAGGTACTGTCCGTTTGCATACGTCGCATCCCTATTTCCCCCACCTGCTTCTGCTCGCCCCTCTGTAAAACCTGGGCTGTCTTAGCTCTTTTCTGAAAACATTAATTTCTCTTAGGAATTGGGCGTTTACGTAATATTATACAGCTGTTTAATTTAACTTAAATAAAAGGGCCTCGTTAAGTAATTAACTGTCACGTGATTTCCTCCCTTTCTACAATCATGCGGCACAACCACTTGGACGGACAGTAGATAGCATGTCTGAGTAATTTTATATTTTCGGGTCGGGCAGAAGTGAAGATTGAATTTGCAGTACGTAGAGTAGGTACAGAATTATTTCAACATGAGTTACTAGTACGAAGGACGAAACTGGCAATTGGAATTAGATGCAATAGTCTATAGTGCGATAATATGCAGAAAAGAACTGAAGCCTGTATCGAAATGAACGGCCACCATTTTCAAAATTGTGTTTAAATATTCATATTATGATTATTTTTCAATTTAACTTCTTTCTCTATATTGTATGCTAATGTGCTGTAGGCAGTATAATATACACCGCATAATGAATACGTTCGCATGGATAATCACTTCGTGAATAAAAACACTTATTCTTAATACAGTACTGTACTTTGATTAAAGAAAAACCTAATGAAAATTATCAAACTCAAAATCGCGATATTTCCTAGTTTACGTAAATGGATGAACTACTTTTCTTCTTTCCTATACCTAGTAGAGTGATTTGTGTTTTACGCCAGTATCATCGAACTCGAGTCTTGGAGGGGGGAGAAAGCGGTGTTTCCGGTTCTCTAAAGGTATAGACAGGTTAATATTAAAAATGTTAGTAAAAATAAAATGATGTCTCTGTATTTGGGGGCGAGAGCTATTTTCTGCCCGCAGCGCGCGCGCGGAGCTCTTTTACCTGTAAACATTGCTAAAGAATGTACAGATCTCAGAACACAGCGCATCGTGACGGAACAAAAGCGCCCATGCAATAAAATTTCAAGGAAGAGTGGAAGATACAATATTTATGCTTCGAACATGGTGATGAAGTCCAGTGTTTGTGTAAAAAAATATCATTTGCAAAAAAAAGCAACATAAAACGGCATTATGAAACGCAAGATTAAAAAAATATATATGGGCATTATTCAGGGGAAGAGAGAAATAAATTCATTTCGGAATTGATATCGAAGATAAATTAATTTACATTTGGGTCAGTAGATTGTATCTAGATTCCTTTTATTTCTTTATTTTAAATGTATTGTTGATGTTTCATTTGTTGCTTATTTCTGGATATTTACTTTTATTAGACTACGTGTTTCTTTAATTTAGAAATCATATTTTATCGTTGATTGCACTTAAACTTATACTATTACTAAGCTCAAAAAGCCAATTCACTTTTATTCCAATAACTATTTTCAAGATTTTGAGCAAATATGAACTAAACATTTTGAAAACTTTGATGCAAGGAGCTTTTTTAGTAACGTCAATATAAAATATACTTAAAAATATAATTTCACAACTATTAGAACTAATTGCACCAAATTTTGCACAGATATTATTACAGATCTGTTTATATAGTTTAATTTTCACAAATTTTTGACTGAAATTGTGGAAGTTTTAAAAGTCACACATATCCCCTTAAATGATTGGCCCCAAAAATTACGATGGCTCTCAATATCTTAATTTAATCAATTTGTATTTTTTTTGTGTTACGTGCATCTCACAAATCACTCTAAGAAAACTCATTACATAATCACGCCTGGAGAGTAAGCACTACATTTTCACAATCATACAATCAATATACTCTATTTCAATCAATATTGTCGTTATTATTTTTTTGAACAGATACTCAAAAATACTTGGAGATCACACACGTCGAGCAGGTAGACCCTATTAGTTTCTCTTAACCAATGAAGTGAAGTATTTACATAATAAATAATTGCTTTTAACAAGAAAATGGTTTGCATACAATTAACTTTTCCTATTTCTCTTTTTGTTCCTAAAACACCCTTCCCATTGCGATTTGTTTATATATGTACATGTATATTAAATAATTGAATAATTAGCCCTATTACTTAGCCAGAAATTTAGTAACGCAACTTATTGTAATAATTGCTGCCTTTATTCGCTGCATGTGCATGTACATCCCTGTTGTCTACGTTACAGTGGATGCGCTATGCGCCCGTGATCAAGGTCGAGCTCTTCTACCGTGATTGGGAGCTAATATCGTCTCATCCCTGATCTACAGTGTTACATCATTATAATATTTTATTTGTAAATAATGACGAAATAATCCTAAGAACTCCAGTGTTGTATAAAAACAGTGACATGAAGATTCTTAACGCTTTCTGGACGCCAAAACTACCACTTGACTCTAAAGTAGTGTTGCAAGATGGGTTTTGTAAAAATTAGGAATATTCCCGATTTTTTAAAAAAGACCAGGAAACGGGTATTTCAGACATTTTATGTTTATCCTACTGTTTATGAAACAAAATAAGGTTGTTTAGTCAACTGTCCGAAGATAGGTTTGAAGCTCATAAATGACACCAATAATGCATCACTCATGAGGAAAATAAGTCAGAAGATAATGAACCAGGGTGATCAGTTCCTTTCCCCCTCCATTGTATATATCGCTGACTACTTAACCGTAAAATTTATATCTTACTAGCTGAAAAAAATTGTTTATTTAACTTAATTCTGAGTTTCATGAAGAAAGAATACACATCTTGATTACACAACTTTTAACACTGTATCACTTCGGAATATGTATGGTAAGACTTTCCCGTGTTAAATTTCAACGTACCTCGTTTACATATTTCGACCTATTTATGGGTCATCTTCAGAACTGGTCGTTGTTGGTCTTGGTGCCACTTGTTCTGTTTCCTGTGAGGGTGTGTTCCTGTGGTATGGTGTAGAGTCAAAGAGTGTGTGTGTGTTTTGAAGTTGAGTTGTGTGCTGAGAATTTCTCACACCATTACGCGACGAGATGTTACTGATTCAATTTTTGCGTACTAGCCGGTGGCTGAGGCTGCTTTGCGTTCTTGCTCCGCTAACGAAAAAACCGCGAGGCAAACAACAAGCGAGGCTGCCGGGAAAGGCATCCTCGCTTCGTGGATATGCGGCGCAATGGAATAACAGCCACTGCAGGAGAATACATATAAGAATCCATACTTTTCTCTTCTGTTTTCGTTCATTCTTTCTTCCTCTCTTTCTTTCATTATTTCTTTCTTTCTTAAAACGAGTTCGTAAAATAATTGAGTTTGAAAATGAGTGACGCTTGTTCCTCTTAACGACTCCCGAATGTAAACACGCAATGTACTGCGTCACTGTTCCTGTTTCATGTGGATTTAGCCGTTCATAACATCAGTGGAAAATATACTTTTTCCTTTCACCTGACGAGAAAGTGGGATACAACATTGGGAGGCTTCATATAATTTAATTCTTTTGCCAGAACTGGAAAATATCCAAACCAAAGCTCATCAGAATAATCACCATTGTATTCGGTCTTGTTTAGAAGAGTCTCTTTTCTTCGCTGCGTTTCCTGGCTATTTGTTATCTCTCTATTCTCTTTAGCTCCCATTTCCTTCCTATAATGTCTTTCTCAGTCTCTTTTCCTACAGTCATTCTTGTTGTTTTCCCCAGTTCCTTTCTGCTCTTTGCCCGCCGTAAGTCCTCCTCTCTTCTTGTCTCTGCGTCTGCAGGAAGCTGTGGACTATTGTTGTGTCTGTGCATATGAAATTGAACATAAACTTCGGACGCCCACATTCGTACCAAGCTGCCTGGTTTGAGAGCCGCCAGGTGTGACTTATCTCAGCCTCTTGTACTCAAGGGGCGGGGATCAAGCTCCGTCGTGCAGTTTTACATTCCTCTTTACTTTAGACGGTAAACCACTTGACCTCTAGTAACGGGTGTCCATCAGTCAGGTTGAACTGGCTGTGATTTACTGTAGTTCCTTATTCTCATGCTACTTATTTACTTTTGCTTAGCACTCCTGCCAATAAGTGGGGTAATATGATTATCAGATTGAAGATTTTTCAATATTACTTTAATTATTCTACGTAATTTTCCCTTCAATTCCACGTACAGGGACATCATTTTATTTTTACTAACATTTTTAATATTAACTTGCCTATACCTCTGGATCAACTATGTTTGCTACCCCGTTCCACGACTGGAGTTCGATGATACCGGCGTAATATAAAAACAAATCACTTTACTAGGTATAGGAGGGAAGAAAAGTAGTTCATCCATTTACGTAAACTAGGAAATATCGCGATTTTGAGTTTGATCATTTTCATTAGGTTTTTGTCTAATCAAAATACAGTACAGTATTAACAATGAGTGTTCTTACTCACGAACTGAGCTGTCCATGTGGACGTATTCATTATGCAGTGTATATTATACTGGCTACAGCACATTAGCGTACAATATAGAGAATGAAGTTAAATTGAAAAATAATCATAATATGTATATGTAATCACATTTTTTAAAATGGTGGCCGTTCATTTCGATGCAGGCTTTAGTTCTAATGTGTATATTATCGCACTATAGACTATTTTACCCAATCCCAATTACTAGTTTCGTCCTTCGTACTAGTAACTCATGTTGAAATAATTCTGTACCTACTCTATAAAAGAGTACCTTACGTACTGTAAATTAAATCTTCACTTCTGCCCGACTCGCACAGATAAAATTACTCAGACATACTATCTACTGTCCGTCCAAGTGGATTATGTCGTACGGTCGTAAAAGGGAGGAAATCACGTGACAGTTAATTACTTAAAGAGACCCTTTTATTTAAGTTATTTTAAACAGTTGTATAATATTACGTAGACGTGCAATTCCTAACAGGAATTGATGTTCTGAGAAAGGAGCTAAGACAGCCCAGCCACTAGCTGGCGAATAAAAGCTGGTGGGGGAAACCGGGATATGACGTAGGCAAATGGACGACAGTACCTGTGCGAAAATGATTCATTATTGAAAGCTCTTTCGTCACTGGAAAACGCGAACATATTTTTGGAACGTACTGTTTACTATGACCGTAAGGCTACTATGACTGTATATGCAGTCTTGGTTCTGTGTAGAGGACGGTTAAACTTCATTAGTAGAAGGGGTGGTAGTGAAGTATATTAAAAAACTCAGGTACAATAAAAATTGAAGTAAAAATAAAATGATGTCCCTGTATTTGTCCATTAACAGTCTTACTAATAAACCGTGTATAGTTTTTATACGAGACTTACGCAGAGTTCGGAGAGAAAACGTTACTAATAAACCATGCATAAGCGATGAATGTATAATCAGCCTGTAACTATACAATGGGAATTGCTTTGCAGTAGTTATATATACGAAACCCCTTGTTTAAGCGTTGTATATAGAGAAAAAATGGCCGCCTCTCTAACAGCTGTTCGTATCAACTGTCATTTTATGATGATGGTTGTCTTGTAACCACAGAAGAACAAACCAAAGAGCACAGAATAATTAGAATAATATTGCTGTAGCTTGTACTCTTTGATCAAAATATAGTGTGGTAATCGATCAGAGCCAGTTGTACTATCGAAACTTAACACGGCGCACTAGAGCGCTCTACCGGATGCAATAGAGAACCTCAGATATTCTATTACCTTTCGTAACGAAGTAATGACGAAACTGTGACGTAGCTGTGTAACAGTTGTACTGTTATACACGACGTATGTAGTGATTATTAGTAAGGAATTTACACACGACTTATAAACGAGCTACTCATTGTATAAGACAGTTAAACGTCTGTATATAGAGTTTTTATTAGTAAGACCATATATGTATACTAACTGTTTGCATTATTAGTTGCTATTTCTCGTTCAGTTATTTAGATTAATAATACTAATATGCATATGAATAATTTCGAGGGAAAAATTGTTCCGGAGCTGGGTATCGAACCCGGGACCTTTGGTTTAACGTACCAACGCTCTACCACTGAGCTACTCGGGAACTCTAACCGACACCGATCCAATTTTTCCCTCTATATCCACAGACCTCAAAGTGGGCTGACAACCGTCAAGCAACCAACTTCGAGTTCACACTAACTCCGTGTGACTTAAATTGTGGTTTTATGTTAACAAACAGTGACGTGTATTATGCAAATCAAGATTTCAGGTATAACTCCCTGTAATTGGATCGGTGTCGGTTAGAGTTCCCGAGTAGCTCAGTGGTAGAGCGTTGGTACGTTAAACCAAAGGTCCCTGGTTCGATACCCGGCTCCGGAACAATTTTTCCCTCGAAATTAATCAAATCAACTTTACAGGGAGTTATACCTGAAATCTTGATTTGCACTAATATGCATAGATCTTAAGCTTTGTTTCATAGTATAGAAATATAAAAATGTTTGCTTTTGCATTATCTTTTTCTTGTTTTGTGTTACTCTAGTTGAGGGGTTGGGTGTAAGAAAGGCACTTCCTTCAAAAGCAAGTTTTGAGAAAATTGATGTTGAAAATTCAACATTAATAATATTACCTATGCACGCCTTTACATTTTGGGTTCTCCTGACCTCTATGATCACGGTATTGAATACAACTTGGTGATCATATGCAGAAAAGATCAGAGAACACAATACAGCGTTTTAATCAAAAAGGGCACATCCTATAAAATGCCCTTCTTGCATTCAGCCCCTCAATTGTAAACGCTCTCGTTTTTTGTAATTGAACGTTATTAATAACTGTCTTCGCTGCCGTCGTGAAATTTTGTTTGTATATATATTTCTGAGGGGAAAAGGAGCTGGCCACCTTACCCCATTATTTCCTGGCCTAGTTGCCTCATAAATGGTGCCTTCTTGGTATCACTTGTGAGGTTCAGACCTATCTTCAGACAGTTGACTAAACAACAACAAATTTCTGGTGGCGTGGAAGAGAAGGCCTGATGCTCTTTACCACGAAAAAAAAATACATTTATTATTATTAAGTATTATTATTATCATTTTTTTCAAATAAAAACAAATAATTAATCCGCTCAAAGGATATAATCTAAAGAAATGGTGTATTAGTGGGATGAAATAACAGCAGGGTTAATTACATAATGTAAACATGGATTTGAACGGATTCACTTTGGAAAGGTTATGGTATTGTTTTGTTTAAGACCAAGTTATAAATCAAGTGAAACCTTTGTTCTGGAGTACGAGCGTTAATGTGATTGTGTTAAAACTGTTTCGAAGGTGAATTCAACAATAAACTATGTTTTTCCTGAACTAGTAAACAAGGGTTAGATTCTCTATAGTTAATCAGTTTAAAGGTATTTATGTTATGTAGCCTACAGGGGAAATTATAGGTATGAGAAAGATGGGATTAAAGTTGAATGAGAAAATTAGTAGGCTATAAATAGCTATAAGTGTAGTTGAGAATAAGCGAAATGAAGTAGGTTAATAAAGTGTGATAAATTAGGAGGAGGGATAAGTGAAAGTGAAAGGACATGAAAGACATAGTTAAGAGCCGGTATTGAGGTCACGATTCGTCTGTGTTTTAAGCTGTAAATAGTGCAAGTAAGGGAATGCTGACCCGAATACAGAAATGCGAAGGATCAGCAGTACCGATATATTATATTGAGAGAAATATATCATATCGCATCGTATCGTATCATATATCATATATCATATCATATCATATCATATCATATCATATCATATCATATCATATCATATCATATCATATCATATCATATATCATATCATATCATATCATATATCACCGATTTGCAAAAAGAAGCATGTCCAAAATGACGAAGTGTTGGAAAATCGCAAAGACTATAAGTTAACACGTTAAAATGTTCTTATATTTTTTTCTAATTAGATCAGTATGGATACATACATTCAGGATCCATGAACATTTCACTTTTTTGAGTCTGTTATGGTTTTTTTTTGTGATTTCCCAACACTTTGTTATTTTCAACGTATCCCCTTTTGCAAATCGACGACAGATATATATCATACCATATCATATTATATCATATCATATCATATCATATCATATCATATCATATCATATCATATCATATCATATCATATATCATATCATATATCATATCATATCATATCATATCATATCATGCCATGCCATATCATATCATATCATATCATATCATATCATATCATACCATACAATACCATATCATATCATACCATACCATACCATACCATACCATATCATATCATATATCATATCATACCATATCATACCATGTCATGTGATGTCATGTAATGTAATGTAATGTCATGTCATGTCATGTCATGTCATATCATATCATATCATACCATACCATACCATATCATATCATATATCATATCATATGTATGTATGTATTCCTTTTTTGAGCAGCATGTTACATTACAAATGGAAAGTAATACTACATGCCTAGGTTTACCTTCAAGTACATAATCCATTTACATTATATATTATTATGTTGCCATTCTAGATTAAATATGGACTAGTGTAGTTCATCTACTATGTGTAACTGCCAAGATAATATTGGTCCTTCTTAATCTAACTTATTTTCCTATTCCTAACCTATGAAGTACAAGAATCTATTTACATATTCTAGCATTAAAATATTTACAGTATTTACATATTTACTATCTCTTGATCAGCCTATTTTCAGATAAATTATACCCTCTAATATTGTAGCTTATTTACAGAATGTAAGTAACCTATTTTTGACCCTTATCACTTAATTCTGACTTTTAACCTATCTTCCCAAATAACTTATCCTTACATACTAGCCAGCCTACTGTAGTTGTTCAAAGTCTATACTATTTGCAAACTTTATAAAATATTTTACATAACTTTTCACTAATTTTGTCTTGTCCACAGGCCACTTTCCACCACATTTATGTATAGACTGGATTAGTGTTCTTCTTTCCTTTCCTAATTTCGTACAGTCATAAATGATATGATCCACTGTCTGATCCCCATCCCCACAGACACATGTCGCACTATTCTTGATTTTAAATCGATGAAAATATGCGTTGAGTCTTCCATGTCCGGTCAACAGAGTCGTCAAGTTAGGAGTTACTTCTATCTTCAATTTCAGTCTATCTTGGACACTAGGGAAGAACGCCTTGGTTAGAGTACCTTTGGAAGTAGTTGACCATTCACTTTCCCATTTTCCTTTGGATATGACCGCTAGCTGGTTCCTTACTTCACTCATCGGGACCTTGTCGTAACAGATCTGTAGATCGACGTCACTCGCTGCCTGCTTCGCTAGACGATCTGCCAGTTCGTTACCGTAGTTCCCCACATGAGCCTTGACCCATCCGAAGTCCACTAGCCATCTGTCGTTCTCCACCAGCCGTAGATTCGTTCGGATGCCTTCAATTAGGTTGTTGTGGTTGCTTCCATTCCTTAGAGAGTCCAGAGTAATTTTACTATCAGTGTAGATGGCTATTCGTCTTTCGTCTAATGGTCTTTCACCTATTGTTCTTAGTCGTTTTATATTGTCTAACGCTTTCATGATAGCAAGTTGTTCAGCTTGGTTATTTGAACATTTATTGTCTAATCTGAATCTTAGTTGTTGGATTAGTTCATTACTCTGAAATATTGCTACTCCTGCTCCAACTCCACGTTCGCTTTTACTGCCATCCGTGTATATTTCATACGTATATTCTGTATTTTGTTCTGTTTCTTTTATGTCGATGAGTTCTGCAGGGTGTGTCCAGTTCTTGTGCTGTATTATGTAGTCAAGATTTAGACCATCGTACTTAAGTCTTGTTTTTGCAAAGTACAAGTTTACTGTTTCCTCTATCTTGAACAAAATGGGAGTGAGTCCAGTAACAACGCATAATGCTTCATATGAGGTGGTTCGAAATGCCTTTGCAATACGTATGTTTATTAGCCTCTGCACTTGGTTCAGTTTTTTGACGTTGTAATTCCTTTCCAAGGCATCTATCCAAACAGGAGCCCCATACGATAACAAGGGCAGGATTGCACCTTTTTATATGGTTCTTAATGCTTTGTGTTTAAGACCCCAATTTATCTTGGCGGTTTTGGAAAGGGCATTAATCAGGTTTGTGCATCTTTCTGTTACATATTTAATATGTTCGTTGAATCTAAATCTCTTGTCAATGATAATTCCAAGATATTTAATCTTGTCGGTTTGTTGTAGTTCCTTGTTGTTGAGAAAGATGTGTATATCTTTTTGTTCCCTTCGTTTCCTTCGTGTTATTAGCATCGTCTTCGATTTCTGCTCATTAAATTTGGTTTTGTTCTTTATAGCCCATGCTCCTATCTTTTTCATTTCAAGATTGGCATAATTTTCAGCTTCCAGAATCGTTTTCCCCCTTGTTATCACGATGAGGTCATCTGCGAATGCTATAACCTTTGTGTTTGCGGTGTACTCTAGGCTGAGTAATGAGTCGTACTGTATATTCCAGAATCCCGGTCCGCAGCACGATCCTTGAGGGCAGCCTTTACTTACTTTCTTCTCGAGTTTGATGTTGTTTGCCGCTAATATTGCTGCTCTTTGGCTGAAATAATTATCTGTGAGTTTGTACAAGTTACGTGGACAATGGAATTTCCTCAAAGCTTGCATGATACTCGGCCACCAAGCTGAATCGAAGGCACCCTGGATGTCAAGACTAACAAGCACCAAGTACTGGTTTTGCCTTAGACTTTCTTCTACACAATCTTTTAGTGCCATTGCAGCGTCCACAGTACTTCGTTGTGGGGTGAAGCCAAACTGATTGCCATTCATCAAGTTTTTGGTTTGGATATGGTGCATTATTCTGTCTATTAGTAGTTTTTCGAGCACTTTCCCACTTGTATTTAAGAGGCTTATCGGTCTAAATTTTGTGACCTCGATGCTGGCGTCTTTATCTGGCTTTATAATAGGAAGTAATCTTGCTTTCTTCCATTGTTCAGGAAAGTAAGCTTGTCTGAGGCAATTATTGTAAATGGCTGTCACGTCATATCATATATCATATCATATCATACCATGTCATGTCATGTCATGTCATATCATATCATATCATATCATATCATATCATATCATATCATATCATATCATATCATATCATATCATATCATATCATATCATATATCATAGATCATATGAAGGTTTCAGAGCCATAGTGGGCCAAGCGCCATTTATTAAAAACGCAGAAAACAAGGCTTAAAATTAAGTGTAAACCACAATTCAATGAAACATCTAGCAAGTACTATAAAGTATACATATTAAAACTAAATGATGTCAGTCGTCATTAAACTACGGTATTTACTTAACTTTAATCCTTGCTTTCTCCGTTTTTAATAAATGGCGCTTCACCCGCTATGGCTCTGAACCCTACATATCATATCATTACATTTATCATATATCATATATCATATCATATATCATATCATATGATATCATATCATATCATATCTCATGTCATATCATATCATATATATCATGTCATGTCATATCATATATCATACCATATCATATCATATATCACGTCACGCCACGTCACGTCACGTCACGTCGCCTATCATGCCATGTATATCGTAGCGTATGAATCCACTGTAAGGATTAATTCGCGTTTTTATTGTCGAGTAATATAAATAAATAAATAAATAAATAAATAAATAAATAAATAAATAAATAAATAAGGAAATCAGTAAATATATCAATAAATAAATAAATAAATTAATTAATTAATTAATTAATGACAAGAAAGTGAAATAATGCCACAAGTTATATGACTAAAGTAATCGATGCGTTTACTATTCGACCGACACTGAATTCTGTCTCTTTTATAGAGATATTGCAATATTGATACTAGAAGGCCTAACTAACGTTTTGTCTGTTTTGTGGTAGCAGATGGTGACTATTCCGCGCAAAGCCATGCGATTATGTGGTTTCGAAGTGCATAACACAGAAAATAAAGCAAAATTTGAAAGGGACATTCAGAATTTGAACGTAACTGGAGCTTGTTATATCAGCAAACCAATTGTAGTTGAAAACTCTGTGGCCAGAGCCATATTGTTTATCAACCGAATCTACCATGCACGGATAAGCTCGTCGCTGCCATAACGATTCTCATTCCCTTGGAAGTGCCGTATCTCCATATAATTCTCTCCCCCTTCCGCGCTCATCACTTCATGAGAGGTTTTCCCTCCCCCATAAATAAGACCGCATCGCTAGAATGTTTAATAGTTCTCGGCGAACCGCTGTGTATAGTAGGCCTTGGTAATTTTATTAACAAATTTAATTGGCCGGAGTCCCTGCCGCGACTGATGTGTACCCGGCCATCTCAAGTCCCTAACCGCCACATCCTGTCCCTCTCTTACCCACGAAATGCCGAAAACTGTATCCTGCAGTTGGAGGCTTACCTCAGACCACATAGTTATGAGAGAGACGGATACACCGGAACTCTAGGTATAAATCTGGGTTGAAGCCTAAAAAATATTGAGCACTTAAATTTGATACGTAATATATTATATATATTTTGATGTACCGAAGTACATATGATATTTCCATGCAGATATTCTGCGTCATCATATGATGAAAGAGTGATGGAACGGAGAAAAATTCTCTCCGGCGCCGGGATTTGAACCCGGGTTTTCAGCTCTACGTGCTGATGCTTTATCCACTAAGCCACGCCGGATACAACCCCGACGCCGGTTAGAATCGTCTCAGATTAAGCTCCATCTCTTGGGTTCCCTCTAGTGGCCGCCCTCTGCACTACGTCATAGATGTCTATGAACGCTGGACCGAAGTCCATACATGTGTTGAGGTGCACTCGAATGAGTGACTGGTTGGCCGGGATCCGACGGTATAGGCGCCGTCTTAAATCACAAAGTGATTTATTACGCATATCATATATATTTTGATGTACCGAAGTACATATGATATTTCCATGCAGATATTCTGCGTCATCATATGATGAAAGAGTGATGGAACGGAGAAAAATTCTCTCCGGCGCCGGGATTTGAACCCGGGGTTTCATCTCTACGTGCTGATGCTTTATCCACTTCGGTCCTGCGTTCATAGACATCTATGACGTAGTGCAGAGGGCGGCCACTAGAGGGAACCCAAGAGATGGAGCTTAATCTGAGACGATTCTAACCGGCGTCGGGGTTGTATCCGGCGTGGCTTAGTGGATAAAGCATCAGCACGTAGAGCTGAAAACCCGGGTTCAAATCCCGGCGCCGGAGAGAATTTTTCTCCGTTCCATCACTCTTTCATCACGTAATATATTAATTTTCGTTAAAAAATATCCATAGTCCATGGCGCTACAGTCCTTAAAGGCCAGCTGCAGGCCTCACGCTCACATGCCGAAGCAGAGGTGGACGATCATCCAACCAGAATGGAGGTATCGTGTGGTTATTTATTTATTTCATCAATCTTTGTTCACGTCATGGCGGATTAGGTGTATTCCAGTTCTTAATCCGCCATCACTCTCAATACAAATATAACACAAACTAATACATAATGAACCTGTAAGTATCCTCTTTAAAATAATAATAATATTAATAATAATAATACACAACTAATAATAAATATAGCTCTTGTATTTAAAACTCTTACCTTAGCTTTTTCATTTTTTATGCTCAACCTCTTAAGAATTATTCTGATAACTTCATTGACTACTCTTCGTATTTTCTTATCGTGTGACTACTCAACATTTATAATTCCATCTCCGTTAGAGCTTTGACTTTCTCTTCCCATCTAATTATAACTCTAAAAACAAATTTTCCTAATTTATGCATATTGCTGGCGTTTAGGTGACCATTCATTTTTTATAAGCTACTATAGCGTTTATTTGTAGAAATTTATTATCTACCCAACTGTGTCTCAAATCATTCGTTGCCTGACACTTTAGCGCAATATGCATTGCGCCTTCAGCTAGTCCACACAAAGGACATTTATCCTTCTCTACGTTCCCTCTCTTATTCTTGAGTCTCCAGATACCTAATCTCCACCATGCCATTCCCGTTCTCTCTTCCCTTGAATTTAGTCTAACATATTCTTCCTGTTCCCAAAACTGCTTAACCTCTTTTACTATTCTTCCAATAGTTTTCGTGTTTATAGACCCTAGTTCTCTCCATAGCCAATTTAGACCTAATCTGTTTATTTCTCGTTCCAGCTCCTTCAGCCAATTCGATTTCCAATTAGCGGCTTTCATACAAAAGATAAATGTTTTCGAATCATTCCTACACAGAATATTACCTAAATATTTGATTTTTCTTTCCAGAATAATTCCCAGACTCGAATCGGTTCCCATCTCAAGTAACGCTGCCAGGTTAGAAGCATTCTCCGGTATACCTAGAAATTGTATCGTGTGGTTAGCATTGAGTAACGTTTATAAGGAGGCAAAGGAAATTAGGTATTGCTAATCATTGCTTAAAACAAGAAATAACATCAGTTGAGAGATACGAACGCATAATTTTCTTTTGACAGTAAGATGTTTAGGTCTACTTCATCACCAGTACGATTTTAATGGTTGCACAATCATTAAAAGTTATCATTTGGAAGTTCTTCGTCACATACGAGATGCTCTTTATTGTAAAACCAAAACAGTGGCTGTGAGGTAATTGGCCCTATTACAATGCTCCTGTCCGTTCAGGATATTTTTTGACCTATGAAGTTGGAATTTATTATGACACCACATGTTCGTTTTACTTGGTTATTTAACGACTCTGTATCAACTACTGGGTTATTTACCGTCGATGGAATTGGTGATAGCGAGATTGTATTTGGCGAGATGGGGTCGAGGATTCGTCATAGATTACCCGACATTCGCTTTACGGTTTGAGGAAAACCTTGGAAAAACCCAACCAGATAATCAGCTCAAGCGGGAATCGAACCTATGTCCGAGCGCGATAGCAGATGATAACTGTGAGAGGATATGATAAAAATTTGAAAGAGTTTGCTTCAGAAATATAGAAGTTGCAAATTTCAGGCCTAACCTCTCCTTTCCTTTAGGATAACTGGACACTGGGCGACGTGGAACTGAATTGGCGGCTTTGTCATAAATATCTGCAGACTTATATGTTATTTAACGACGCTCGCATCTGCCGAGGTTATATCAGCGTTGCCGGTGTTCCGGAATTTTGTCCCGCAGGAGTTCTTTTACATGCCAGTAAATATACTGACATAAGCCTGTCGCATTTAAACATATTTAAATTCCATCGACCTGGGCCGGGATCGAACTCGCAACCTCAAGCACAGAAGGCCAGCGCTATACCGACTACCTACCCAGGCCGACTGTATGTATATATGTAGGCATTTATTCTTGGTGGACAACACTACTTCACCTCGTCTTTCACACAATCAGCAGGGTCGAAAAGGTGATAACAAATGGTTCAAGAAAGCCTGCAGCTATAGGGTAACAACTTAGAAAACTCCGTTGGTCTGCGCATGCTTCAATCTTACTATTCACCTCCTTCCCAATTGTCAGCCCATAGCAGTGCGTACTGATAACAGTGATGCATCAGATGACTTGTCAATCAGTAGTGATATTGGTTCAGATTAATGGAGGGAAAACTCAGACTCCGCCTCGAGCACAGCGGTAAGGTTTAGTAACCTCCTACAACGGAGTTTTGTCAGTTGTTAACCTATAGATAGACGACTATAATTTCAATAAACAAAACTGAGAGAAATGCGTTATCTGTCAGCGCCTAGTGGCGCTATACTCTATTTCACCTCTGAATTACGCGAAGGACTGCCACACGTTGTAAATTTCGTAAATGAAAATATTAAGGACATTAATATAACAAATAACCCTATACATTATATTGAATGCAGTAACGACAGAATAATAAAAAAAGTTTAACAATACGTCTATCTAAACCAAAACAAACACAGCAACATATATTATATAAATTACAGCCGCAGTAATAAAGGTGAGCAAAATATGGAGTTTAAAACTAAAACAGAATGAAGAATAAGTTTGGATCTAGCATGATGTATGTGCTTTTTCCATTAAAATTTATAAATATGGTCAAATTAATGTAAATTACAATTATATATCAAGATAAATTCATGTTTGAAATTAATATATATGAATATTTATACTTAGGCTGAGTCGTTGAAATTATACCAGGAGCTTGAATTATATATCCACTATGCTGTAGCTCACGTTACTTTGAAAACATACACAACTCAAGTGAAAAATTTGTGAAAGTCCCAAAATATTTGTAATTTCTTGAGATCTCAGTGATTATTAGTATTGAGAATTGTATTCATTAGAAAACCCTAATCTATACATGAGAATATGCACTTAAAATGCCGAAAAAATGCAGTTTTATATGCATTAAACGCTAAAGAGCCTGGAAAATTACCATGGCATAGAATCCCTCGAGAAACAAACCGGGAAATATTCATATTATTGGTCATAAATTAAATCACAGTCACTGAAATTTCTTGTAGCCACTGCCTTAATGATTATTGCTAATTACATTAAAACCAATTTGATATAGAAAACTCAACTTCTTTCACGACTGTATGGGAGTTTCTGAAGCAATAATAGTCATTTCAATATTTTTAGGATCCAACATGTCTTTCCTGCCCGTAAGAATAAACTTGTGCATTTATTTATTTATTTAATTATGTAATTAATTATTTATTTACTTATTTACTTATTCAATTAATTACTTATTTATTTATTTATTTATTTATTTATTTACTTATTTATTTACTTATATATTTACTTCATTATTTACTTATTTATTTACTTCTTTATTTATTATTTACTTATTTATTTATTTATTTATTTATTTATTTATTTACTTATTTACTTATTTATTTGCTTTTTTATTTATTTTATTTATTTATTTTATTCATTTATTTATGTATTTATTTATTTTATTTGTTTTATTTATTTTATTTTATTTATTTATTTATTTTATTGATTTAATTAATTTATTTATTTATTTATTTTGGTAGAGTTAAGGCCATGAGGCTTTCTCTTCCACACTACCAGAAGTGAAATACATAACGAAACAATAATAAAAATATTAAATTCATATTTAAGTATAAAAGTCAAAACAGTGCGATGGGCGGGATGCATTTCTATGTCACATGAAGTCAGGGGACACAATTTATAATCTGATGACACGGTAGGATTAAGATCCATATCACTATCGTATTCTTTAAGCAGTTTGCTAATTTCCCTTATCATCTTCAGACCATTCTTTGCTTTAGCTGATAACTCGTTTTCTCGGCAAACTTCACTCAGAACTCCTCGATTTGCTTGTGGAATACGTACAAAGTAGGCTACAGTACTGAAATTGAGTGGAAAACACTGCTTTTCCTTAATTTGCACAAGGCAAAAAGACAGACAAACTCACTAATGTATCACATTGCCTCTGTACAACTAACATGTAAACAAACACACCAACTTCAGTCGCCTTCTGTCAACTATACCATTTACTGAAGAACACACAACTTAAAGTCATAAGTACCGACTAATTATGATCCGTGCCAGGAATCTGTGTAGTACTTCGCGCATTTGGCGGCGGAGTCTATATGTACCGGAGTGTATTGCGGGCAGCATCAGCTCGAGTACGCTAAGGGGTAAGATGCTCGTGGTAAAAGGGAGACTAGAGTTCAGATAGAAATTATCCGCTCCTACAAACGATTGCTCGCTTCGTTCAAGCAATGCCTCCCCCCCAGAGCAGTCATTGATCCTAACCCTCCCACATACCACTTGCGCAGAGATCTTGTTTCGTCTTTCTACTCCACAGATTCCTGAGACGGACCACAGATAAAATGAGAAGTATTGTTTTTCGCTCAATTTTAGTAATCTGAAGGTATTCTTCAAATCAAGCAATTCTGAATAATTTTTGTCGAGAAAACTCGCTGTCGGTTGAAGTATATAACTACTGGTACCGGTACTATAAATTTTACCACAGTCCAGAGAACTAGAAAACAGTTTTATCTACAGTAATCTCACTAGAGGTTTTGATTTAGCCAGGGAAAATCGAAACTCGAGTGGGATTTAATTGACTATTAACATGATTAGAAGGAAGTATTATAAAGATTAGACCTATAAGAAATAAAGTACTCTAATACAATAAAATATTAATTCACTTACTATAATACTAAACTGTCTCGAAAACGTATTATTGTGCCATCTCATCATTACAGATATTCAGTTAGATGGCAGTGGTGTTTTATGATCAGCTGTTCTCTTGTTACCAGTTATGCCAACTACGCAATCTTCATTGAACTATATGGACGATTACTAATCAAGAATGCTTTGTTGATTGAGTTTCATTTTTATTAAAACAGTCGCATTTCACTTCAATTATCAATATATATGTTAAACAATCTCTGATACGTGACTATCCATAATCTCATACAATAGAAACTATAACATAACCTAAATAGGCCTAATATAAACAAGATAAATTATAAAAAAATTTTAATTAAGGATGATGGAATAAACATGAACCATTTTATAAGGTACACTAATTTATTGAAAATACAGTGTGTAACAAAAGTTTCTGTAACAGTATGTTAAAATTATTCTCTTGTTAATTTCCATTTTCTCAGGAACCATGACCAAATTTTATGGTGTGGGAGTTTGGTACTACTTGACTGTGGTGTGATGCAATGCTTTTTTTTTATCAATTTGGCTGAAAATGTGATTTTTACCATCAAATATTTGAAAAAAAAAAAAACTAAAATTTTCACTGTACCAGAAACTTTTGTTACACTCTGTATAATGTTGGCAAACAAAGAAACACATGCTAGGGAGGTGCTGAAACAAACTAATTCTAGGGTGGTGATAAAGAACAAATGCTAGAGAGGTGATAAAATTGTGGGATAAGCAGCCATGATTGGTTGAATCACGACGTTCACTATCGTTTTATTGGTCAAAAGTAATATGACGTAGTAAAAATGTAATAGATCTACACAAAAATTAAAAATATGCAGAAAATAGGGTGAAGTTGCCTAATTCTGTGATACACCTAATTCCGTGATACATTTTTTTAAATTGGATGTCAGTCAAAGCTTTGACGTTCGATCATAGCGCCAGAAATCTTTCTCTAAAGAGTGCGTCCTTCACCTATTTTGAGACATCGGGAACTTCCTAGCAAGATACCCAATCCCAGGACATTTAGTAAAAAAAAAAACATATCACGGTATTAGGCAACTTTACCCTAATCCTCTTAATATCGAAATATGCACAATCGCCCAAACTATTCACATATGTGCAGGAATAACATTGCGTGTATCGTCTTAATTAAACATGAAACGTCCACCGCTGTGCAGTAATGGTTAGGATGCCTCACAGTGAAAACAACGGGCTGGGGTTCAAATCCTGTTTCGGACAAGTTACCTGTTTGAGGTTTTCCCTCAACCCATCAATAGCAAATGCTGGGTAAATTTCGGCGCTGGACCCCTGAATCATTTCGCCGGCATTATCACCTTCACCTTATTCAGACGCTAGGTAACTACATCAGTTGATAAAGCGTTGTAAAATAATCAATAAAAACATGTAACTCGTAATTACAGAGTTACATTAAGAAATGCAGCTTCGGTACAATAATGCATTTCCATGTTTTTCCCATCACTGGGGCTTATCTTCTCCCAGACTATGAACACAAAGGAGTTGAATGCAACCCTAGGTTGTTAAAGAGGAATAATCTGCTGTTGGAAAGAAAAGGATGGAATAAAAGTTGCTGAATATGAAAGAATGGAAATGAGTACTGCAGATTTGAAGGGATAGAATGTAGTGCAATTCCACAAAATTGATCACATGAGAATGGATGGTAAATAGAATAAAATTGAAGAGAGAAGAGAATGAATGGGACAATGATGTGATGCAACAGGACAGGAAAGTAAACAAATGGAAGAAAAGGGATAGAAGTGAATAAGAGAGACTTGAAGAGAATAGAACACGACATACTAGAATATAATGGAACAGAGTATGAAGAGAAAAGAGAAAACCACAATACAATAAATTAACAGAGAACAGAATAGAACGTGATACAAGACAACAGAATGGAGTGAAGTGGTATATATCCATTTACCCTCTGTGACTCTTAGCTGTTACGAAAATAAATTCACAATTTATATATTATAGAGTTCAGTGCCTCAACTGATTGTCTTAAAAACATTGAAGGGCCAAAAAACAGAATGAACAAACTTTCCACATACTCGGGCAGAGGTCTGCATCGGACGTTTTCGCTCGAGCGCCAAGTAGTTCATAGCATAAACCGATAGGTAGCGCACATGCATGATCGGTAAAATTGTCGCGAGCAATAAATCCTCGAACGGTATAAGCCGAGCGTTAGACATTCGTTCTTGTTACAGTGATGAACTGTGTAGTAACATCATAGATATTTATTATTTCAAAACTTTGCAGTTTTTAACTAACCTCTCCATAGTACAACTACAAAACTTGCTTTAAAATATAATATAAATGTTGTAGGTAAATGTTTTTTTCCCCTCCCACACAGGAGTGATTTTGTTCTTGCTATATCTGATAGATGTTATTGGATGTAAATAAACGGAGAACACAATCACGATAATGCAAGAAATGTATCAAGTTTTCTAGTAATAAAAATAATAATAATAATAATAATAATAATAATAATCTCTAATAATTAGTGTATCAATCTTTGCGTCTGTAACATTTGTGCAGCATGATTATTCGTTTTATTATATTTTCTGTGACGTTATCTCTGTACTAATATCGTTATTAATTTACTGCCATATAATAATATTTTGTAAAACGTTTCTACATTGTCGCAGTATATATGCGGAACACTATGTATGGACCTATCGTATTATGTATGTGGTAAATCAAATATTGAATTATTATTAAATAGGAATAATAACTGTATATCGAAGTTTTTCATACTATTTTATTTATAACTTCATGTTACTGTTTTGGTACGTTCCATTAGACGTTTGCCATAAATACAGAAAATAAAGCCTTATTTTTACCGTGTGAGCAAAACATATGTGTGTCTTGTCTGTCGCCTTCCATACAAGATAAGACATGTCGGTGAGATGACCTTGTACTGCTTCTATTTATTACGAGCGTATCACGACCGATCTTATCTCGCTCGAGCGTGCGACATTCGACCGAGTTCAAGCGAGCGATTTAACTCCAAAGCAGCACTCTGATACACTTTTCATTCAGCGAATTAATTATTTATTTATGCTTGTAAACTAAATTGAACTTCTTTCTATACAGGTCTTTCATTTCTAAACTTCCAAGCCTAAATAACTATATGTAGGCTAATTTAAATTAATTTAATAAAAAAACAGGTCAATTTATATATTGAGGGGGAAGTTTCAAAAAGTCCATGGCGCTACGGCCCTTTGCAGGGCCAAGACCGTCCAGCCGGCTGCTTGCCTCACGTCCACATTCCGAAGCAGAGGTGGACGATCATCCAACCAGAATGGAGGTATCGTGTGATTAGCACGATGATCCCCCCAGCCGTTATAGCTAGTTTGCAAAACCGGATTTTCGCTACCTAGCGTAGCTCCCCAAGTGCGTCACGAAGCTGGGTGGGCACCGGTCCTATACAATGGCCGAAATTTCATGAGAAAATTTCTTCCCCCATAAGGACTCGAACCGGCGCGCATTCCGTAACGCGAGTCCCAGGCGGGATGCCTTATACCGCGACGCCACGGCGCGGGACGGGAAGTTTAAAATGAATCTTAATTGTGTATTAGATTCTACCCCCAGCCACCCCACTTTCAAATGTAAAATGGCATCCCTATCTTGTGATGTTTAAATTTGAAAGAATATTCAGTTCAAGAGCTTTCTGCCAAAAGGAGTTATGTCCACAAAAATGAAAAAAAAAAAACGTTTTGCTTTATTTCTACTATTCTTTGCAATCGTCAGAGATCTACTGTATGTTTTTCATCGAAACGCACTTCCATCAAATAAATATCAAGGTACAAATATGACGATTTCATGAAAAACAAGTTAAGTCCATAACTCGATTTCCGTCGGAACACGTTAAGTCATTCCCGCATTTGTGCAGGAAAGAGAAGTTTTTTGCACCTTCACATTTGTTCAGGAAACATAAGTCCTTCGTACATGCGTTTTTATTCAGGAAAGAGCTGAGTATGAAGATGGCCGCTGACAACCAAGACACGATCTGGGAGAACACCCTTCAATTGTTTATACATATAATTCGTTTGTTCTCGCATCTTTTGTTTTCTATCGTCGCCTGGCAACCCGAGAGCTTTTAAATCTTAACAAATACAGAATAAGTAGATTTTAAACATTTTTAAATATTTCAAATAATAAATCCCCTACATTAATGGCACTACTTGAGGCTAACTCTGTATAGTAAATGATTTCAGTAAATATGCATTTTCAGGAATTTCGAAAACCTGATATTTCTCAAGAATTCGACGTTATGAAACGAAACTAAATTTGGGTTTTGTGACTATCCATAGAAGATTGCATACTGTGTGATTATTGTTATTGTTTCTCCTGTTTTTTTCACATTCAGCAATTGCTCCTTTCTCGTTACATTGCCGTAACACCGTCTGTGCAGATGTTGTATAGTATTGAAGAGAAGTTTGATTAAAAATTTCCAGTCTTAAAGACGAAATAGTAGTGGAAGTTTTCTATGCTAAAAGCTCAATGCACTGATAACTATAGTATGAACGATGTATTTCCTTCTTGGAGCGAGAATTGTGTATTGATGTGGCAGATATTGAAAAGCTGCTCCTATAAAGAAGTAAGCATTCAGCGGAACATCTTGAATGTCGTCCATTTTGAAAGAAGCTCTGAGAAATGCGTGTAAGGCTCATAAATAAACCAGACTGAATCGAAGCTACACTGGGCGAACTTCTGACAGAGTGGATTTTGCAGAACTGATTTCTCGTTATTTTGCGTTGCTCAACTAATAAAAGTTGCATGAGAATTCGATTCTTGAAGGACGTATGAGTGCCTTGGGCTGGGATTTGCTTCGTGTCGAACGCCGGAGTCTTCCATTAAAGTACCAGTTAGTACCGTTCAACGACATAAGATAATACCACGCTGTTCATTCATTCATCCATTCATTTATTGCATTCCATAGATCTTACATGAGCAATGAAGCTTTAAGATGTGGAACAAGTCAAAATTTTACAATATTACAATTACAATTTTTACAGTTTTACAATTTAGTAATTTTCTACAATTTTTTACTATTTTCTGCAATTTTTTACACTATTTTGGCGAGATGTAGTGACATGAGGTAAGGTCCGAGGATTCGCCAAAAGATTACCCGACATTTGCATTTTGGTTGGGGGAAAAGAACCTAACCAGGTAATCAGATCGAAGGGGTGAAATGAAGTGATGCCGAGGACTCGCCATAGACCATCCGGCTTCAGTCCCACGGCTGGGGAAAACCTCGGAAGAAACCATTCAATGAGACCAAAGGGTGATCCAACACAAGTCCGAACGCAGCTCCGGATCAGCAGCCTAGCGAGTCTGGTGACTGAGCTACATCGATGGCTCTACTAAAAATGTACAATACATAGCCAATCAGATTAGTAAATTTACAAACGCAAACGATCATTCATCAGTTGAGCTATATGTATAATACAAAACAAGTAAGTTAATTAAATTTAAGGCATAAACAATTCAATCAGGTGTGATATACAGAAATTGATAATACTTATCATGCAAACTACTTCAAATTACAAACGCAAACAATTTATCAATAGAGCTATACAGATTACTATTCAATTTAAAGCATATACAGTTCATCGGCCAAAACCATACAAACATATAATACAATACAAAGTAAGCAGATTAATTCAATTTACGAGCATACTTTCATTAAGCTATACAAAATTGTACAATTAATATCAAGTAGGTTAATTCAATTTATAATCATAAACAATTCATCAGTTGAGCTATACAGACTACTATACCATTTACAGCATATACAATTTATCAGTTGAGCTATACAGACTAGTATTCAATTTACAGCATATACAATTCATCAGTTGAGCTATACAGACTACCATTCAATTTACAGCATATACAATTCATCAGTAGAGCTATACAGACTAGTATTCAATTTACAGCATATACAATTCATCAGTTGAGCTATACAGACTACCATTCAATTTACAGCATATACAATTCATCAGTTGAGCTATACAGATACCATTCAGTTTACAGCATATACAATTCTTCAGTAGAGCTATACAGACTAGTATTCAATTTACAGCATATACAATTCATCAGTTGAGCTATACAGACTACCATTCAATTTACAGCATATACAATTCATCAGTAGAGCTATACAGATTAGTATTCAATTTACAGCATATACAATTCATCAGTTGAGCTATACAGACTACCATTCAATTTACAGCATATACAATTCATCAGTTGAGCTATACAGACTACCATTCAATTTACAGCATATACAATTCATCAATTGAGCTATACAGACTACCATTCAATTTACAGCATATACAATTCATCGGTAGAGCTATACAGACTAGTATTCATTTTAAAAACGTATACAATTCATCAACCAAACTATACAAACATATACAATACTACTACTTAAAACGATTATATAATCTTTAACTCAAAGTGGTTTGCGGGATGTATAAAAGTTTCCCCTGTAATTTAAATCTTTATAATATTACTAACTTATTTCTTGTATACCGACACGTTACAATTAAAAAAATTGCCGGTACTCCAGAAATCTTTTGTAGAATTATGTGCATTAATCTGCGTAATATTTATTCAATAATTTGTTTGTATTTACATATCTATCAGCGTATCTCCTTCCATATTTGATCATTTAAGACCTGTCTGTATCTGTATGTCTGTATAGCTACATACAGAAACTTACGCTTTGAAGACGACATAATACTGTTCGCCAAGTCAGCAAGAGAACTGCAAGAGATGTTACAAGAATTGCACACAAAAAGCAAAGAAATAGTACTCACGATGAATGAAGATAAAACCAAAGTGATGACGAACGCACCAGAGGTGCCCATTAGAGTAGACACAACAGAAATAGAATAAACAGAATATATCTGTGGTGTTTGGGTAAAGGGAGATAAGTCATAAAAATGAGTTCGAAGATAAATGAAAATTAAACTTGGAACCCTTATTACAAATAATTTTCTACACAAATAAAACACATCAACTGCTAGTAGTCTTTGATTTTTGCACACTCACTTGTATAATTTAACTTGTGTGTTCATCTGGGGAACAAAATTCCACCTGGACAAAAGAAATGACTTATACCCCTTTACCCGAACACCACAGATATATACCTGGGACAACTAGTCACATTACGACAGAACACAAAGAAAGAAATCAACAGGAGAACATCTACAGCCTGGAAAGCTTCTGGAGCCTGAAGTCCATATTACTCGAAAAATCCATCAACAGAAAACTTAGATTCGAAGTCCTCGAGTCATGCGTATTCCCAATGCTCTTATACGGATGCCGGACGTGGTCGTTAGTAGATAAACTCAAACAATCCATTCAAGTATGTCAAAGGAAAATGCAGAGAAAGATACTGGGTATCTCACTGCAAGACAGGATCTCAAACGAAGAACTACGCAACCTCTCCAGCGACGCGGATGTCTTGGAAAGGGCAACAAAGCTGAAATGGATGTGGGGAGGACACGTGGCAAGGCTAAATCCAGAAAGATGGGCGTACGCAGCTACAATGTGGGACCCATACTCGGGGAAGAGAAGACAAGGACGACCAAGGCGCAGATGGGCAGACATACCCGCAGCGAGGGCCGGATAACAGTGGTCAAGAATAGCAAGAGACAGGAAAAAGTGGAAGGAACTACAGTAACACTTAAGTGAAGTGAACATTGTACAATCTAAAGTGTAAATAGCTTGTAAGAGGAAAGTTAGTGTCAGTGATATGTATCAGAGTGCCACAAGTCTTAAGGCTGATTCACAATAAACCGGGAATGAGAACCAGAATGAAAACGAGAAGCAGAGGACGTGAATATGAAAATTTTTTATTCACAATAAACCGAGAATGTAGACGACTATGCATATCGATATGCATGTCAATAACGATCTGTAAAGTCGATATTACGCATTCTGATGTTATTTGTGTATAATTGACCAATGGCGTTCTCTCATGAGTACAAGGCAGCCAACATAAACATAGGTTAACCAACTTCGAACTTTCAACTTAAACATTTCATTAGGTACGGTACTATAAATATGCCCGTGCATCTTTATTATCACAACCTATTTAAGTCTACCATAACGTAAAATAATTAGAGAAGAAACATTTGTAATAGAACAAAAATGAACACAACAGTAGTTATTGAATTGAAGCGTGAATATGTAGTGTGTAATACAACCAATACAGTAATAAAATATTATTCACTTACGATCGGTGTTCAAAGATGCAGCTATTGAAAGCCACGTATTCTCCTTTATTTTCTCATCTTTATGCGAGGCGCGCCGCTTATCGTAAACGTGAGGATTTTCCTCAACACTCAATATTAGAATCTCATCAAATAAAACTTGCTCCAGCACAGATCAAAATAATGCATAGGTTATGTCACGGTCTTCTTGCTACAAAATATATGACGACAAAATAGCTTTTAGATGGCAATAGAATGAATCTAGTGGGCTGTGATCGGAAACTTGAACGCCAAAGTTGAAACTTGGCCAACTCTCCGTTCCCGATCCTGGGCTCTGGCAAGCTTTTCGTTAATTGTGAATGCTCACATTTAAATGTACACATTTTAACAATTTTACCGTTTTCGTTTTCGTTCCGATTCTCGTTTCCGGTTTATTGTGAACCAGCCTTTACTTGGAATGGCTCACCAAGTAAGTTACATCGAGCCAAGTAGGCTAACCGTTACTCCACAGCGGTGGACTCAAAATTGAGCGAAACTGTTTCACGGCGAATTCTCCATATAACCGAAATATAATTGTGCAATCTGTGAGCATTTTCGAAACTTAGAAGGAAACGTTCAATTCTCTGACCGTAAAATCGCTTTGGTTGAATATCCGTGAAAATTGAAATTGTACAAAGTTCATGTAATTATTTTGATAAGCAACCCATAATTTTTTATATACATAAACTCTTGTTCTGTTTATTGGAAGTCAGTCGATAAATTGAGACAGTTTGCGTACTAATTGACTACTTAATTAATTATCACATCGAGTAGGCGGACAGTATGTCACCGACGTCCAACATTGGACCTACAAGCCAAATATAATCCAGTCATTCATTCTGTCAATTGGTATAAATCAAGCAGCCAATCAATCTGTGAGTCAATGAACGTGTCAACCATCTACAACATGGATCGTATCTTCGCTGTAGCTCTCCAGATCGAATCTCTGCAGGGCAGTGAGTTTAATCAATGCATGGATTATGCACTCCTTGCAATATTCCATCCGAAATACCTCCCAATTTGTCGTCAATTACGTTAGTCTTATTACTTTACACAGAACAGTTCATGCATATTTATTCGCTATTGATGATGGCGTAATTCAAATTATCAACACAAGGCTGATATTGTTTACAAATAAGTGAAAACATTACAAATATTTAGCAAATAAGCTAATACAATGATGATAAAAAGGGAAGTTTCTCGTATAAAACATGAATCCTATAGATTTAAAATCCCCTAAATCCACTTTCACAAATTAAAGGATTTTGACAGTAACTAGTGGAAAACAGAGGGAATTTTCAACCTAACAGTGACCTTTACCAAACCTTTTGCTTCAAATTTAGAGGCTTTTTAATTCAAACTATATAAATCATTAGAATTCATTCTTAGCAAGCAGTATGGGGAATAACTCAATTCTGAACAAAATGGTCTTTAGGGGGTTTTGAATCTAGAGGATTCAATGATTTCAGCATCCCTGACAACGAATAAAATTTACTGGACATACAATTTTTTCGGGAACCATTCTGAAAATAGCGATTTCATCTGAAATATTTTATTGTATTTTTTCGTCTTAAGTATCTACGAGTGAATTCACTTGGGGATAATAGACATAAAATATAATGGTTTGATGGAAAAAATAATGTGGCTTAGGGGAGAATTGGGCAGTATCGGACATCGGGTAATATCGGACAGTGCGTTTCTTTCATCTACCACCAGATGGTAGTACCTGAATGACATGGTTAAGTTTCTGCATGCGACATCACAGAAACGTAACCATGTCATTCAGGTACTATCATCTGGTGGTAGATGAAAGAAACTCACTGTCCGATATTACCCAATGTCCGATACTACCCAACTCTCCCCTAATTAATGGATATATTTTATTTAACGGCGATTTGAACTGCAAAACTGATTGAAGATATTTATAATGCTTTTTCTCCCAAATGTTTAATTATTTAGCATACTTTTACAAACTTTTACTGAATCATTAGTGGACGAAGACTGAAACTCTGTGGGGAAGAAATAAAATGTTTGGCGAAGCATACAAATTGTAATAAAACAAATTCACCATTTTTCATTATGAGTCTTCACTAAACTGTAGCAAAATTATTCCCTTTGTTTCAGGATATTTCTAAGTGTGTGGTGAATGCTTGGAACCTCAAAAAGTTGTCCAACATATATTTTAAATTTGAAAAACTATATTTGTCGGAACTGAGAATTTAAACTGGATTTGTTTTATTTCCTACACAGAATGATTGATTCTGCAGTTTCCAATTTTTTTTGGCTTTACAACACATATTACATTAATTAAATTTAATTAGACATACAGCAAAATTATGTAAGTTATTGTTTAGTGAACATTAGTTTTTAAAATGCAAAATGTGTAAATATTAGTAACGTACAAAAGAAAACAAAATGTTACATGGACACTAGTGTACTTGGAGCATGTCCGCTATGATATGTAACCAAAAACAAATAGACCATGACTCCCACCAACCCACCCACCCAGCCACCCAGCCAGCCAGTTAGCCAGACTTTACTGGAGGGAATCGGAGTATTTAATTCCAGCAGCTCTATTTTGGTCCGGAGGGAATTGGTATATTTACAATTACTTCTTCGGAGGGTATTGGGAAGAAAAATTAACAGCGGGAGGGAATAGGTATATTTACAATTACTTCTTCGGAGGGAATTGGGAAGAAAAATTAACAGCGGGAGGCAATCGATATATTTACAATTACTTTTTCGGAAGGAATTGGAAAGAAAAATTAACAGCGGGAGGTAATCGGTAGCCACCCGCTTTCTTAGTCAAATTTAGAATTAATTGTGATTGTCTCTCTTTTAATAATTGATTTTCTGACGGTGGTTACTAACTTTAACAAATTAAATAATGGCGTGCATTATAGATTATCCCATCAACTCGTCTCATATCAATTACTTTTATGAAAATATAAAAGGTTACTGACTTTAACAAATTAAATAATGGCGTGCATTATAGATCATCCCATCAACTCGTCTCATATCAATTAGTTTTATGAAAATATAAAAGGTTACTAACTTTAACAAATTAAATAATGGCGTGCATTATAGATCATCCCATCAACTCGTCTCATATCAATTACTTTTATGAAAATATAAAAGGTTACTAACTTTAACAAATTAAATAATGGCGTGCATTATAGATCATCCCATCAACTCGTCTCATATCAAATTACTTTTATGAAAATATAAAACTAATGGGAAATAATTTTTTATCGATCTTACATGTTTACACATACTTTATCTGTCATTGTGTCTATGAAACGCTGTTGAGAATTCACAAATTGTATTTGTTAAAGCAGGTAAGAATTGTTAGAAAACAAATGCCACATTATTCTGACATATTTGAACGATTGTCATGATTGTAGGACTTGTCAGCTTTATGAAAAAGGGCCCTGCTTCCCAATTTCTTTGTTTCTTCATTTTCGTACTCTTTTCCCATTCTCATATTCTCTTTTCCCTTTCTCATTTCGTATACTCTCTCCAAATTTCATATATTTTCCCCCAGCATATTCATTTCGGTATTTCATTCTCTCCCTCCCATTAAATATTTAATTTCTCAATTCATAATCCCTTTCCACATTTCAGTTTTTCTTCCCATATTTCGTATTCCCTTTCCCAGTTCATAACCTCTTTCCGAATTTGATATCATCTTACCCCATGTCCTTGAAATTTCTTTCTTTTTGAATTTATTTGTATCTAATCCTGTTTTATTGTCCCTGTTCTAATTTTTTTTACTGTTTTCTCTATTTGTTTATCCCTCTTTTTCGAATTTCTTTTCCTCTTTCTTTAATCCCGATTTTTTCTCTGTTTAGATTTCCCATTTTCTTGTTGCTCCCCCGTTGATATATTTATTTATATCTACCCCAGTTTTATTGTCTCTGTCCCCAATTTTTTTACTCTTTCCTATATTTCTTTATCCCTCTCCGCATTTTATTATCTCTTTTTCGAATTTATTTTCGTCTTTTCCTAATCCCGATTTTTCTCTGTTTACATTTTCCATTTTCTTGTTGCTTCCCTGTTCCTATATTTATTTATATCTACTCCTGTTTTAGTATATCTGTCCCAAATTTATTTACTCTTTCCTATATTTCTTTATCCCTCTCCCCATTTTATTATCTCTTTTTCGAATTTATTCTCGCCTTTTCCTAATCCCGATTTTTCTCTGTTTAGATTCTCCATTTTCTTGTTGCTTCCCTGTTCCTATATTTATTTATATCTACTCCTGTTTTAGTATATCTGTCCCAAATTTGTTTACTCTTTCCTATACTTCTTTATCCCTCTCCGCATTTTATTATCTCTTTTTCGAATTTATTTTCGTCTTTTCCTAATCCCGATTTTTCTCTGTTTACATTTTCCATTTTCTCGTTGCTTCCCTGTTCCTATATTTATTTATATCTACTCCTGTTTTAGTATATCTGTCCCAAATTTGTTTACTCTTTCCTATATTTCTTTATCCCTCTCCCCATTTTATTATCTCTTTTTCGAATTTATTTTCGTCTTTTCCTAATCCCGATTTTTCTCTGTTTAGGTTTTCCATTTTCTTGTTGCTTCCCTGTTCCTATATTTATTTATATCTAATCCTGTTTTAGTATATCTGTCCCAAATTTGTTTACTCTTTCCTATATTTCTTTATCCCTCTCCCCATTTTATTATCTCTTTTTCGAATTTATTTTCGTCTTTTCCTAATCCCGATTTTTCTCTGTTTAGATTTTCCATTTTCTTGTTGCTTCCCTGTTCCTATATTTATTTATATCTAATCCAGTTTTATTATATCTGTCCCAAATTTGTTTACTCTTTCCTATATTTCTTTATCCCTCTCCGCATTTTATTATCTCTTTTTCGAATTTATTTTCGTCTTTTCCTAATCCCGATTTTTCTCTGTTCAGATTTTCCATTTTCTTGTTGCTTCCCTGTTCCTATATTTATTTATATCTACTCCTGTTTTATTATATCTGTCCCAAATTTGTTTACTCTTTCCTATATTTCTTTATCCCTCTCCCCATTTTATTTTCTCTTTTTTGAACTTATTTTCCTCTTTTCCTAGTCCCACTTTTTCACTGTTTAGATTTTCCATTTTCTTGTTGTTTCCCTGTTCCTATATATATTTACTATCCGTGCCCGTGTGCTCCGCTGCACCTGTTAGAAATAAATATAAAGTAATTACATAATTAAAATAGGACGTTTGATCCAGGGAACATTCGTGGTTGATAGAAGGATAAATCGTTTAACCCTGCTGTTCTGTTACATTTTACTATACGAATGTGCTGTTCGGGTCAATATGACCCGACCTATTATAATTGCATATAAAATTACAAAACCATGTTTGTGAACATTTGCATGACTACAATAACATAGTTTATCATTATTGTTATTATTAATATTACTGTTATTGATTTTTTTATTTTATTATCTTATATTTTTTGCTTTTTTTACTATTATTCGTTTGTGATATTTTATTTTGCTATATTGTTCATTTCTTTTTTCTTTCTTATTAAAAATTTCTAACATCAAATTGAAGAAACATACTTGTTTGAATGAAATGTTTAACTTATAATATAACAATAGGCCTTGAAAAATGATAGATTGAACTAAATGCTTGTGCTATGTTATAATGATTAACTTCTGTCTTATGTTTTGTGTAACACACATGTTATACATAATCACAATTCTTTCTCATTGCTCACAATTATGTGACATGACCTTTACAATATGTCTGCTGTAATTTCCATACAACATGTTCGTTTTATTGTCATTGCTTGATGAACAGAACTTACAGCGGTCACGTTTTACAGTTTTTCCTCTAGTAGACTCTGATACTGTAGTCACAATTTTAGGTTTTTGAATGTTCTTGACAATTCTGATTGCTTCCTCTGTTCGTGAAAAGTGCTTTCTTGATGAAATATGTTCCTTTGTCAGTGATTTTTCAAGTTCCTCTAAAAATAATCTCCTTCTAGTCAATTTATTTGCATTCCAATTTGGGTCTATTGAAGTCCACAAGACATACGCATTGTAAGCAGATACATCAAGAATGTTGTAGAAAAATATCACTGCCCATCTCTTCGTTTTTCTTTTGCAAGTATATGTATATGTTACTTGGTCAAGTGTGTCTACAGCCTTTTTGGATGCATTATAATCTAAAATAATTTGAGGCTTCTTATCATTCCTGTTGCTGACTTCATTGACATGATGCAGTGTACTCATTAGCACAACGTTTTTGTTTTTCTTTGGGACACAATTGACCACAGTAGTATCATTTGTGAAGTAGAATGAAGAACTATGTATTTCCTATTTGTTCATTAGCTGTGGAAGTTCTGGCTTATTTTTCCGTATAGTCCCCAACATTGTCATTTTTTTTTCAAAAGTATTGTTCCAAATTGTAAGAAGTGAAAAATTTGTCACAAGTTACATTTTGACCCCTTAGGTTACTGGAAAGATCACACACTACCCTCATACCCTGACTCTTTTCTGATGGTCCATATTCTTTCTCAGTATAAACTTGTGTTACCAATGCATTTGAAGTTTTGCTGTCACAAAGCGTCTATATTTTTATTCCGTATTTCGATGGTTTGTTGGGAATATACACCTTCAATGGACAGCGACTTCAAAATCCTACTAACTGTTTGACAGTTATATTTTCGCTAGGATTGAAGAATTTAGGAAGGATCTCCAGACATTTCTCCCAAATGCAACGAATAGCAGCAAGTTTATCAATGCGTCTCCGTTATTCTCTAGTAGATTTCTTATCAAATCGAAAGACACGTGATATCTTGCAAAAGGCTTCAAGTGACATAGTTGCCCGCAAAATGTTTCTGCCCGTTTTCTGATCCCACAAACTTTTTGTTGACTCCCCATGAGATCGAGTAGCACCAGCAAGAAGCAAGAGTCCTACATAAGCCTGGAAAACAATACAGTCGATATTTGACCATTGCTGGCCATAAACTTCCCGTCCTTCTATGTTTGGCATATACATTATTTCATTATGGTGGCATATCATGTAAATACTGGTGTAATCTTGATGAGGTTCGAGGCAGAAAGATGGCCCTGTTGTGGAGGTGGATTCAACTTCCATTCTATAGCTTTTTTCTTGAAAGAATTGACTGAACAATATTGACTGGTTGTTGACTGTCAAAATCGTCATCATTTTCACTTTCAGATTCACTTACATTATCTTCAAATTCTGAAACAAACTATTCACTGTCAGAGTAATTCACAATTTATACTAACTGAGCATTACTCAGTGGTCTTTCCGTCATGGTGTGTGAACTCAAACTGAGAAGCAACATTGAAATATTTATCCAGATAAAATGCAACAATTTAGAAGGAATTCATTCAGAAAAAAAAAAGAGGAAACCAGTCCATTGTAAATTAGTGTATTTGATTGTTGGGAATAATTCAATTTCTACCCATTATAATAAAAGCATGAAACAAATTCTTGAAAAATGTTAATACCACATTATAAAATAATAAAATCTTATGTTGGGTCATATTGACCCGAACGTTACATAAGTAACAATTACAGATTATGACAAATATATTTGAAAAATTTAAATTATTTTTAAATCACAAATGCATATTGCATAATTAGACAAAGTCACTGAATCTCATAAGCATATCTCACTATTTCAAGAAAATATTAAGAAAACAATATTTACTTCGGGTCATATAGACCCGAACAGAACAGCAGGGTTAATATGTTACTTAATTTAAATTGTATTTAAATATTTAAGATGCGGTCATTTTGGTCCAAAGAGCAATCATTTGGTGCAATGAAAATTCCTTTAACATGTTTCTTAATTGTTATTACATGCAACCATAGTTTAATGAAGATTGGCATATCATTTAGTTTAAATGTGTGTACTTTATATTACTTGCTAGGTATATGTTTCAGAAGTTACTGTAATAACATTGTACAATTATGTCCATCTAGAGAAACTACACTTTCCAATTGTAAAATAATAATTAAACAATCAATTAGCTTCCGATATTACCTCATACAAACAAAGAAATATTCTCTGTAGGCTATGTTTAATAGCTTTCGATTGCTGTTGTCCAAGGCCCCTTATAGACGAAGTCATTTGTTTTTATTTCAGTACAGCGCCTTAGATGGCGTTGTTATTGTAATTTTAAAACTCATTTATCTCGTTAAATATCAGTTCTATCAAAATTTTGTACAGGATAAAACGTATCGGAAATTATTTTTAAAGAAACTTTGTCCTGTAACATTTTTCACGAAAATCAATAATAAGCGAGATATTTCGATTTATTTAATTCAGGCCCCCTTATAACCCCCTTTTAAATAAAGTATTTTGAATGCCATATAGTCTAAAACCTAAATTACAACGAACTTAATTTATATTCCAATTTTCATATAAATCGTTTCAGCCATTATCGCGTGAAAAGGTAATACGACAGACATGCATACATACAAAAATGTCAAAAAATTGATTTTCGGTTTCAGGATGATTAATTATACATGTTAACGTCAATTATTTTTGGAAAATAGAAAATTACCAGAAAATTTTTGGCTACAGATTTATTATTAGTAGGCTATAGATATCTACTTCTGTTTTATTATATCTGTCCCCAATCTTTTTTACTCTTTCCTATATTTCTTTATCCCTCTTTCCATTTTATTATCTCTTTTTCGAATTTCTTTTCCTCTTTTCCTAATCCCGATTTTTTCTCTTAGATTTTCCATTTTCTTGTTGCTCCCCTGTTTATAGATTTATTTTGTTTCTTACTCTTTCTTCATTTCTCCGTAGGTCTACATTCTGCACTTTCCTGCTGAGAGGATTATGTAACTACTTATCCGAATACTGTTGTTGCTTAGTCAACTGTCCGAAGACAGGTCTGAACCTCACAAGTGATACCAAGAAGGCACCACTTATGAGGCAACTAGTCCAGGTATCCGAATACTCTTGCCTTTAATTACGAAAGCGTCATAGAATTGAACGAATGAGTGAAGAAGACGGTATAATAATATTTTGTCCCGATTCTGTCCACGTAAATTCGTTCGATGCGTTTAACTTATTTCCTAAGATAAGAATGTGCTGCTTTAATAAAACTGAATATGAAGAAATGCTTTAACATCCAGTAAAATTTTATTCTCAATAAAAAAGGATATTAATTCAGCCATCTTCTGACATTTATATCTTAGTGAAATATAGATCGTAAAGTTTAATATTATAGTTACAGGAACATAATTACAATATCAGTATTATTTCATGATATAATAATACGACAGTTCAAGATTCCAAACCATAAAATTTGTATTTGATTCAATTAAGAAATATGCAATTCTTTCATAAACATGAATCTGAAAACGTCGTGGCCTTTACTCTGCCAGTATAAGGAATTGATACCTTGCCCGTGGCCGAGGCATTATCCTCTGCTTTTGACTGTAGCGGCCAGGGTTCAATTCCCGTCCGGATCACGGAGGAATTTGCAGTGGACAAAGCCGGCACGAGGGGTTTTTTTCCGGTTTCTCTTATCATCATTCCATCACTAAGCCAGTCAGACTGCGGAACAAATAAAAATGGGTTATATATTAAGTTGTGGTTGTACACATTGTGTGTAGTAGGCATAAAGACCTTTATTAAAAGGCCTTGCTCATCTGCGTATAACAAAATATCTAATGTGTAATTTGTTTGTAGTGTGAGTTTTCCATGCGCTGTCAAACTCTAGTTGTTGATGTTGAATAATGAGTGTGACAGGGAGCAACCTTGTCGAACACCATTTATTTTGGTCCATGCAGCATTCCGAATAGGTACAGTAATTATTGATGTATTATTTCTATGTAAGTTACACAGAGAAATTCATAAAGTGAGGACCGCGTTTAGCAACCAGTTCTATACTTTATTTTGAGCAAAAATGTCGCATGATCACTTGCTCGATTATCAATATTTAAGGGGAGAGGATGGTAGTTTTTGGTGAAAAATGAGTAAATTAAAAAAAACTCTTTAAAATACTCTGTGATATGTGTGGAATGCATAGCATAATATTTTGTGGGTATTTGTGCCCTTAACGCATGTTGAGTCGTCATTTTTAAACTTCCTGCGTTATGGATTTTTAAATCACTCGCCAACTTTTATTGTTGTTTCCGGTAAATTAAATAAAAAAAGAATGCCTTTAAAATACCCTTTGACATGTGTGGAATGCATTTCATAACACTTTGTGGGTATTTTTGCCCTTATCGGATGTTGAGTCGTCATTTTTAAACTTCTTGCGATATGGATTTTTAAATCACACGCCCACTTTTATAGGTTTCCAGTAACTTCATTTTTTCTGCTACATTGCCAGACAAAAATGTATATAATTTCTGAACTATTAAAGATACATATATGAAATTTAGAATCTTTAGACTATTAGGAAACGTTTCTCTGTAACAGAATTTTGTTAATTGATTTTATTTAAAAAATACGTCCGTTTGTTTACAAGAAAGGACACCAGAAAATTGTTATTGAATTTTAATTGTTTATTTTATAAACGTAGGGACTAATATAAAAATTCTGTTGCAGACAGTTTGTAGAACATGCTTTTGCAAATACATTGCAAAAAACCATTTGAATCTATCTTTAAAAACGGTTTAGATATATCGGTTTTAGTACAATTCTGCATTGGGTATATTTTTTTCAAATTTGGGCCCCCAAATATTTTTTTTTTTTTTTCAAAATATTTCGAAGAGTCCACTGCAAGATGGATGTCATTTGGAATACATTTTGCAGGAGAAGCAATTGAAAGTTTGAAATGCTTAGCGCTCAAAGCTTAACTGTGATTTTCCGATCATTACTGGACAATGACTATCAGTGTTAATGCCATATAACTCTCTATGTACATTCTATATGCCTTAAGCTATGCATTGACAGTCTTGGTTCATTTTCGACAAGAAAGTGACATCCATCATTCTTGCAGTGGACTCTTCATTTATATTTGGTTGAATTCCTACAGCTATGAGCTCTCTACATACAAAAAATTAGTATTTTACACCAAATAGGAAAAAAGTTTTTAAAAATACCATCCTCTCCCCTTAAGGAGCTGCAACTGTTTCTTACTTGGTTACTTAACGCCGCTGTATCAACTACTAGATTATTTGCCGTCGATGGGATTGGTGATAGTGAAATGGTATTTTGAGAGATGAGACTGAGGATTCGCCATAGATTACCTGACATTCGCCTTAGAGTTGGGGAAAACTTCGGGAAACAACCCAAAAATCAGGTAATCAGCCCAAGCGGGAATCGAACCCGCGCCCTAACGTAACTTCCGATCGGCAGGAAAACGTCTTGGCCGACTGAGCTATGCCAGTGGCTGCTACGTCTTTTCGAATGCTACGAAAGTAGAAGCGGTTGTGAGCAGAGTTAAAGGGAATTGATTGAAAATGCACAGAAAGATTATTCAAAGAATACAGCATTAAAAAGAAAATAATCATACCTCAGTATAACAGCAGATTTTCGAATATTTCTCCTTCCACTTCAGTGCGTTTGACCGCACGGATGTGAATCGCGCGCGTAGTATTTCGTAGCTCGGCACGGCTGATGAGCGCAGTAGCGTTCTAAATACGGACAAGTAATACAATTTTTCTCTAGTTTTACTTCTGTAAGTGAGCTACTACGGCACTAGAAAAGGGAGGACAGGCACCATCATGGTGATAATGTATACGTCATAATCTGGTCTCTCAAAATATCTCTTCCAAAGTAACATTGCGAAATACTAATGTTAGGCCTACACATCGACAGCGGATGTCACTAGACTTGACATTCACGTCACAGCTGAATCCCACATTTCCCATAGTGCAGACCCCACTGTTTGTATTGAGAAGGAAACAAGTTACAAGCCTGGTTCACAGTACTACGTTTGAACTTTTACAAACAAATAAATAAATAAACAAGGCAGGCAAATAAAAATGAATGAATTAATACGTAAAAATTTAATAAATAAACTAATGATAATTATAATTATATTCAAATCACTATTATTGCCCAAAGTCACCTATAGATCTGATTCCTAAAGTGCGAGTCAAACTTCACTAAGAGCTCTGTATATCAGAGACATGATTTCATTTATTTTCAACGTGTGCTAAAATTTGTAAGATTATCTTTCCTTAAAGTTGACCGAAATCTTTTGTATGCGGTAAGGCAGATGCGCAAATTTATAAAATTCCTTACATTGTCAATGAAAAGTCTTAACGTGAAATATCCATTAGTGCAAGACCTTTCATTCCTAAAATAATTATTATAACATAATAACATGAAATATTATCTTTGGATGTATAAAACGGTCGCGAAATATTCTTGATGAAACACTTATAAAGCAAATATCTTCGAATACCGTACTTATAATACTACGGAATATACAAAATTTCGCTATCTCGTTACGTAAACATTTTCGGATTGGCGAGAGCATCGAGAGAACAAAATTATAACAGCACGTGTTCATTCCGCGTTTACTCATTTTGTGACCTACATTGAAACAATGCGTGTCTTTCCGAGTGAGCCAGCCGAAAGCAACGATGCCGCGAGGCGGTGTAGCGGAGCAATGCTCACTCTGTACACACTGCATGACAAACAAAAGAACGGTACCTCATTTAATAAAAATATTATTATGCCAGAAGACAGAGAACTCAAATATATTATGAATTAATACAAAGTGAAATTTTACAGACTTATGACAATAGCATTATTTCTTCTACACATACTTTGGAAAACAGAAGCTGAAGTATAATAATATTTTGGTAAATATTGTGAAATACATTCCTCTGAAAGTACAAGGAAATGAAAATGAGCCTAAAACAAAACAATTTGCGTATAATTGGAGATCTCATGAAAAAACGTTCAAAGACTTGTTTATATGAATCAGCGTTTCTATCTAATAATTCGTGTGGAGATGGAAGGGTGGAAGAATAGATAGATAGATAGATAGATAGATAGATAGATAGATAGATAGATAGATAGATAGATAGATAGATAGATAGATAGATAGATAGATAGATAGATAGATAGATAGATAGATAGATAGATAGATAGATAGATAGATAGATAGATAGATAGATAGATAGATAGATAGATAGATAGATAGATAGATAGATAGATAGATAGATAGATAGATAGATAGATAGATAGATAGATAGATAGATAGATAGATAGATAGATAGATAGATAGATAGATAGATAGATAGATAGATAGATAGATAGATAGATAGATAGATAGATAGATAGATAGATAGATAGATAGATAGATAGATAGATAGATAGATAGATAGATAGATAGATAGATAGATAGATAGATAGATAGATAGATAGATAGATAGATAGATAGATAGATAGATAGATAGATAGATAGATAGATAGATAGATAGATAGATAGATAGATAGATAGATAGATAGATAGATAGATAGATAGATAGATAGATAGATAGATAGATAGATAGATAGATAGATAGATAGATAGATGGTTGAATGGACGGATTATTGGTGGAGCACAGGATAAACTTAGGATTATGTTAATCTAGTTCTATCTGTCACCTATTAGCCCCCCTTTAAGGGAAGGCACGGACTGGGACTGTCCTCTCACGTAGGCCGCTCGTGTGAGTCAATTGTACTACCCGTGATAGAATGGTCTGCATGCCCTAATGACCGGACGCTGGACCGAATCCTCCCGCGGTCATAAAAACAGTCTTGAATCCTCCCGAACACTAAAGAGTTCTTAAGGAGCATAGTCCTGAATTCTCCCGAACACTAGAGTGTTCTTAAGGAGCATAGTCCTGAATCCTCCCGAACACTAAAGAATTCTTAAGGAGCATAGTTCTGAATCCTCCCGAACACTAAAGAGTTCTTAAGGAGCATAGTCCTGCATCCTCCCGAACACTAAAGAGTTCTTAAGGAGCATAGTCCTGAATTCTCCCGAACACTAAAGAGTTCTTAAGGAGCATAATCCTGAATCCTCCCGAACACTAAAGAGTTCCTAAGGAGCATAGTCCTGAATCCTTCCGAACACTAAAGAGTCCGTAAGGAGCACAGTCCTGAATCATCCTGAGCAATACAGGTAGTACATCTTAATTCCTGACAGCACACGCACTTTCTGTTAACATCATACGAAAATGAATGAAATTTGACTATCTAAATTATCATTAGTGTTTTTTCTCCCAGTTCGTTCAGCGTTACCCAGAGTGCAATGCGAGGCGGCGAACTGGCTCACATCCCGTAAGTTTCCATATTCATACGCTTCATCGTTATACTTTTACATGTCCGCCTTTAGTATCGTCATTTTTCATACAATTTTTCTTCTCTTTCACGAACTTCCACATTTAACTTTACATGAGACGAGTTTTACATATTCCGTTCTTGAAAATTTTTCAGCTTTGAACTTTTCTACTTGCTGTAATATGAAATTATAGTGTGCACATACCCTTCTATTTTTTTTTTATTTTTTTGAAGGGTTAATTGCTATTTTCAATTGAAGCTGAATTTGCTTCAGTACTTCAAGAAACCTGTATATGTCTGGATTGCATGCATAAAACTGACTATTGTACTTACTGTGGAAACTTTCACAAGCTTTGATAGTTCTCTGCCCACTGCAACTCAATTCTACCCACACTGAAAGAGGAAAAAGTGCGTTTTTGTCGATGTACGTTTCAATTAAACAGTCACAAAAGTTTGTAGATTTTCTGAGTCAGACTTCATTGACATGAAGTCCTCTACAAAACAGTCACCAACCATATAAGGGTCCAACGTTGGCAAATCAAATATGTAGTCTAAAAATTTTCCTATTTTATTTGTCAGTGGTAATTAAATTTACGTTCTTGGATTTTTGCGTCAGTCCACACTTCACTTGCAGCTTTCATTATACTGTATTCAAAGTCAGAAAAAAATGTTGACGGATAGAATTTTAGCCCGAGTTTATTACATCTATCAAGAACTGTTGAAAATACATTCTCGTATTATGTAGTTTCTTGTCCTTTAGGAAAACTGAACAATGTTTATAGCTGAAGCCTACAGAGTGACCAACATGCTAACTTGTCGACATGTTAACCAACATAAACTACTATCGAAACTTCAGCTTCCGTATTCAGATCGTTTTCAATAGGTATTGAAAATTGTATGAAAACAGGGATCGGCGACATCGTATTCAATATGGAAAATGTATTCAAATCGATCTGAATACTCCATGAAAACGTAGTAAATTTCTCTCAACGTACTGGTGCTTACAACATTGTAATGAGTCACCGGCACATTTGAGACGACTAAGGCACTTACCTGGCTATCCGGAATTGCGCCCTGGCGCGGGTTCGATTCCCGCATGGGCTGATTACCTGTTTGTGTTTTTCCGAGGTTTTTCCCAATCGTAAGACGGATGTCAAGTAATCTATGGCGAATACTCGGCCTCATCTCGCTAAATACCATCTCGCTACCACCACTTGCATCGACGTAAAATAGCACAGTAGTTGATACAGCGTCGTTAAATAACCAAATAAGAAATCATTTTAATGCAATTTTTGAACTGATTATTTTATGAGGGTCACCTGTTGGTCGGATTACAGTGAACATTATTTCTGTATTCCATTATGCATTATACAGGGCGTTAAAAAAATTCGGGGCATAATTTCAGGTATGTATTTCCCACATGTAGACAATCAAAATAGTTCATTACAACATGTGTCCGGAAATGCTTCATTTCCGAGTTATGGCCTTCACAACATTGAAATTCACCGGAACGTTTTTCTTTCCGCAGGTCGTTGTCATTACAGAATATGTTCAAAATGTCCACCTCCTGCTTGAATACAGACCTCACATCGATGTCTCATTGACCTGCGAACACGATCCCAAACTCCAGGAGTATTGCGTATGTCCTCAGAACATGCCACAATTCGATTCCGAAGGGATTCCAAATCAGACACCGAAAACGAATAAACCAATGATTTTAAATGGCCCCACATGTAGAAATCGAGAGGGTTCAGATCAGGTGAGCGTGGAGGCCAAGCAATTGGGCCACCTCTACCTATCCATCGATCGATCAGGAAACCTTCGATCCAAGTACCGGCGAGCCGTACGACTGAAGTGTACAGGAGCGCCATCATGCAAGAAGTGAATGTGTTGACGATTCATCAGTGCAGTGTCTTCTAAAATATGAGGTATGGTGTTTTCGAGGAAGCTTGTGTACGCCTGCCCCGTAAGTCTGTTTACAAGTACATGGGGTTTAACTAATCGATCACCAATGATACCGGCCCACATGTTGACGGAGAACCGCACCTGGTGATGAGATGGAACAGTTGCACGTGGGTTTTCATACACCCATACATGCTGATTGTGGAAATTTGTTATGCCATCTCGTGTGAACTGTGCTTTATCTGTAAATAATACTAAAGCAGGAAAGTTCGGCTTTACACCACACTGCTGCAAGAACCACTGACAGAACCTAACTCGTGCAGGGTAATCTGCTGGTGACAGGGCCTGCCTGTACACGTTGTAAATGATAAGGATACAATTGATATTCTTTCAACAGTCTCCAGACAGTCGTATGAGGAACATTGACTTGCAACGCTACCCTTCGTGTGCTGAGAGGAGTCATGTTCACAGCCTCCAGAATCTCCTCCTGTACTTCTGGAGTTGTAGATCTTGGTCGTCCCCTTCCCAAACCAGGAGAGTTAAATTTTCCATACTCGCACAGACGGTAATGGAGACGTACAAATGTCTTCCGATCTGGACATTGTCGCTGTGGGTACCTCTCCTGGTACAAACGACGAGCTAGCGCAGCATTGCCGTCCGCCTTACCGTACATGAAGTGTCTCTCTGCCTGCTCTTGATTTGAATACATGTCGCACAGTCTAACGCCTACACAACACTGAATGTAACCTTCGCCTCGGAATGAACTGTCAGAGTGCCCTCTTAAAGTCTACTTTGACGGCAACGACCTGCGGAGAGAAAAACGTTCCGGTGAATTTCAATGTTGTGAAGGCCATAACTCGGAAATAAAGCATTTCCAGACACATGTTGTAATGAACTATTTTGATTGTCTACATGTGGGAAATACATACCTGAAATTATGCCCCGTATTTTTCAAACACCCTGTATATACTGTGAATTAAAATTGAATAGCATTATTCTTTATATATTTTCTTCGTTTTCGTATATAATTGTATATATGTAGGATAGCGTGGGGCAAAAGCTACTCGTTTTAACAACAGTCGATTAAATAAAATTAGCTATTGATAAGGCTTCGAAGAAATTTATCTAGATGAGATGCTGCGTGTTTTGTGCGAGATCGTGCGTATTTGCTTGGTTTCCGCACAAAACCAATCCGCGGAAAGTCTAAAATTCCACATTCAGTACATCCCAACCTAACACACAACAATTTCTCTCTTCTTACCGCTAAAGTGACATATTGATTTTACTGCTTTACGCTTTTAACATATAATTTTTAGAGACGTTCAATATAGTAACAATTATAAATTGGAAACTTACCACTGCAATTTCACCTAAATTACACTGTTAATTATTGTTTTTAAATATTTGCAAAAATTAAGTAAACTCAACAACTCCACTAAAGTTACTGCATTCGTGATGCAAGTAACATTAAGGAAGCCGTGAAAATATCAACAAACTTGCCGATGTTATTATTGCAATATGTTATATAAATAATATTGTTAAAATATTAAAATGAAAAATAAATCATTACATAACCTTACCGTTTTTTTTAAGTTCGCATTTATAGACTGGGGGGAAGACAGACCTATATCACGGCCTGCTGGAGTATAGTAAACACAGAAAACATTTTAAGGCAACAATGTTGAAGATAGTTATTTTTCTTTTGCTAATTTGCCGTTATTGAACAGAAACCAAGATGGAGATTTCATTGCAACTAATTAGAAATTCCTCTTTCAGGTATGTAATAAACGATCTTCGCACAAAATAATGTACGATACACGTGCGGCATGTTTTCTTTCAATTCTCGGAAATTAAAAAAGCTCAACTACGTTTCGCTTTTTCACACATTTCCTCGAACATGAAAACTTCAACATACCGCTCTTGTAACGAATATTACTATTTAAGTGTTCCAGATCATTTTAAGCCATGAGTCACTCAGAAGTATGCAATTAAAATAATTCAGTGTTAGTGAATTCAAGATGTTAACTAATATGTGGGTGAGTTTTGGCGAATGGATAGAAGACCTAAACACAAAAACACGCAAAAAATTCAGGTAAAGATATAGGCTCTCGAATTACGCTTTGCTTTTAATTGCAGATACATTTTATTTCATATGGCACATATCTTACATTAATGGGTCATGTTTATTAAATAAATTGGATAAGCTTGTAAAAATTATCACCTACTCATTATTATCACCAGTAAAATTAATAACAATATGTTTTTTTTTATTTATGGGGACATTTAGAGGCATTTGTGTGTACAGGACCTATTGGGAACATTGAAAATCTTCACTAGCTAAAGAAGGATATAAACAGAAACGGGATACTTCTAATATAGCATATCGCTAAATTTTTGTTTAATAAACGATGACGTAACAACATGGCCGTCATGGCATCACATTATGACGGCAGTGACGTCACAACACGGCCGACGTAAAAACAATACAAATAAATAGAACTATAAAAAACAATAAGTACACACATTTTCACAATATCCCATTGTAAAAAAGAGCCCATCTGCTCGTATTGACAGTAGGATATCAACAAAATTGAACGATGTTGCATTTTCAAAAAGAATCCAGCCGCTTTTATTGACAATGGGATATCATTTATCCATTTTACATTATTTAATACCAGAACTGTTCGGAAGATCGTTGACTTTTCAGTATTAGTTTCTTTGTTGCTATGCGACTTTTGAACGAAACATATATTCACCTACTTTTCAAGGGAAATTATGTGACTTACGTCGTCAATAGCAAGCAACATTGTCACGGTAAAATCAATTTACTTCCCTAAAAACAAGCTATTAACAACATATTTACGGCCGTGAGAATGGAAAAACGTAATGACTTACCATCGAAACACTTGATATACTGATGTATCATTTAAACTAAGTACAATAAACGGATTGACAATAAAAATTTACACACATACCAAACTGACCACTATAATCCACAGCCATCTAAATAAACTAATACAACAAACATCGTTATAAAACGCTCAATATTTCCCGGCAAACACAAAAAAATAGTAATCATAGCAACTGATGATGTTAGTCTTATGACATCATCTCTTCTCTAATCTAGCGAACATAAAATTCTCATAAACTCGTTACCGATATCCTGTAGTCCAGGGTTGGGCAGAATTATGCACTCTGTGCTTGCACGGTGTACTACGAGAGAAGTGTGCTTATAGAGTGCACGAAAACCGGTTTATTCAAGTTGCGGTACGTACTGTATGTTTCAAAAGAAAATGTTATTCTACCAAATTAATAAGAATACAAAGTAATGAAACACTTCCTTAAACATAAAACAAAACATGTCTGTTACACATTAATTCATATTACTCAATTTCTCAAGATTTGTAGAAACTGTATTAGCACAAGCTATGCGAAGAACTGCCGTTAAAAGCCCATCATTTCTTGTTTGAGATTTGTTTATTTTCGTAATAGAAAATAACTGTTCACATCTGTAAGTGGAACCAAATAAACACAAAACTTTCTCACACAGCTTATGCAGATTGGGAAAGCGTCCTCTTGGGAATCCGTCATAAAACTGCATAAGACTCGACCTTGAATCATATTTCGCTCGCATCTCTCGATCACATCGCAGGTCAATCAATTTACACTATAATGAAGGGGGGACGTTATCAATAATCAGTTGGAATCAGAACATGTAGCAAAAATACGTAAATCCATTTACAGGCAATCAAAATCGTGGAACATCGATGAAAATTCATCTAATAGACCGGATAGAATACATGCGTACATTTCGAAATTTTCATTGTTCAAAATTCTATGCGCTTAGGTAAGGTTGGGAAATGATATATTTCGCCCTTTTGCATTTGACGTATCCATAACAGCAATTTCTCCTTAAAAGCTGCAATTCTATCTGCAAATTGTGTATTAGAATTTCTTTTCCCTGAAGTCCTAAATTCAGCTCATTTTAAAGCTGTAAGATCTGTTATAGCTGCTGGCACACTACAGCGCTCGCACTTGCAATTCCCCGTGCGCACGGAGGGCAAATGCACTCAAACGCCCATCGCTGCTGTAGTCAAATAGACCCAATATTTTAGCTCATTTTTATGTCCTCCACTCATCCCAAAAGTTTTCATACACATTAGTTAACACCCTGTATATGTAGTGCATATTCATAACGTTCGGAGACCAATTATTTACTACAGGTTTATTTTTCATTGCAGGACCGATACGCACAGGAGAGAGGCGAACCTCAGCTGGACCCTAGTCAAGACTACGAACTGTTGCTGGGATACGAGAATGGAACACACACGGTCATCAGGTTTCGAAGACGATACGACACCTGCGACCCACACGACTACACCATCACGGTAAGTCTCCATTCATTTCTTGTGTTGCATGCCAGGCTTCCCGCGATAGAACTAATGACATCTCTCATACAGATGAAGAGGCAAGACCTGACATGCGAGCTGTTCGATAGGAGAAAGAATGAGCTGTCAGAAAGAGAGTTTGTTTCATGATGGTTAATGCTAAACGAATCTACCGACACGCAAGTTCATCTCGGACTAAAACCTGTCTTCCCCCTCCATACCCATTGCTGGTATAGCCACGGCACGTGATAAGGTCGCAGAACAGGTCTTGTCTTCCCTACTGTACGTTAACTGCTGAGTAGTCTTAAACATAGACTGTAAAATGTCTCACTAATTTCTGAATCAAGTAATTCAAATAATGTACGTAACTGTCAAAAATTGTGAAATGCTTCCAAATACTTTCTAGTTAAAAATCCACATCATCCTAACCTACACCGACTATACAGGGTGTTTCCGAGGTGGTATTACAAACTTTCAGAGATGATGGCGAAGGGCACATGTATCAATTTGAGATAAGGAACCCTCGTCCAGAAATGACAGAGTCGGAAGTGATAAGCAGAAATAGTTGTGTGGAAATGGAATTGTAATATGGCACCACGTGCCCTCCTTACCTTAAACTTTGGAACAGTCGTGGAAAAATGATATGGGCCGGATGTCTCCTACGTGGGTACTTGCCCCGATACAATCTGTGAGCTTATCTCCTGTTCCCATTGGCTCATCCGTATTCGAAAATCAGGTCTGCTTATTTCGCTCTCGTATACTCCTCCATTTCACTACGACTGATAGACTGGACACTGCAACTTGTACACATACACTGCTGTCTACAGACGTGCATATTAGGACCGGCCATGTCCGTTACACGTTACGCTGTCTGCATTGCTTTAGTGTAGTTTCCTGTCCCCACCCCTCAGACAGCGCACTGAATGGAATACTGTAAGTAGACAACGTAAACAACGTCAGATGAATACAGTATGTGTAAGATGTACAGATAAATACACATAAATAAGGTGTACAGAGGAATAAAATTATTTCATTTCCACACAACTATTTTTGCTTGTAACTTTCGACTCGGTCATTTCCGGACCAGGGTTCCTTATCTTAAATTGATACATGTGCCCTTCGCCATCATTCCTGAAAGTTTGTAACACCACCTCGGAAACACTCTGTATATAGCCTTTTTCTCTGCTTTATACTCCACAGGCTATATTCTGGTAAAATTCGCTATAGTAAATGCAGTCTACACTATTTTAAATATCATCCGAAATAAAAAAGTGAATATGTCTCGTCAAGTATAGTGGAAGTGATACAACTGTGAGCATTGATGGGGGCAATAAAATACAGTGAAATAAAATAATATATGTTTTGCAATTAAGTATATCAGGGGTCAATAGCAGCATTTGGACTCTCATTGTCTTGAGAAGGGTTGCGAGAATTCCTAATGGCATGAAATAACGATAGGGCCTAGGTAACAATCATGTTACTTAATTTACAAAGAAAACCGTAGGTCATTGAAAAACTGCAAAAGATAAATCGTTAATAATCAATTCCCTAATACCTAGGGAACTATATTCCGTCCGCAGGAGTACGGAGATAAGGTTAGTTGTTCATAGAATATATTCGATTGTCATATTTGGCGCGTGGCACAGGTTCTATCATAGAACACTTTCATTTTGTGAGCTAGTTGATGTTCTATTCATGATTCAAAACTAGACCACAAAGCCTGTTCAAAATGCATTATAGTGATAAATATTGATACTGCGATGACCTTTCCTACTGGTAAAATTCATGTTCTGGGAATAATAAGTTAATTAAGTAGTAAAATATCGTTGGAATCGAAAAATATTGGGAATAAATTTGAATATGGAAAAAAAATTCCTTCCTAGGCAGGATTCGAACCACGAAAGTCTTGGTTACCAGTCTATCATGCTCTGGAGTGAACAAGGCTCTGAAATCAGCTACAAGGGTCGGTTCGGTTTTTTTTTTGCCACTACTGTACATCAAAACTTATAGTACGTATTCTATAAATTGATTAGGCAAATTGTTTGGTTTTTAACATTCTTTATTTCGCTATAACCTCTTTAACTCTGAATTTAATACTATGAAACTTATTTAACATTTATAGTGTCTGTTCAATTTTTCGCTTTTTACGTAATTACAAAATAGTGAATTATATACATTCTTATACAATAAAACTATTTCAATTAAATATTAATTTAAACTCAAAATAACGTTATTACGAATACACATTCTGTAACTCAATCTTCATTTAAGTTGTTATCTTTTTTAGTAGGTTATTTTATGACGCTTTATCAACATCTTATGTTATTTAGCGTCTGAATGAGATGAAGGTGATAATGCCGGTGAAATTAGTCCGGGGTCCAGCACCGAAAGTTACCCAGCATTTGTTCATATTGGGTTGAGGAAAAACACGGAAAAAATGTCAACCAGGTAACTTGCCTAGACCAGGAATCGAACCCGGGCTACCTGGTTTTGCGGCCAGACGCACTAAGCGTTACTCCACAGGTGTGGACTAAATTAAGTTTACAGTAATGTTAAGTAATGTGTTAAATGTTACGTAGGCCTATTTACAGTAATTTGATCTAAAGGTATCTGATGAGACGTTTTTGTTTACATTCTTCTCTCGTAAGTCTTGCGATGTGGAGTTACACTCACCCCCACTGAAGAGCAATGACCTCAAGGAGCACTGCTAGTCTGCAGTATTGCAACACGTCACATTTCTTATTCATAAAACTATTGGACGTATCAAAAACTTGTTTGACAAAACTTGTTCGCTCTGACTTGATCTGTTACCTTTGTGAATTAATATCATAAGTTTCCTTCAACCCTGTATAAATCCGCTTCAGTATTCTTTCATGAATAGGCCTACGCATAATTCTCGAATTTACTCGTTTTTAACTCCTGACAGCTCCCAAATGGTAGGAAACTGAAATAAGTATAAATGCTTGAGATTCTGATTGCCAAGGAACTACATCTCCTCTTCAGCGTAAAGGACCAGCATCAAGAGCGAGAAAACTGCGTTCCATTATTCATTACAGATTTTAAAGTCCAAGATAGTGGTCATAAGCCATCTTCATGCCTTCCCTTTAAGTTGCAAGCCTCTTGGAGACAAAGGATTCTTTTTAAGTCCAGAGGCAAGATGGTAGGTTGAGCTCATATAAAGAGGATTATTGAGTTAAAGGACTGCCGAGAAAGGTAGTGTGTAAAATATATTATTTAGGACTTCTCTTTCGCGCAGATTTGTGGAGGACGTTGAAGTGTAACATGAGTGAGAATTCAGTTCTGAATCTCATAGCCGTTTCTCGTAGAAGTACCTGGAAATTTTCCATTTCCGTTGCGAATATGAAGGGTCCTTTCGTGAACTTTTAAGAGAAGATGTTCTGAAAGGGCGTAGATATACTTGATGGCATACATAGAGCTATGACAAATCCTGTTACAATTTCAATTGCTAGATATAAACCTAATACAGTGAAACCTGTTCAAGACGGAAATGATATGACCCTAATTTTTTCCCGTTGTGGACAGGTTTCCGTGTTATTCAGATGTGACGTTAAAATGGAATATTTTATCATTTGTACAAATGAAATAACAAAATGGCATGCCGCAAACTGCAAGAAGTACAAGATGTTCTGTTTAATACTACTCACCAGAGTGCTGCATTGGAGTTAAATCGCTCGCTTGAACTCGGTCGAGTGTCGCACCCTCGAGTGAGATACGATCGGTCGTGATACGCTCGTAATAAATAGAAGCACAGTACAAGGTCATCTCACCGACATGTCTTTTCTTGTATGGAAGACGACAAATAAGATACACGTATGTTTTGCTCAAACGGTAAAAATAAGGCTTTATTTTCTGCGTTTATGACAAACGTTTAATGGAACAGTTAATGGAACGTACCAAAACAGGAACATGACGTTATAAATAAAATAGTATGAAAAACTTCGATATACAGTTATTGTTGCTAATTAATAATTATTAAATATTTGATTTACCACATATATAATATGATAGGTCCATACATAGTGTTCCGCCTATATACTGCGACAATGTAGAAACGTTTTACAAAATATTATTGATATAGCAGTAGATTAATAATAATATTAGTACAGAGATAACGTCACAGAACATATAATAAAACGAATAATCATGCTGCGCAACTGTTACAGACGCAAAGATTGATACACTAATTATTAGAGATTATTATTATCATTATTATTATTATTATTATTATTACTAGAAAACAGGATACAGTTCTTGCATTATCGTGATTGTGTTCTCCGTTTATAATAATTACATTTACATCCAATAACATCTATCAGATGTGGCAAAAACAAACTCACTCCTGTGTGGAAAAAAAAAAAACATTTACCTACAACATTTATGTTATATTTTAAAGCAAGTTTTGTAGCTGTACTATGGAGAGGTCAGTTAAACACTGCAAAGTTCAGAAATGATAAACATATATGATGTTACTACACAGTTCATCACTGTATCAAGAACGAATGTCTAACGCTCGGCTTATACCGTTCGAGGATTTATCGCTCGTGACAATTTTACCCATCATGCATGTGCGCTACCTATCGGATTATGGTATGAACTACTTGGCGCTCGAGCGAAAACGTCCGATGCAGACCTCTGCTACTCACATTAAATCAACTTTCTGCCGCTTATTCCTTGGTGCGTCATCTTGATGAAAATTTCATTTTCTCTGTAAATGTTATTGTAATTCATTTATTAAACGCTACTGTTACTATTACGATTACTAATCACACTAAATTTAATATCTAACACTGCGGCATAGAACTGTACTTTATATCGCTGCACATTATTAATTTGACTAGAAGCCTCCCATTAGAAGCCTTGAATTCTGTCTTAATTAATTTATTTTCCAGTTCAAGGGTTTGCTTTGCAGAATAGGTCCAGAAATTGACATGGTCTTTCAAATGACATGAAGAACTCACTCCCACAACATTTCATTTATTTTCTTATAACTGGTTCTTTCCTGTTTCCTTTTATGTCACCATTATTGGCCGCAAGCCACTCACTCATGATATTAATGTTTATTAATTAAAGTATCACACCTGAGTTTTCCACAACCGAACTTCAAAATTATATCACATGCACTTCGTTTCTCATTTGCCTTTAAGTCGATAAATTTCACTTCATCACTTAATGATAGTGCAACATTTTACGCAAAAATTGTTACCACGAAATCACTACACTTGCGCTCTGCCCAGTTTCGACAGTATACAGGTGTGAAGCTTGAAAATCTTTGAAGGAACTCATCTGTCTACTGAAGAGGGTATTAAAATGTATGAACGTCATGCTAACAAACTCTCATACTCTCTAAAAATTCTGTAAATAAATCTTGTTTTTATCTTAATAACTTATCTAATTATATCGTACATTCCTTAAATTTGCACATTGTTTCAAAATATAGTTTACATTAAAGTAGTGTGTCCAAAATATTAATTTTGTCTTGCACAGTAGCAATTTCCGTTTCAGCGTTGGACAGTTTCCGTTTTGTTCAGGAAAAATTACACATAATACATACGAATTTGGCCGGAACCAATAAATTGTTCCGAAATAGACAGAATTTCGGATTATTCAGGTTCCGATTTTAAAAGGTTCCACTATAATAATTCAGGGTTTCGTTGGCTTCTAAGGTAGTTTCGATGATACCTATTTAAAACATGAATTAGCATCGTTTTAGGAAACACGATTTTTAAGCTCCAATCAGAAAATAATTCTGTTTTCTATCCCCAAGTCTTGTTATTATGGTTTCATTAATAAACTTCTGGTATGTAATCGTGAAAACTCTGTAACTAATTCAACAGTTCTTATCATAAATACACGTCAAAAAATAACTTACATACTCCATCGGTAAGTCTATCGTGCTATCAAAAAGAAGTGCGTTAGAAGGAATTAAACATTTTAATAACCTCCCTTTGGATATAAAAACTCAAACCCAAAACACAAGATTATTTACGGTCAAATTACAGAAGTACCTAATTTCTCACGTCTTCTATTCTGTAGGTAAATTTATGACATTCAACAACGCTTCACGAATGTTCTGTCTTGTATTAAGTATTGATATTAATCAATATTTGTTGCTAGAAAACCACTTATATTGGAAAATTCAATGAATTCTCCATTGACAATTCAGCCAGACCACAAGTTTAATGTCTTTATCGTTGCTACACTCCTAATCCTGAATGGTAAACACAGTTAAAGATGGTACCTCAAAATTGCATTCAGAAAATATAAAAGCTAAAGATATCACTTTATTTACGCAAAACTTGCAAGCCAAGAGAAAGCCCTCCAATGAGATCACAATGTTAAACTCTCTATATCAGAAATCTTTGATACAAGCAAAAAATGTTCCAATTAGCTGGAAAAAAAATCAGTGAATAGATCAAGGTTAGTTTAATTAAAATACAATTTGTAACATGCCTTGTTTCTTCGGACCCCTTAGAAATCTATCGCGGAGCCTGCTAGACATCAAAGTTTTTATTTGTTTCTATATTTGGCTACATAAAATAATAATTTGTTAGGTCCTGAAGAATAATATGAAAAAAGTAAATAGCAAAAAGTTATGTTTCAGGGTGTTTGATAAGTATGTGGAGCAAATTAGTTTCAATAGTTTTCAAATTTGTAGTAGTAATGATTTTCCAGAAAAAATTTAAATTCAGAAAAATGTTAATAATGCGTATAATTTTTCACCATATGTGGTGAAACGTTGTACAGGAGCTATTTATATACAGTATGATAGGTGTGCAAATTTTAAAAAATCTAGCTGAAACTGTTTTAAAAAATCAAATTTCAACCCAGTGTATCCTTAAAATTTGAGTTTTTGGTGGAAAAACACTGTGCTTTGTGGTGGGTTTCAGCAAGGCACCCCCTTTTCCCATACCGGAATTCCAGCATTGAGCCTTTAATAATCACTATCATGCAGTGCTATGTGCAACAAGGTGCAACAACAGTCTAATATATACAGTCACGAAGCTCAATACGTAGTAAATATGCATCCATAGATAGTTGCTCACCACTGGGATCGCTAATATCGCCTCATTACATATTCTTAATCTTATACAGTTTCAGTTGCTAGAAATTGGAACTCGCTACCGAGTGATGTAAGGGGTTGTTGGACAGTAACTTCAATTAGGTCCAAATTACATAAATTCTTAATTTACAAATTAATTGCTGATTAATATTTAATACATACAATGAATCTAACATCTGTCCATTCTTATTATTATCATTAATTTCTCTAAATACATTTACAAAACCTCTAATGGCAATTAAATTAATATTCTCATTATAGAAATATATTTTAAATTTATATATATATTTTTTTTCTCCCTGTAACATAGTTCTAGTAAGTTTATATTAAATTAATTTACATCATTTTACTAGCTATCTCAAATCTCAAATTAATTATAATTGATTGAATTAAATTAGCTCATATATTAAGTTACTACTTTACCTTATAGGTTTATCTAAATTTAAATAAATATGTTATCTACTAGAGTCTACGGCAATTCGGAAGGCGGGTTGTCTGCTAGCGTTTGCGTCGAGAGAGACAGATAGAGAGAGCAAGGCAGCGTACAACATTGCCACATCGTACTTCACGCACGTGCAATACAAATAGCGCAGTAGAAAATTTAAATTATCAAAAGACAACAATGACCTTAGCCGTTGATTACTGTAAGCATGACACCAAACAAAACCTCTTTCCTTCACTAACAATATTCTTTGCACGGTTCTCAATCCCACACCACATGCTTCTGCAGTCGTTTCTTGCACGTTGGCAACGTTGCTGCCAGCATCAAGATGGCCGGCAGCGTTCTGCTCGTTAACTTTTTTATAATAATTATACACCTTAAACACTATTTTCCGCGCTTGCTTGTGTAACACTTGTGTTTTTACAGTCTCTTCTTCCATTTATTTACCTTACATACACATAGTAAATGTTAGTTTTACTTATTCAGTGTATTGAAACACTCGCACGTGAACAAACGAACTCGGGAAGTGCTTGTTATAGACTGATTCTGATTGGTTCTACTGTACAAGCTTGTGACGTCACATACCAGAAATGCTACGGCGCATATAGAAGCTAACCGCCTTCCGAAATGGCGTCTAGTCTAGTCGTTAAAACTTAACTGAAGAATATTGCTTGGAGAACCTTTTAAATGTAGTGTAAATATTCGTAATTTAAATATGTATTGTATTGATTAAGGCTGGTTGAGTGGAAGAGAAGGTCTTATGGCCTTAACTCTGCCAGCGAAAATAAAACATTATTATTATTATTATTATTATTATTATTATTATTATTATTATTATTATTAATGCGAAATAGTACCGGCACAGTCTATTGTTCCTAGCACCCTCACAACTCAAGCTTCGTGACTGTATGTACTAGACTGTGGTGCAACTAGGGCAACACCTACGGCGAGAAATAGAACTAAAGCATTGGCCCGTTACTCATAAACGCTTCGGTAACTGGCGCAAAGTGAAGTACCCACCATTGGTAAAAAAAAAAAACCGGTTCTGCCTGTGCAAGGTTCGTTATTAGACAGGAAGACAAAAGCGTATCGTATTGTTTGGAATTGTTGCAATGCGGACAACGTTCCATTATTGAATTTCCTTACAAGGATGCGATGTTTACATGATGAATGGCTGTTCTCATGAGACGGTCCCGTGCCCTGTAAAAAGTGTTGCCAGCTGCCGCATCGGCAGAAGTTACGTTGCCGTACAGCTTGCGCTTTTCGGTGAGTTCTCACAACTCTATGTTTTTGTCCCAGGAGTTTAATCTAAATGAATGTCGCTCTCACGTATACATTGTTCCAGGCCATACGCACGAGGTGTGAGTGTGAGGACTGTACTGTGTAGTCTGCTAAATTAGGTTAAGAAACTGGGGCAAAAAGATGAGACGAGATTCAAACAAATTGTAATGCCATATGAGTAACATCTGTGTGGGTTTTCTACCGTTGTAACACAAGTTTTCTTCATCTCTAGTGGAACATTTTTCCTCAAAACAAGCCTTGCAGCAAGAAATGCGTGTGTTTATACCTGGTTAAAATATATCCAGGAAAGAGGAATTTCTAAGTGGTTACAAGGATTGAGGATGCTGCTTTTACAATTGCAATGTACGAATTGTTGTAAGAAGGGAACTATTCATTAGGTCATATCACAACCTCTCCTCAAACTGACCACATTGTTATGGGGAGGTACGTCCACCGTTGTGGCTGAGGGGTTAGCGAGTCTTAACGGCTGGTTCACAATAAACCGGGAACGAGAACCAGAATGAAAACGAGAAGCAGAAAACGTGAATATGAAAATTGTTGATTCACAATAAACCGAGAACATAGACGACTATGCATATCGATATGCATGTCAATAACGATATGTAAAGTCTATATTACGCATTCTGATGTTATTTGTGTATAACTGACCAATGGCGTTCTCTCATGAGTACAAGGCAGCCAACATAAAGACAGGTTAACCAACTTCGAAATTTCAACTGAAACAATTCATTAGGTACGGTACTAATAAATATGCCCATGCATCTTTATTATCACAACCTATTTTAAGTCTACCATAACGTAAAATAATTAGAGAAGAAACATTTGTAATAGAACAAAAATGAACACAACAGTAGTTATTGGATTTAAGCATGAATATGTAGTTTGTAATACAACCAATACAGTAATAAAATATGATTCGCTTCCGATCGGTGTTCAAAGATGCAGCTATTGAAAGCCACGTATTCCCCTTCATTTCCTCTTCTTCATACAAGGCACGCTTCTTATCGTAAACGTAAGGATTTTCCTCAACACTCAATATTAGAGAATCTCATCAAATAAAACTAGTTCCATGATGCACAGCACAGAACAAAATAATTCGTAGGTTATGTCACGGTCTTCTTGCTACAAAATATGACGACAAAATAGCTTTTAGATGGCAATAGAATGAATCTAGTGGGCTGTGATCGGAAACGTGAACGCCAAAATTGAAACTTGGCCAACTCTCCGTTCCCGATCATGGGCTCCGGCAAGCTTTTCGTTAATAATTCTGAATGCTCACATTTAAATGTACACATTGTAACAATTTTACCGTTTTCGTTTTCGTTCAGATTCTCGTTTCCGGTTTATTGTAAATCAGCCTTAACTCCGAACCGGTCCCGGGTTCGATTCCCGGTCAGGACGAGTTCCCTGAGTGAGGTTTTTTCAGTTTTTTTTCCTCACTCCTAACTTTATCAGGCGATTGGAACCCCACTCATTTTCGCCACTGCCTTTCCTCCCCCATCATCCTTTCCTCATCATCCCGTTTCTGGTTTTTTAGATCACTCTACAGACTGCCTCCCGGAACTACTGGCTCTCTCGACCGGCCTCCGTGGAATGTAGCTAAGCGACGTTGGATGGCTTCTGCAATGAGCACCCGAGGCGGACCTACTCGGGGGAGGAGTTTGGGCTCGGACCGTCAGGGCGGCCTTGGGGGAAGTTGCCGAAGTAGGACTGGTATATGGATTTCTGTTGGCTATATGGACCGGTCGTTAGAGAGTCATGTGGTTGGATTGGTGCGCGTCGGGGATCTGTGGCACGCAACTCATTCCATATCGAGGGTTAGCGCAATAGATCTCAACAGGTCGCAGTGCTGGGCCATCCGTGCCCCTCTTACTTAAATTCCATTCCATGGGGAAGTACAAATTTGCAATTATATGAGTAAAGGTGCGAAGATGGTTAAATTTGATGGAAAATCAGTAAATGAACAAAAAAAAATAGCCTTCAAAATACCATTTTCTTCGAAATGTGAAAACTTATTAGGCTTATTTGTTATTAACGGAGAAAAACTCGCTCCGGCGCCGAAAATCGAACTAGGTTCTCCCGTTCTACGCACTGAACTTTTCTTTTCTTGTCTTTACCCATGCATTTCACTAATTCAACCTCTATAATTATACTTATTTTAGTCTTCTATTTAACGGCCCTGCTTCAACTACAACGTTACTTTGCGTCTGTGAAATTGATGATAGAGAGATGGTAATTTGGCGAGTTGAGGCCAAGAATTCGCTATGGATTGCCTGAGAATCACCTTAAAGTTTGGAAGATCGTTGAAAAAAGCCATCCAAATAATCAGCTATATGGTGTTTCGAACCCATGGCCGATCACAGAGCCTTGCTCCCTATCCCTGAGATACGCCCGTGTTTACACCCTATAGATCTATGTAACACCTAGTCCCTTAAATAACTTCTTAAGCCACGTTAGACGCAGGGAAATAAATGACTTTGAGAATTTATCATTTTTCGCTGTATTCTCTATGGTTCTGTCTGAGCTCATTTTCTCAGATATTGGCAGAATTCACCGGTTTATGAGAGCTCCAGCACAAAAAGAGAAAAAATCAAGCTATGAGAAAATTACATCAAGTCAGAAATAGACGAGAAAATCCTTCAGAAGATGAGACGGCTACTCCACAGTTCTGATTACAATCCAATCAGGCCCGCGAGGTACAATTAAAGTAGCTGAAAGTACATTTCTGACGGCACAATTGATAGTAGGGTCTTATCACGTAAGACAACAGTTTGTAGATGAATTGCATTCCTCACTCTATGTAGTCATACATTATGGTACATTAAAGTTATAGCATCATTTTCTTTGATTTATTTTTATTTTGTAGTATGTGTGATACTGGTTAAATGTTATGGATTGCAAATACACTATTCAAATATGCTTCTTTAATATATTACGAGCTTAATGAGCTACATTAGCGGTTTATGAATTCCATTTACTTTTAAAGAAATTAAGGAAATATGTCAACAACAATTAGAGTCTGTAATTAAACAATTATCTACAGATGCAAACTAATTTTTATGCTCGACCATGCCGAAATGTTGTAATTATACACCTGGCAGCAGCCCTTTAATGGAACTCATTGAAGTACATCTATTCATTAAAGTTCAGGTATTCCACCAATCAGAAAACACCATTGTAGCAATATGAAAGCGCAAGTATCGATTATTCTCGGATATGCAATCGAAAGACAACTAGCGAAATGTCACGGAGGCTGAAAATCCAATATTCTTGCAGAAGGCTATGTTCCGTTACTATAATAATTAGCGTTAATTGTAAATAATATTCAAATAAATTCAATTTGTCATCTCGTTTTTCAATGTCTAAATCAATTTCAAGGTTATATCAAGATTAATGTTTATTTTACTCTCTAGATTATATCAAGGTCAATATCGACATTTGTTTCTCGGAAAAAATCAATACTTTCGCGTCTGCGCACATCTCACAATGTACGATATATTGGACATGGTCAGTTCCGCTCCCCAGTCAGATAAGAATAACATGAATACTTATGAATAATTTCAAGTTAGAAATATGGTCGAGCATAAAAAGTCGTATAAAACTTGCCTATAATGGTAATTAAAACGCTCGTATTTAAATTGTGAAACTCGCTTGCGCTCGTTTCATAAACATACTCGCGTCTTAATTACTACCATTATAGGCTCGTTGCATAATGTACTATTTTACACATAGGCAAATAAAATTATACATCGTTTATTATTTCACCTGAAGTCATGAGGTCCCTCTGTTTTTATTTTACTCTCCCGTCTTCTTTTTATTATAATTGTATTTTCCTGAGCTCGTGTTATTAAAACGTTTTGCGTGTTTCTGCAGTTTGCAGCTTTTAAGTTACAGATATCAACCACAGTAACTTTGTAGAGAATTACGTGGAATGTTGGTTCTCAGAAATTAATAATTGCTGTTTTGTTTCCCAAATTGACTCTTAGCATTAAATGTAACTAGACTTATCTTCATTCACTTATTATTATTATTATTATTATTATTATTATTATTATTATTATTATTGTTTCTGTAATATCTATTATTTTCATATTTGCCGTATGTTCTTACACTGGTTGAGTGTAAGAGAGGGCCCTATGGGCAAAATGAATCTCTTACATAAATAAATAAACAAATATATGAGTACATAAATAGATAAATAAATGGATGGATGAATGAATGAATGAATGAATGAATGAATGGACGAAAATAAATTTTATTTATTTATTTATTTATTTATTTATTTATTTATTTATTCTGGTGTAGTTAAGGCCATCAGGCCTTCTCTTCCACAACATCAGGAATACAAATACAATAATAGAAATAAACAGAAAAAGAATACACTATATACAAAATAAAGCTACACAAGAAATAAAGAGAGAGGAAAAAACACTATAAACAAAGTAAAGCCACACAAAAATATACACAGGTTGCAGTCACACAAACTTTTAAAAGAGTTATTAAGTATCATAATTAATTGTATCCTCACTGATTAACTAACATAAACAAGAAACTTGCAATTTTAATCTAGATTAAAAAAGAAAAAGAAAAAAAAACACAAATCAATACTTCTGGCAGTACCTAAAAACATTAACTAAGACAAAATTGTCCAATTTAATTTTGAATTGTGATAAAGTCCGGCAGTCCCTGACGTCATTAGGTAACGAATTCCAGAGGCGAGGTATTTCTACAGTGTAGGAAGATGAGTATAAAGACGTTCTGTGATGAGGGATAGGAAGAAGTGCTTGATGTCGGTTTCGAAGTGTTGTAAGACATTGAAAGCGTGATAACAGATAATTCGGAGTAGAAGTATGCATGATTATAAACAGAAGAGACAGTGAATGTATTGTTCTACGTTCCTTCAGACGCACCCATGAAAGTAACTGGAGGGAAGGTGTTATATGTGCATTTCTAGGACGGCATTTTCCGAACATTCTGTAAAATGAGTATTAAACCGTAACGGGAAAATTTTTGGTAGAATCTTGTCACGTAAGGAAACTGTTTGCGGATGTCATTTATATTTGTTACTATTGCTCCAAGATATATAATAATAATAATAATAATAATAATAATAATAATAATAATAATAATAATAATAATAATAATAATAATAATAATAATGATTTATTTAACCTGGCAGAGTTAAGGCCATACATCCTTCTCTATCACTCAACCAGGAGTAAAAACTGCGTTACAAAAACACTACAAATTTACAAAGTACACTATAATTTTACACACAAAACTGAACAAGATAATAATAATAAAATGTAAACAACAAGTAAGAAAAAATCAGACATAATATATAACATAGAGAAAGAAAGAAAAAAGCATAATAAAATGTGAACAGCAGGTCAAAAATAAATGAGGCATACAAAGTATAAAAAAATAAGACAATTATTGATAATAATAATAATAATAATAATAATAATAATAATAATAATGATAATAACAATAATAATAATAACAATAATAATAACAGGCCTAATAGTAATAATAATACTAATAGTAGTAATAAAATAGTGCAGTACAAAGCATACAATGAATACAATATTTTTAAGTACACACAGTAAGGAAAATTATGATTATATATAGCTTAACTTATCACATTAGAGATATACCGTTATCGGAAAATATGAAAACAAAAGTATAAAATATAAATATCACTAGAACATAAAAAAAATGTGAATACGTGGAAACATGCAATACAACACTTGTCATAATAGTAAGTTAGTTTGGCAACTCGTCATAAGATAATTTTCTATCTTGGATTTGAAAGATTTCAATGTTCGGCAGCCCTTGACTTCAGGCGGCAGAGAGTTCCAGTGACGAGAGGTAGCAACAGTGAAAGATGAGGAATACAGAGATGATGTGTGAAGTGGAATTTCTAGCGTGTTATCGCGTTGTGATCGAGTATTAATATTATGATAGCGAGAGAGAGTATGAAAACGAGCGAATAAATAATAGGGGGATGAAGTGTGCATAATTCGATATAGGAGAGAAAGTGAGTGCAGATTTCTCCTCTCATGTAACCTAAGCCATGATAACTTCTCGAAAGAAGGTGAGATATGATCATAGTATCGAACATTACAAATGAAGCGGGCGCACGCGTTATGAACACGCTGTAGTTTCTGAGCGGAATCAATCCTGAGATCACTGAACAAAACGTCGCAATAATCGAAGTGAGGTAGAATGAGTGTCTGTACCAGCGTCTGTTTTAATTTAGATGGATAATGATACAATCTTTTTAGTGAATGGAGAATAGAGAATGCCTTCTTCCATTTATATTTAATATGCGTATCCCAACTGAGATTAGATTCGAAATGCACTCCGAGATTTTTTACGGTAGAGCTAAACGGGATGATTGTTTTATTCAGTTTCACAGGTGGAATATTCAGGTCGTTGACTTCAGGAATTAATCTACGGTTCGCGAACAGAATAGCCTGTGATTTACATGCGTTTAGGTTAAGCCCAAATTGTTGAGACCAGGAAGAGATGGAATCAAGATCTTCATTGAGACTATTAATGCTATCATTTAGTGCATCAGGACGGGCAGAAATATACAATTGAACGTCGTCTGCATATATTTGATATCTGCAGTGCTTAAATGATTTAGAAATTCCATGTATATGAATATTTTCACATTTTCTCATATATCCATTTCGTACTGTGTTCTGGTCACTGACATAATCATATACTTCGTTTTCTTCGGAATTTACTACCAAACTTATGTCATTACTAGCTTCACGTAAAATTCTCGTGTTTTCCGTAATAGTTCGTGAGTTTTCTTCTAAGGTATTCCAGTCATCCGCATAAACAAACAGCTGATGCAACCCATTTAATTCCAAACTCTCTCAGCTTTCCTTGACTTTTATAACGGCATATTCCAGAGCAAAGTTAAAAAGTAAATGTGATAGCGCATCTCCTTGCTTTAGTCCCCAGTGAATTGGAAAAGCGTCGGACAGAAACTGGCCTCTACGTACTCTGCTGTACGTTTCACTGAGACACATTTTAGTCAATTTAACTCTTTCTTGGGAATACCAAATCCAAAAAGGATATTATATAAAACCTCTCTCTAACCAAGTCATGTGCCTTTTTAAATCTATGAATAACTGATGTACTGTGCCCGACATATGACATTGCCACTGTGAATAACAGTACTGCTGTATTACCCTTAAAACTCTTTTGACGTTCATATCTGTAAAGTTCTTCTGTATCAGATGTTCCCTTCGACATAATTTAATTTCTATTTGTCGTATTGTGTGTAGCAGCAAGAGTTAAAATGTTACCAGACATGAAAAATGTCAGTTCAATTTTCTATGCGAAATATGATACCTATAAGGGAACAACTTAGAAAACTCCGTTGGTCTGCGCGTGCGTCAATCTTAAAGAGTGACACAATATACTAGTCATCTCTTCCTTCCTAACTGTTAACCAATAAAGGGACAAGGCGTTACTTACGTAGACTTTCAATGAAATAGAATATTTTCGCATTTTTATAGAGTAAGGGAGGGTATTGTCTGATACCATTTTGATGTTTCAAAATAAAGGTAATTGAAAGAAGTTAGAACTGGAATTACTTAGTATTATAATAACCTCTTGGGTTTCCTGCAGATTGTACATAAGTATTAGGTAATTTACATAATATGTATTTGCTCTATAACTTGCAAAGAGAAAACAGAAATAATATCATCACTGACAGAATGGGAAGCTAATGTCGGATACATTAGACATTATTATGTAGGAGGTATGATAATGCATTTAAAATAATATATTGCATATCAGAAACTATTACAATAGTGTTCTGTTTAGCCAACTGATATGCACGCCTTTTAACATCATTTCTGGTTCATCCAAAATATTTTCTCTCCATCATTAACACATAGTCAACTAGCTTCTCTTCAAGTGAAGCTGGCATATTGGTTTTCGTCCAAGTTTCGATTTAACGGCTTTGGTGGGCTCAGAGTTGGACCGTACATAATCAAATAATGTTGATCGAGGTACATTGAATCTTTTGGAAGCAGCAGGATAGCCCATTCTTTTCTCCCGTACTGCGACAATGGCATTTACCATATCTTCAGACTTCCATTTTTTTTAGACTGAATCTCTTTTTTCTTTTACTTTAGGCATCTAAAAATATCAGAAGAAGAAACAATTCGTTATTTCATAATGTTCGATTAATTAGAAAATTAATTACTTACATTAATTAAAAATACCCATGAGTAAACATGTAGTGGTTTGTTATAGAAAACATATAAATGGGTTTAAGGCAGCTTTTATGTAGCGAGCAGCATTGAAAGACAGCCGACAATGCCCTCGGCTAGTATCCGACATTGCCTTCGGCTAGTATCCGACATTGCCCTCAGCTAGTATCCGAAATTGGCCGACTCTTCACAAACAGTAAAACAAGCCAGCTGCATGAAACATGTCGTCGATAGCATTTCTGCAATTAGAGAATTAAGAAGCCTTCTCTATGGTATATCGGACAGTGCATACCATGTTGTGTAAATATAAGAATAACTTGTAACGAATAAATCACATTACTTACCCTCACAAAGTTTTTTGCAGAAACGTTGAAAATACGCTATTCACACACAGTGAAGCACTCAACAGTAATGGCTATTCATGCAGATGTTCGTCTACTTGTAGAGAACGTAATGCATTATTTTCACATCAGATTGCACCATTCGATGGAAAAGAAATATGTTATCCGAGATTATCCGACATTACCAGACCTATCCGACAATCCCCTCCCTTACTCTACTTAATAATAGCTCAAAAAGTAGTAAGATTCTAATAAGGAAAAAAGCATGTTGAAGGGTTTTGTTTGCAGATTTTTAAGATCTTTGAGTCATCGCAGTATAACAAATGTAAGCATCTTAATTGAGATTTGTTTTATACTACTACTATAGTGTGGGAAAATATGTTTTTGAAGTAGAAAAGCTATCAGCGATAAACTACTTTTTTTGAAGAGATAAGCGTGTAATTGCAGCGTATGATATCGTCTAAATATATTCTACTTTATATTGAAAGAATTCCATGTTAATAGAATGAGTCAACAAGATATCATCACTTGTTAAGTTTATTTCTGACTACTCGCGGCCCGTCAAGTAGCGCGTACTTAAACATTATTCAGCTAAGCACAAAATAGAAGTGATTATTTTGAAAATAAAATTTCAAACCGAAGTTCGAGATGTGTTCTCTTACTTTAAGATGGGAACCGATTAACACTGGTAAAACCTGTTTAATATAGAAATCAGTGCCAATACTGCCATATACTAAATATATACTAAAGTTACTGCCTCAACCAGTGGCGGTGCGTCAATAAGAGCACAAGAGCACGTGAACACCTTGTTTCCATTAATGCACGACTAGTTTTATTAAATACCATATTGACGCAGTGGGGATGTATAACATCTTTATCGAGTATTTTAAACTCCCCGCATCTTGCATAAACTTTTTATGTAAACTTGGCAACATCCGTTCACGTACAAGCCGTGCTCTTTTCAAGAAGGTTACAGGAATTTCACGCATGCGCGGGAGAAAATTGTCTTTCGCTGGCCGCTTATGACTCGTCAAGAGCACAAAGCGTTAAGTGAACAGTGAATATATCCTACAGATGTCAGGTGCATCGATGCCTATCGTTCACGTGCTATATCTCGAGGAGGAAATTTAATAGTTTGTATTTTAGCATATAATTGTCCGCATCTCACTGTCGGAACGTTTATTTTATATGGATGTGTGTACAGTGCTGCTACGAGAGTGTATTTTGTGAATTACTACACTACAGTGTCAGCATAATAGCATGGTTTGGCTTTCCAACACGTGCTGGCTGAATGTGCTGGTGGTATGAATTTAAATATCTGTATGGTGGTGTATATTATTTAAGAATAATATTTACTGGCATGTCTTTATAGTAATCAATATATGCGAATGGGATTACACTACTGGTATAGGCTATAGTGTATCAAAATATATTACTGAACACACGCTTTTGTAAATAACTGAATTATGGTATGTATTAATTTTTAACAAACGTAAACAATGAACTCAGTTCAAGTAATTTTGAACAGTAAAGAACTGCTGGTAAACTGGCTTACGAGGAAAAATTGGAAATAAAAAGACTGGGTTTCAGTATTATTATTATTATTATTATTATTATTATTATTATTATTATTATTGTTATTATTATTACATTTGGTTTGAATTTATATACGGTTTTTTCGGTAGTGAAATATTCGAATCATAACCTTTCATATTAGGCTAAACGTACGATTACAAAGTCTCTTCGATTTTGGAACACAAAATTGTGAACGGTTTTTTCGGTAGTGAAATATTCGAATCATAACCTTTCATATTAGGCTAAACGTACGATTTCAAAGTCTCTTCGATTTTGGAACACAAAATTGTGAACACACACAATATTTTATCACGAGCCGCCACTGGCCTCAACAAACACTAATCGAAGAGCAATGGAACACGTGATTTCAATGCACTGCAGGCCAAGCAGGCTTTTTCTGCAACCGTTATAGATTGACTTGCTTGCCGATTTTGCTAAGTAGCTGCAGCAATCCACCACACCACACATTCCTCTCAAACCAAAATTTCGAAACCCACTGATGACAATCTTTCGTACCTCAGAAATTCATCTGAATCAAGTTACCGCCAGGAAGAGAATGTTTTGTCTTGGTCTGGACCTCGTTATCTCTGCATAACAGAGTCTTCTATTATAACCTACCACCACTGCAATCTACCAACCTGTTAACAAACCACGAGGAACACCCGCCACGGCGAACGGCCAATTTGACGCCGAACAAACATAGGGTTTCTGGTTTTAAAAACGGCGGTGATAAAATGGGAATTCTGGAGAGAAAACTTGGCTTCAACACAAATACACTTCCGTGATCGCCGATATTTGAATCTGAGTCCACAGTCGACGTAAGTCAGTGCTCTATCAGTTGTGCTTTGATAATGTAGAGGCGAAATAGTGGTTGAATGGAGATGGTTTGAAAATATTTGGCTACAAAGCCTGTGTCTACTACAAATTTCAGTCATTCTGCTGGTTATCAAAATCGTTCTTGTAGCGTAAAGCGGCCAGATGGCTGTCAGATACACGTTTCGTTCGATTATCAAAGTGGGTTTATATTTGTCACGTGCAGTCAATAGAGCGTTTTGTGTGTCAGAAGTAATTGCAAAGGCAGTTTTGAAGCTTTAAGTATGGAACATTCAATCCTCAAATGACATAAACCTGTAGCTAATGGTATAATAACTGCGAAATAATACAATTTCCTTTTGTGAGAGCAACGGAAATAGAATAATCTGATTTGTCACCCTTTTCAAACGGATCGTTCATTTCATCTCGTTCGAATGTAGCTCAGAATACAGGACTCGATCGTGTGCCGTTATCCAATTACGATTCTGTTTCCAGTTTTAAATTTCGGTTTCACAGATATTGTTGATTCAGATAAATAAATTAGCAAAACGTTTGCTAAGGAAATTATGTGCGTGAATATAAAATGTTGTCCAATTATAAATTCGTAGTTAGTCAATTGCTAAACTAGTTTTTCTTAATATTAAAGAGAAAGTGTTAAATTCTTCATCATCATCATCATCATCATCATCATCATCATCATCATCATCATCATCATCATCGTAGCAGTCGTCGTTGAATCTTCTTTCTTCTCGGTTGGTAATTCAAAATGTTTAGAGATAAGTTATTCTACTTTCATTTTCATTCATGATAATATGTGTTTGTATTATATTCAATTAGTTCCATATTTTAGTTATTAATTTTCCTAAGTTTGGGTGTAATTTCTAATTCCTATAATTTTCTATATAGTCTAATCATTACTAATACTACTTTAAGAATACAATTATAATTAATATTAAATTTACAATTACAATAAAAATCAAAGTACTAAAAGATTACGTGAATAATAAAGGCTAGACAATTTATTATAGAAGTTAAGCACAAAGAAAATTTTATTTTTACTGAAGAACAATTTAAACCTAGGATAACAAAATTATATAGCGATGAAATTACCGGATCTTGAAATATTTTGTGACAGAATAAGATAATTATTTACAAGAAGCCATGTCTGAACGAATCTCAATTACTGACCAATTACCTAGTAATTTTGTGTTTGAATTCAATTTCACTTCGACAGTCCCTGATACTAGCATATAGCGAATTCCAGAGTCTTGGCAGGGCTATTTTGAAAGAGAATTAGTTTGAAGAGGTGCGATGAGATGGTATTGATAGTATTGTTTCATGGCGAGAGCGTGTGTTCAGATTGTGGTGGGAAGAAAGGTAAGTGAAGCGAGACGACACGTACGAAGGAATAGAAGAGTTCAGTATTTCGAAGAGAAGGAGAAGTAAATGTGAATTTCTTTCTTATTTGCTTCCAGGGATAGGGTAATATGATCATATTTGCGAACATTGCTTGCAAAACATACACACAAACTATGAGCACATTGAAGTTTCGTTGGCGCTTCGCTCGTGGATTTATCGGCAAATTTCAGACATCTTGTGACATTGCTATAGATAAATTATTCAAAGAATTTTAGTGTTCTTCTTCAAATGTGTAGAAATTTCATCCAAATAAGTGTAACTTTTCGTTGTGAAAAGGAATTTTAAAATGTTACATTTGTTCGGATAAAAGTTCTACGTATGTAAAGGACAAAACTAAAATTCTTTCAATCATTTATTGTCGTAATACACTGGTCTCTTAAACTGACTGAGAAAATTGGGAATTAAATCAATAACTTTCCCAAAGCACGCTATGAAATGTTCTGTATAAAATATTTTTTTATCTTAAAAAGGAAATAAAAACGATCGAAATTATGTTAAACGTTTTGTTTGAAATATCTGAAAGAATACTCCACTGAAATAATGACATTACTTACGGTTCATCCTGTATATTTACATAATTGCCCGAGTCCTAGTCATTAGGATGCAGACTTGAGGTAAATTGTCGCACTGTGGTATCCTCACAAGTAAGCATATGGATGGAGATAGGGTATAGCTGGCGCCAGCGTTTTTGGTGTGTGTTCTAGATATATAGTGCCCAGATTGTGAGGATGTTGCTAGTGCAGCTGAGAACGGTACTTCATATACACGTCACATCAGCCATTTTCCAAACACAGTTGTCAGACTGCGGAAAATGTAAAACACTCGCACTTAACGTTCCCGTTACTTATTTCACACGCCAAAAACGGTGACGCGGACTGGTGCATGACGATACTGGCTTAGTTACCATACGACACGGCGCAAACACCCCAAAAGCTCGCATCACGTTGAGAACCGTGGACGTTTCAAATCGTACTCAGTTAAGCCTACACGAATTCAATTTAAGCAACTGCGCTGAAACCTGTCTTTAGTTGAGTTGTCTGGTGAGAAAATAAGTCGAAATAAGAGGGTTACTTTACTCGAATGAGAGTTGAAAGCTTTATGTTATGTAATTAACACTTCTGACACTGCCATCTCGCAAAGCGATAGGAACACGAAAAATTTCCATTCCTGACCCACGAACCCGGTCGGAAACGATCTTAACGCGTCACGATCAACAAAGGTGTGCGAAATTTATGTAGGACAATAGGATTTCGTGCTCGCACAATTGCTGCGGGCGCCACCAGGAACAATACTGTCCTCCGTGACACAGGGGAAGGTTAAAAAGAGAACTTGAGACCAAGCCCCCAATAATTCAAAGAAGAAAATAATTCAACCGGTTAAAAAGTACAGCTTAGAGTGGAGAGGAAATCGCACGTGCTTCCTCATTCTATAGTGGGCAGTAACAAATTTTCTGTGATTACTGGTTATGCAACTCTGTGCTGAGATTTAAGTTGTCCCACGTTTCTGAATCATTAAGGAATATCTTATATATACAAGTCAATGTGGCAATATATGTATGTATATATGTATGTACTCTATACAAATCTACACGCTTTGATCGATATTTGCCAAAGTTTATACATTTAACCTTCATAACCAGGAGAAGAACATAGGCTACATTAAAATTGTGCAAATGGACGTTAAATTAATTAAAATTATAAAAAATAAGTAGTTCAAATATTTATGTATAATATTAAAATGCAAAATATTCTACAGTCAATTGTTCTTTATTATTGTGTGTTGTATTCAACATCGACTTTCACGAGCCCATGAAAATTATAACACGACATTAAATTACATTGTTGTTACATCATGAAGGCTAGAATTAGATAATTCATGCAATAAATATCTTTATCTTTACTCAGCCCAGGAACGTATTATGAATTTCTCAATGCAGTTGTAGATAGTGAGCAGACTGTGTTTTATCCAACTGAATTCTTGAATTCTTTGAAACCACAAGGATTGCTACCATATAATTTAATACTTAATATTGAATCACCAATAGTACTATTGTGAAATACTGACCCACCAAAATTATGCAATGAAACAAGAATTGGTGTGAAAAAACTCATTCAGAACGTAGTAAGAGAAATGACAATATTAACTGGCAAAACGAAAGAAGATGTTTTTATCCAGGCATTCTTATTATACCCACTAACATACGTTTCGATTTTAAGGGGACACTCAACTTAAAAATTGGAGAAGAAGTGTCATAGAAATGAGAAATTAAATTTCTACACTAATTTACGTGACAGAACTAAATAAATATGCAGAATTCTTCCCCTATTCATTGAGAAGTCACAGTCAAATTCACAAAGCCAAAAAATAAAAAAAATGATAATTAAAAAGTGATATTTCAATTAATGGTTGATTAAAAATTGAAATATTTTTATTTTGAAAAGTATTGGATCTAATGAGCTGAGATTTTGCATGTTACTTTCCATGTGTATATTAAACCTTTTCTCCCAATTTGAAAAAGATTGATGAAATAGGAAAAAAGTTCCGAAATATAGTTGAGTGTCCCCTTAAGTAACAGCAATTTCAGTGCTACTAGCATTTGGTCATATTGAAATTAAGCTCAAGGACAGTCGCTCAAAGTTGCAGTCATTAACTTAAAAACTTCTTGTTTTTCACATTCTCAACTATATTTTATACAAAGAAGTAAGAAAGAAAAATATTTTACACGCATCAAAAAGAAATCCAATGATAGTTTTGTCATATTGCTAATGTTGTATGTGAATGTACGTAAGCCGACTGAAAATAACATTGTCAGGTCAGATAGTAACAATAAAAATAATATCATACGTCTCTCAAAATATTATTGTTCATGTCCGAAAATGTGTTACTGCGAAATTCTAATTGTATAATCACGTTGCCAATGTAGTATGTTATGCGTTGTGGAAATAATCTCTTAATTTATATAAAAAAAAACCGGTATACGTCTCTCAGAATATTAGCCTCTATGATAAAAAATGACTTATTGCGAGTTTATATTGTATCTGTATTCTGTGTATGAAATAAGAATTAATGGAGGCCTAATATGTTCTGAATTTGTGATATATAGTTTCTCAAGTCATATTAAAAGAAATAGCCATGCAGAAGTCAAGGGGTAAAAAATCTTCCAATATAAATTAAATGATATATGTATATATTGATTCTTTGGTACGACCGAAAAATCTAACAACCAATTTAATTTAAAAAAAAAAAGGAAGCAAAAAGAACAACTCGGGAAAGCCTGGGGCCTTTCAGCTAGTAGCCTATATAGGACAACCTAACAATTTAGCGTAATTTAAATAGTTTATTACTTAATGATAAAGGAAAGAATTGCGTTACTGCAAACTACAGGGACATCATTTTATTTTTACTAACATTTGAAGAGTCCACTGCAAGAATGGTGGATGTCATTTGGAATACATTTTGCAGGAGAAGCAATTGAAAGTTTGAAATGCTTAGCGCTCAAAGCTTAACTGTGATTTTCCGATCATTACTGGACAATGCAAATCAAGATTTCAGGTATAACTCCCTGTAAAGTTGATTTGAATAATTTCGAGGGAAAAATTGTTCCGGAGCCGGGTATCGAACCCGGGACCTTTGGTTTAACGTACCAACGCTCTACCACTGAGCTACTCGGGAACTCTAACCGGCACCGATCCAAATCAACTTTACAGGGAGTTATACCTGAAATCTTGATTTGCATAATACACGTCACTGTTCGTTAACAGAAAGCCACAATTTAAGTCACACGGAGTTAGTGTGCACTCGAAGTTGGTTGCTTGACGGTTGTCAGCCCACTTTGAGGTCTGTGGATATATAGGGAAAAATTGGATCGGTGCCGGTTAGAGTTCCCGAGTAGCTCAGTGGTAGAGCGTTGGTACGTTAAACCAAAGGTCCCGGGTTCGATACCCGGCTCCGGAACAATTTTTCCTTCGAAATTATTCATTACTGGACAATGACTATCAGTGTTAATGCCACGTAACTCTCTATGTACATTCTATATTTCTTAAGCTATGCATTGACAGTCTTGGTTCATTCTCGACAAGAATGTGACATCCATCATTCTTGTAGTGGACCCCTCAATTACCTTTCGCTTCGTATAATGAGAAAATAAAGACACCAGTGATTTGGGAGAATTTGAATTAAATTTTGGACTCACCGTCGAACAGATAGACAGACGGGCAGGAAGTGGTAAATAGAGGGAATTTCAGTAACCATGTACGGAAAACAAGCGTCTGTCTTAATCTCAAAACTGTTTCTGCAAAACAAAATACTGTCTATACAGGGTGATTCATAAAGAGTTGCCGCCACTTACAGAGCTTATTTCTGACGACATTTTAAGCAAAATGTGTCATACAAACATGTGTCCTATTCTCAATATTTTCAGAGTTACACTAATAATTTGGAGTTGTTAAAAATACCTTTCTTCTTTAGTTTTAAGGGTAAATGAATGTTAAAAGTAGTGAATGTACGATTCAGAAGTTATACTTTCTTTAATTGGCTAGCATTCTGAAGCCAAAAATGTGTTAATACCTTAGTTGGGTTGTTCAGAATTTTTTTTTCAACTCTTAACTAAAAATTATATTATTCTTACACACTTATTAGAACAATAATTGTTACAGATTACACGAGTTGTAGCAACTTGATTGTTTGTAGTTCAATTTTGCATCATTATGTACATTCTTAAAGACTTTACAAAAATGACGTGATTTGTAACAATTCTTCTGATAAATCCTTAAAAAAAGTTATTTTGTGGTTGAAAAAATAAAAAAAAAATTATACGAAGCAACTATGGAATTTACAGCACATTTTTAGCCTCAGAATACTAGTCAGTTAAAGAAACCATACTTCTGAGTAGTTCATTCTCTATTCTTCTACCCTTAAAACTAAAGAAAAATGAATTTTTAACAACTTCAAATTAATGTAACTCTGGAATTATTGATAATAGAACCCATGCAAATCAAGCTTTCAGGTATAACTCCCTGTAAAGTTTATCTGAATAATATCGAGGGAAAATTGTTCCGGGACCGGGTATCGAATTCGGGACCTTTGGTTAAACGTAACAACGCTCGATATCCGGCCCCGGAACAATTTTCCCTCGAAATTATTCAAATCAACTTTACAGGGAGTTATACCTGAAAGCTTGATTTTCATAATACACGTCACTGTTCGTTAACAGAAAACCACAATCTAAGTCACACAGAGTTAGTGTACACTCAATGTTGGTTGCTTGACAGTTGTCAGCCCACTTTGGGGTCTGTGAATAGAGAGAGGAAAAATTGGATCGGTGTCTGGTATAGTTCCTGTGTAGCTCAGTTGGTAGAGCGTTGGTACGTTTAACCAAAGGTCCCGGGTTCGATACCCGGCCCCGGAACAATTTTCCCTCGAAATTATTAAAATCAACTTTACAGGGAGTTATACCTGAAAGCTTGATTTGCATAATACACGTCACTGTTCGTTAACAGAAAACCACAATTCAAGTCACACAGTTAGTGTGCACTCAATGTTGGTTGCTTGACAGTTGTCAGCCCACTTTGGGGTCTGTGAATATAGAGAGGAAAAATTGGATCGGTGTCTGGTATAGTTCCTGTGTAGCTCAGTTGGTAGAGCGTTTTACGTTTAACGAAAGGTCCCCCGTTCGATACCTGGCCCCGGAACAATTTTCCCTCTAAATTATTAAAATCAACTTTACAGGGAGTTATACCTGAAAGCTTGATTTGCATAATACACGTCACTGTTCGTTAACAGAAAACCACAATTTAAGTCACACAGAGTTAAGGTACGGTCACACGTCTCTACTTTTGCAGCGCTGCAGTACAAAAAACTGCGCAACTCTTGTACTGCGACGTGTGAACAACGGTGCAACCCGAAATGTAGCGGCTGCCGAACCTGCTGCCCGCTACTTTTCCTTGCTGCGCGCAGCTTAAAAGTAGCGACGTATGAACAGGGTTCTCAGGGTTGCAGCCGCAGCATTTTTGATATCGGTTTTGTTGAAACTTTTGCTGCGGTTGCGACCAATGTTGCCACCCAAATGTGCCAATGATACTTTTATTGTTTGGGTGTATTTTAATGTTAGACGTGATGAAAATAAATTATTTGTAACAGTTATTAAATGCACAACACAGTCTGAGCATATTTGCTGACGATATAATTCATTTTTTTAATTTTCCGTAGCGTAGTTTCAAACAGGAGGGTTGCTAACATTGATTACGTGGATATGCTGTTGGTTATTATTTAAGTATATAGGCGTTTTTGAAAGCCTTATAGTAAAAATAATGCCAATTTCTGAATACTAGTTAGGACAGAAAAGCAAATAATAGATAAGTAAGCTTTCGCATGAGTTTCTTAATAATGCGAACATAACCACAAAATGTATATTGAGAAGTCAACACGGAGATGGAAACCTGCAGCATGACTGCGGCAGCAAAATTAGCGCTTTGTGTGTGAACAGACTCGCAACCTCCAGTTGCAACTTTTGCAGCACTCGGGTTGCGCAGCACGAAAAGTAGCGTGCAGCGCGCTACTTTTGGCTTACGTGTGAACACGACACGCAACTTTTGCAGCTGCAGTACAAAAGTAGCGCTGCAAAAGTAGCGACGTGTGACCGTACCTTTAGTGTGTACTCCATGTTCTTTGCTTGACAGTTGTCAGCCCACTTTGAGGTCTGTGGATATAGAGAGGGAAAATTGGATCGGTGTCTGGTAGAGTTTCTGGGTAGCTCAGTTGGTAGAGCGTTGGTACGTTTAACCAAAGGTCCCAAATTCGATACCCGGCCCCGGAACAATTTTCTCTCGAAATTATTCAATAGAAACCATGTTTATATGACTTTTATGCGAGATCGTGCGTATTTGCTTGTTTTCCGCACAGAACCAATATGCGGTAAGTGTGAAATACCTCATTCAGTATTCCCAACGTAACACAATTTCACCTAAATTGCAATGTTAATTATTGTTTTTAAATATTTGCAAAAATTAAGTAAAGTCTACTATTCTACGAAACTTATTGCATTCCTGATACAAGTAACATTAAGGAAGCCGTGAAAAAATCAACGAGATTCCAGATGCCGATGTTATTACTGCAATATGTTATATAAATAATATTGTTAAAATATTAAAATGAAAAATAAATCATTACATAACCTTACCGTTTGTTTTAAGTTCGCATTTATAGACTGGGGGGAAAAAGACAGACGTATATCACGGCCTGCTGGAGTATAGTAAACACAGAAAACATTTTATAGCAACAATGTTGAAGAAAGATATTTTTGTTTTCCGAAGTTGCCGTCATTAAACAGAAACCAACATGGAAATTTCATTGCAACTAATTAGAAATTCGTCTTTCAGGTATGTAATAAACGATCTTCGCGCAAAATAATGTACGATACACGAGCGGTATGTTTGTTTTCATGTTCTCGGAAATTAAAAAAGCTCAACTACGTTTCGCCTTTTCAATCTTTTCCTCGACCATGAAAACGTCAACATACCGCTATTATAACGTATATTAATATTTTGCTCAAAATTTCTTCGGAAATATGCTTTGTAAGTGTCGGTAACGTCTCGTGAATCACCCTGTATATTTAGCGTAAGGAGAAAGCACGAACAATTGAAGACATCACTGTCCTTAAGTAAGCACAGCCATAACAAATCGCTGCCGGTCAGTAGCCAGAGCAGTAAAAGCACCAGCCAGACTGATGGATGCGTGTTTACACTTGATTGTCCCTCTTATGCTTACATAAGTGAGCAGGTAGCCCTCCTCTGCTTCTGTAAACATTGTGATTGTCTTTTCTTTTTTTCCCTCCTCCTCCCAGCCCCCTATTCCATTAACCCAGCGAGTTTTCTTATATACATGCAGGGACTAACCCTTCAAGAGCTGAGTGTTTACGACCAGTTAACAGAACCCGGCGTTACGTAAGTGGAAGCAATTCCAACAAAGTGTGAAAATCTTTCTTTATTTGTTCTACTTCTGAAATACAAATAAAGATAATTTCTCTGTCGGCATATACTCTGACCTATGTTACTGAAGATAAAGTTGAAACGCAATGTAATACTTAGGTTGCTTTGCATTTCAAGTAAACCCCTAGGAAAATCATCTGAATTTAGGTTATACAGTGTGACTCCACAAATAGGCACAGCAATGGTCCGTGTGCGAGACGACGTACGAACGCTGCCTTTCTACGGAGTACTGCGGACATTGGTACACATAAGGGCTGTACAATGGTTTTTATGGCGTGCGGATCGAAACTTAAATAATTAACGTATATAATTTTAAATAATATATTGTAGTATATAACAAAACAAATCCGTGATTAAGTATAACCAGTAGCGGCCGGTGATCGAAATCCTCCGTGAGGCCAGATGCAACTAGTTTAAGTGCCTCCGATAGGAAATGTTTGTTTATGATATTAACTGTTATTGTTATTATATTATTAATATCATTATTACTGTATTATTATTATTAGTCTATTATTACTATTAATGAAAAATAATAATTTCACTCACCAAATAAGCTGTTATGCTCTGAGTTTCAGTGATTGTTTCAGTGTAATGAAGCAACCCATACGTGTTCAAATTCCCCTTTCTTTCTTTTCTATTTATTTTTTTCCTTTGACAGCAACAAACAAGGCCAAGAGAAGTTTATTTTGCATCACGTTACCACTTAACCATTTACTAGTATGTGGCCCATACCAAGATGCAATAGAAACTCGCGTTTTAAGATTATCTGTCAGAAAAATTGTCAGCGATGTCGTAGGTATCTCGGTAGTCTCTCTCTTTATTTAAAACTTCCTTTATTTCAGTATTATTTCTTCTCGAAAAGGATACTCTAACAATGAATTAACTGCACCAGCATTATTTCTCTCATTTGTTTCTGTTTATATTTTCCCGAAATATATAACATTGGCCCAGATTCACTACTGTACTACGAAGTACAATAGTAGAACACCCTAGCTTATGTCATAAACTAAGACATAAGGGGAGAGAATAGAGTGGGTCTCTGCCTGCCAAAGAGCTGGAATTTTGTTATTTATGGCCTATTTAGGAAGACAAGTCACCACTGCTAGTCCCACCCCACTCTACTTTTGAGGCCGGCCCATGGAATGTTAAATGTTATGTTTTATTTAACGACGCTCGCAACTGCAGTGGTTATATCAGCGTCGCCGGATGTGCCGGAATTTTGTCCCGCAGGAGTTCTTTTACATGCCAGTAAATCTACTGACATGAGCCTGTCACATTTAAGCACACTTAAATGCCATCGACCTGGCCCGGGATCGAACCCGCAACCTTGGGCATAGAAGGCCAGCGCTATACCAACTTGCCAACCAGGTCGACTGGCCCATGGATGGGAGAAGTGAAACCTGACCAGGCCAGACGAATTGTGCCTCAGCTACAACGTTTTTAGCGTAAACTCAAAGCCCGCGAAAGGACATGAAATGCATAAGCCAGACCCGGCACGAGCGATTCTGGCCTCAGGAACAAATTTTACTGCAAAACAGGTCTATATACATCACAAGTCAGACCCGGCACGAGCGATCCTGGCCTCAGGAACAAATTTTTACTGCAAAACAGGTCTATATACATCACAAAGTTTTCAAATGCTTCTACAGCGATATATGCTTCATTCAAATAACTAATACATTATATAGAAACACAAAATTTGATTTCAGTTAAGCCAAGTGGCTGAGGCCCGGCCTCACTTGCCTCAGTCAATCAGCCGCCACTGAGTATAATATATACGTGATACATCTGAAACATAAAACAAACTTCTAGAGGAAAAACTCTCTAAATGGGGCTTTCATTTCAAAAATTCCCACTCTATATAACTAGTTAATTAATTGAATTCAATTTAAACCAAAAAAACACGTAAATTTAGATATCAAGGGGGCAGTCTTAAACAAGGCTTAATTGCATTTTAGATTTCACCTCCCACCTCCAGCCACTCCCACTTTGAAATTTCAAATGTCATCCCTATATTTTTATACTTGAATATGAAAGAGTATTCAATTGTTTATACACCACATTCGTTTGTTTTCGCATCTTTTCTATCGTCGCCTGGTAACCTGCATTGTTGTTATTGTTGATTAGAGTCGAAGAGAATAAAGCTACAAAAACTTATTGAGCATTTCTTGTAATAGTTGTGTTTGTGTATTAAATTATTTTAAAATTGTGTATACCCTTCAAGAGAGAACATAATAATCATCCCTATTGATTAAATTTACGAAATTACAGAAAATAAGCTGTGTTTTCATCCTACAATCAACTGATAATAACAAAGCTTCTTATAATCACTACGGGATGCCTCGTAATTAGATGAATTTTGTTTTATCCTATGCACTGTTCTGATCGAAATGTCAAATTCTTGAGAGATGGTTCTGATTGATTCACCTTTTTTAAACCGTTCCAATATTTGTAACTTCTGCTTCAACATAAGTACACATTTTTTGTTCCTGCCTTGCTGCCAACGTGTACGAGTATCTGCACACTACTGCACTGGTTCAACTGGTTAGCCCTGTGCAGCACGGGACAGGATGCGTTGACTTAGCTTGTATCGTGAAGTATACGAGAGTGAGCGTCTATTTGTGGAGTGTCTATTTGTGGACTTCCATTGTAGTGATTACGATGTAAAAGAAATTTCAGAAGATCTGAAAGAGAAAGCAGTTTGCCGTGTGTTTAAAAGTCGTTCTATTTGTATTTCATTGCATGTGGACGATATTTCAAAGGAATTTAGAAATCATTTAGAGTTTGCCGCGAAACCATTTTTGAGGTTAGTCGCCATGGCTACATGCTGCCCGGAATTTGTTTAAACCCTGATTTTTACAATAAGTAAAACGCATTACATTTGATTAAAGGTTGGAATTAACAAATGTAATACTTTGGTTGCTTTGCATTACAAGTAAACCGCTAGGATTTTTTTTTTCCACATGGTCTTCCTGTATTGCAGACATCGTCAACTCGCTGAATTCGAGACGCAGGCTCTTTTACCCTACGTCAAAGTAAACTGGCATTCGAAAGATATCTGACGTTCAATTTTCTGACCGTGTAAGCGAAATTTCTAACCGCGGGATAAGCCAGAACCAAAGATACAACAAATTGACAAATTATGAAGAAAACATAAATATCAATGTGCGTGCTTTACGAGTCTCTACACATTTCGATGAATGACTGTAAATATTTTAAGTGTTTCAAATGAAACATTTTCACATTTTTTTTTATAAAGTGCATGTTCTTCTTTCCTAATGAAGTGCTGTCTACCAAATTCCTCTATTATGGCACTGATCCCCAAGTGCCCAGCTATGTTTTTTTCGCGTGCCGCCCATGTATATTCCATACACACCTGGAGGGCTTAAGGCAGCGGCCCTCAGCACACTGCACCCCCGGGCTAGCGTCTCTTACCCGTGGAGAAAACACTGTACTATGGTGCATTCGTAGCTGCTGGCGAGTATGCTCTCTACCTCTTCCTTCTGCACGACGGGACACAAAACGTCGCTCCGCTTACCCTTTACCCATTTCAGCGAGTGCTGACGACCACTGGCTTAAAGTAACCGAATGCAGGACTCTAGTAATAACTAAAGAAAGCACATTTACTCGAACACAATATCGATCAGTCTCGATTAGTATGGTCGGGTATCTTTGAACGCCAGTGTACAATATCGAACTGTAACTTGATTAGTAATAATAGTGACTATCAAGATAATCCCACTCAACTGACCAATGAGAATCGCACTACACTGATAGAGAAAAATAATAGTACTAAAAAGTATTATTTGATACTATTTTATTCTACATTCGTATCATTTCTTGTTTCGTTCGTTTCGAGTATTATTATTATTATTATTATTATTATTATTATTATTATTATTATTATTAAATATAAATATATATTTCACAATAAAGTATTACGATTTTGTAACCTCTAATGTTAACCCATGAATTGCGTAGTTGGAGGAGGCTGGTATGTATTTTTTATTCCTCCTTTCACAGAAAAAATATTTTTCAATGCCCTTATGCAATACGATCCAGTTGTCCGCATAGGACTACACATGGAGTCGCATATATACATTTTTCTATTTTGGAAATGTCTGGAACATGATTCGTTGGCGCTACAATATCTTTGGTGCAGGTACTTAAGAGAACTTAGGGTCACTGTTTAACGAGTGATTGCATTTGTTATTGTATATAACAACTGCCTGCGAACACAAGCTTGCTCAGTCGGACGTGCGTTTTTTTCTGTCGATTCATTTTGTAGGCTATTATATATAGTATAAATAAATAAATAAATAAATAAATAAACGAGTGAGTGAGTAAATAAATAAATAAATAAATAAATAAACGAGCGAGCGAGCAATTAGGTAAATAAATAAATAAATAAACAAACGAGTGACCGAGTGAATGAGTAAATAAATAAATAAACGAATAACTTACTAAATAAATAAATAAATGAATAACTAAATAAATAAATAATTAAACGAGCGAGCGAGTGAGTAAATAAATAAACGAGCGAGCGAGTGAATGAGTAAATAAATAAACGAGCGAGTGAGTGAGTAAATAAATAAATAAATAAATAAACAAACGAGTGACCGAGTGAGTGAGTAAATAAATAAATAAATGAATAACTTACTAAATAAATAAATAACTAAACGAGCGAGCGAGTGAGTAAATAAATAAACGAGCGAGCGAGTGAATAATAAACAAACGAGTGACCGAGTGAGTGAGTAAATAAATAAATAAATGAATAACTTACTAAATAAATAAATAACTAAACGAGCGAGCGAGTGAGTAAATAAATAAACGAGCGAGCGAGTGAATGAGTAAATAAATAAATGAGCGAGTGAGTGAGTAAATAAATAAATAAATGAACGAGCGAGTAAGTAAATAAATAAATAAACGAGCGAGTGAGTAAATAAATAAATAAATAAATAAATAAACGAGCGAGCGAGTGAATGAGTAAATACATAAATAAGTAAACGAGCGAGTGAGTAAATAAATAAATAAATAAACGAGCATGCGAGTGAGTGAGTAAATAAATGAATAAATAAATGAACGAGCGAGTGAGTAAGTAAATAAATAAATAAACAAGCGAGTGAGTGAGTAAATAAATAAATAAACGAGCGAGCGAGAGAATGAGTAAATAAATAAATACATAAACGAGAGAGTGAGTAAATAAATAAATAAATAAGCGAACGAGTGACTGAGTAAATAAATAAATGAATAAATAAACGAGCGAGCAAGTGAATGATTAAATAAATAAACGAGTGAGTGAGTAAATAAATAATTTAAATAAGTGAACGAGTGCGTGAATAAATAAATAAATAAATAAACGAGCGAGTGAGTAAATAAATAATTAAACGAGTGAGTGAATAAATAAATAAATAAATAAATAAATAAACGATCGAGTGAGTAAATAAATAAACGAGCGAGCGAGTGAGTAAATAAATAAACGAGCGAGCACGAGCGAGCGAGTGAATGAGTAAATACATAAATAAGTAAACGAGCGAGTGAGTAAATAAATAAATAAATAAACGAGCATGCGAGTGAGTAAATAAATGAATAAATAAATGAACGAGCGAGTGAGTAAGTAAATAAATAAATAAACGAGCGAGTGAGTGAGTGAGTAAATAAATAAATAAACGAGCGAGCGAGAGAATGAGTAAATAAATAAATACATAAACGAGAGAGTGAGTAAATAAATAAATAAATAAATAAATAAGCGAACGAGTGACTGAGTAAATAAATAAATGAATAAATAAACGAGCGAGCAAGTGAATGATTAAATAAATAAACGAGTGAGTGAGTAAATAAATAAATAAATGAACGAGTGCGTGAATAAATAAATAAATAAATAAATAAACGAGCGAGTGAGTAAATAAATAATTAAACGAGTGAGTGAATAAATAAATAAATAAATAAATAAATAAATAAACGATCGAGTGAGTAAATAAATAAACGAGTGAGTAAATAAATAAATAAACGATCGAGCGACTGAGTAAATAAATAAATAAATAAACGAGCGTGCGAGTGAGTGATTAAATAAATGAACGAGCGAGTAAGTAAATAATTAAATAAATAAATAAACGAGCGAGTGAGTAAATAAATAATGAAATAAACGAGCGAGTGAGTAAGTAAATAATTAAATAAATAAATAAACGAGCGAGTGAGTAAATAAATAAATAAATAAACGAGCGAGTGAGTAAATAAATAAATAAATAAACGAGCGAGTGAGTAAATAAAAAAATAAGCGAACGAGTGGCTGAGTAAATAAATAAATGAATAAATAAACGAGCGAGTGAGTAAATAAATAAATAAATAAATAAGCGAACGAGTGACTGAGTAAATAAATAATTTAATTAATAAAGGAGCGAGCGAGTGAGTAAATAAATAAATAAATAAACGAGCGAGTGAGTAAATAAATAAATAAATAAGCGAACGAGTGACTGAGTAAATAAATAAATGAATAAATAAACGAGCGAGCGAGTGAATGAGGAAATAAATAAACGAGTGAGTAAATAAATAAATAAATAAACGAGCATGCGAGTGAGTGAATAAATAAATAAATAAATGAACGAGCGAGTGAGTAAATAAGTAAATAAATAAATAAACGGGCGAGTGATGAGTAAATAAATAAATAAATAAATGAACGAGCGAGTGAGTAAATAAGTAAATAAAGAAATAAACGGGCGAGTGAGTAAATAAGTAAATAAATGAGCGAGCGAGTGAGTGAAAAAATAAGTAAATAAATAAAGAAACGAGCGAGTGAGTGAGTAAATAAATGAAAAAACGAGCGAGCGAGTGAGTAAATAAATAAACAAATAAATAAACGAGCGAGTGAGTAAATAAGTAAACAAATAAATAAACCAATGATATAAATAAACAAATAAATAATAAGTAAATAACTATTTAAAGAAATAAATGAGTAGGCCATAATGTATAATTATGTAAATTAGTATGTACCAATTGAGTAAATGGGTAATTGAATAATTGAGTAAGTGAATGAGTAAATGGTTAAGTAAAAATGTAATTGAGTAAATGAATAAGTAAATAAGGCTGGACTGTTGTTATATCACAAAGCGAGCCGTATGTTAACATAACGAACAGGAAGATAATAACTAATGACGTCACGGCATTAACCGAGAGTGTGACTAGATTTCTCGAATACCAAGTGCATGAACTGTTCAAGTTAAAAATCTACGTAATGTGAAATGCATTAATATTAATACTTTTTGTATAAAATGACACGAGCGTCATCTGTAGTTATCAAGATGTGTCTGGTAATAAACTACACGTGTCCAAGATTCTTTCATACAACACAATTTTTCCGCTTAGCATTAGTAAGAACAGGTTTACCTATGAATTTTGGCTGCAAACTTATGTGGAGTTTCTGAAGTTACTTCCTTAAGCTGAAATTAATTTTACCGTCCAACGTTTCTCGGAATTTATATAAGGATGTTTGTCGGATTGCAGAAGAAGTAACCAGGAAAAAATAAGAAAGCACTTCTTTGAAAATTGTACAGCATTTACCGAGAAATTCTGTTTTTAGATTACCGTTCAAGAAGTCAAGAATTTTTATTATGTCGTCAGAGAAACACTGAATTTTAAGTCATAAAAGCAAACTGCATTTGTAATGGCAGAGCCACTAGTGAAAGAAGCGTCTCTGTTGTAATTTGCTAAAGAAATTTGGCAATGTGTTGCTTAAAAACCCGTCTAAAATTACTTACTTTAAATTACACAAAGTTATTTTAATCTAGTGCGGACGTAATAAGAAATTTAATGTAAATTAGTTGCGCAAAACTTTTCCCCGAGTTGTGGAAAACAATGCATATTCTGACACCGAGAAGGAAAGCTCAGATGTGATTATGTAGCTCATATCCGCAGTCCGTGACGTCAGCAGCCAGTTTTGAAGCCTCTATTTTTAATTGAGTGAATCGCTTTCTTTTTTCTCTTTACTTCAACTTTTATGATTAGTGGTAATTAGGTACAATATTGGAGACTTAATTTATATAAGGTGATTATAAACTGTGTAATAACACATACTGTTATTGCAAGTTATCTTGAACCTTACATCCCATAAGTCTGTCTTTCGAACTGCTCGGTACGGTATGTACTCATCAACGTATCGGCTCGGCAAGGATGCCCCTCCCTCGGGTAACGTGACTCTTTTCAGAAAACGTTGGTTCTTTCTCTTCACGGCTCTCTACTGTAAAAGAACTTGGTTCAATACAGACATCATCATCTCATGACACTCCGGTTTTTAGAGGAGAACATGGTTTCGTAGCAGGTTTTAATTAACCTGTAATGAGTAAGTATTTAAATACAATCGTTTGTACACTTCTCCTGTCTCATCCGGACTGGAGACCGGCAATGGCGGAGCTACTACAGCTATTTTATACATTATATAGGTCTACATGACTTACACCTACAGCTGATATGTACATATTCTTATAACAATATTTTACAGGCTTATTATTTGAATTTACATTAATTTACAATTATACACAATCCATATCCCTATCATTGCTGCCATCATTGCTTGGTCCAAAATTAATTATTATTTCGTCAATGGCATCATCCATTCGGAATTATCTTCTTAATCGTAGGTACTACTTTCTGAACAAGATAGAATTCTTCGATTGTATCCCGAATGACATGTTGATCAAGTCGTCCACTTCAACTTTACACAAGTCGTAATTCTGGAATGAAGTAATATGTTTCGCAGACTATAACAAAATAATAACTTGCAACAGTAATTCATTATGTCGCTCACAGTACACACATTATTGTACATAACTTTTATAGCAATAATTTCTAAACATTACATACCTATTCTTTCCCGGAGTAGTGTGAGGTTCATTCGTTCGTAATTCAGTATTATTCTTAATTCTCTTCACGGAACTAATACTTTTGCAAGAGTATTTAGCTGCTCTCTCATATTCCTTATCAAGAAATTCCAGCAAACATTTATTTTGCTTAATTTTTCCTCCTCTCAACACTTAATTATATTTGCGATAATTTATCTTTCTCCATTGTGGATAACAGCGTTAATTTTTCCCCGCACTGCAGTGGTGTGATTTCACCACAATTACTACCCTGTGGTTGCTGCTCCATGTTAACACTACTGGTACGCAGTGAAGGAAATAGCTCTGTTTCTTGTCATGCGGAGCATGCGCAAACAACTCAGTTGGCTCCACTCACGTTACACGCTTCCTTCCCTCTGCCCTTCTGTCCCCGCCCAGAAAGCTCAAGATAAGTTGCAATAACAGTACACATACACAGCATTCAATTTGTAAGATATAACGTACTTATTGTTATGTAAATTCTTCTACTGTGGCTTGAACTGTAAACTCCTGGCTATGAAGACCATAGAACCCGCATTCTGTTCCTGGCAAACATTATTCATTATTCTTCCAAAAGCAGTGACAAGGATATAATAATGGATAATTAGTGACACCCGTCGAGCGACAGTTTTTCGCTGTTTGCAGCATGTTAAATGGAGAAATAGCCAACATTTGCGAACTACAGTAGAACCTCGATTATCCGTATATCCATTAACCGATCATCGGATTATCTTACGATGTCTTAATAGGTTGTTTCACTAGAAAATGAACTTGAATCAGAGGAAATCCTCATGAAGTTTTTGAAGTAAAATAATGACATTTCATTCCCAGACGTAGTTTTACTTTGGAGAAATAAATCGGAGATAGGAAAGAAATCACTGGTAAACCTGGTAAGGTTTATCTTGTCTCAGTAGCAATGAAACCAAGTCCCTTGAAATGAGGGTGGAGATTATAGGAGGGTTGTAAATTTTCAGGATTCCTTTCAAAACCTTGTTATTGTACAGGCTACCGGAACTCAATTTCTTGAAAGACAAGCTCAGTGACGGAACTACACAGTACGAAGAGAGATATTTTGTTATTTCATTTTGCGCTACAGAATGTGTCAACTAGTCCCTTCCGCCACTGGATGGATGGACGGCATCGCTCCACTCCCCCATCGCCATAACAACACAGACGAAGTAAGACATATCTCCTTTCTCCCTCTTTTCACAGTGAGACAAGATACATCACACAGCCTTTTTTTTAGTAAAGTTCAGAGAAAAGTTACAGACTTCTTTAAAAGAACATAAAAATTAGGGAAGAAGAAACAGAACGAATTATCCGTTCTTTTCGATTAACCGTTCCTCCCTTCCTCTTCATTATGGTGGACAATCGAGTTTCTGCTGTACTTATCAGCTCTAGAGGGTGAAATTGGTATAACTACATTAATTATAAGAACAATCTTCAGGTTGTAAGTAACCCAAAATCAAACGTCATTTTGGTATTTGAATAACGGTTCAGCAGAAAAAAATAATTTGTGTCTGAAGTTTGAATACCATTTATGGTAAAACTATTGGGTATTGAGACGTGTGAGTGGTAAGATAGTAATTCGAAGATCAAGCCGGAAAAAATATTCCTTTGCTATTTCTTCGTGAAATGCTTCATTTATGTAATAACATACAAAATTTACTGATTAAAAACGCATTTACAATGTATGTATGTATGTATGTATGTATGTATGTATGTATGTATGTATGTATGTATGTATGTATGTATGTATGTATGTATGTATGTAATGTATGATTTGATACCTCCTTTGATTTGATTACCTGGTTGGGTTTTTCCGAGGTTTTCCCCGAACCAAAAGGCAAATGCCAGGTAATATTTTGGCGAATCCTCGGACCTCACCTCATCTCACTACATCTCGCCAAAATATTGTAAAAAATTGCACAAAATTGTAAAAATTATAGAAAATTACTAAATTGTAAAACTATAAAAATTTGAAAAAATTGTAATTGTAATAGTGTAAAATTTTGACTTGTTCCACATCTTAAAGCTTCATTGCTCATGTAAGATCTTTGGAATAGAATGAATGAATGAATGAATGAATGTATGTATGTATGTCTATTTATTATTGTTATTATAGATATATTCTAGGAAATAAAATTAATCTCTATTAAATTTGTATCAGATTCACTTTTTATAATGAATTAACAACTCTTAAATATCCATTCCCGTATGATCGACTTTTTACTCTCCATAATATTCCTCTACTTTCATGCTCTACCTAAACATGATGCTTCCCTACTGCAAGGAACTTGCTCCGCGTGTTATATCTAAGTAGGTAAACATTCGTAAGGGTGCAAATAGCCATAGTTGACCTAGCTGACGCGCTCTTTTTAAACCCGACTAACTAACTAAACATTGCCATTTTCCTATATCGACCAAGCAGTACATTCAGAGGGAAGAATGAAGATTATGTCAAATACAGGGTGATTCACTACCTCTGCAACAAACTCTGGGGATCGATAGATTTCGCAACGAGGTTCATATTTCGTAAAACAACCCATGTACTCCAATACTTCGTTTAGAAGCTAAGCAACATCGAAACAAAGACAGAATTTAGTGCCATTAACAATTATGAAATGAATTATTTTTCAAGTATGTTTGCTGGACAAGTTACAGGTGTTCAAAGTGTCTATCCTGAACCTGATTACATTCATTACACAGTCGTAGCAGTGGTTATCGGCGTCTGTCGCATTTGATAAAAAGTAGCTAATACTCTTATCAGTTCCTCTCTGGTGTCAATTCGAGTGATGTATTACTTTGCATGTCCCAAAAAAAGAAAAAATAGATTAAGGGTGTGAAGTCAGGTGATCACCCTGGCCACGCAACAGGTCCAGCTCTCCGTATCCATTGGTCCCCATAGATGTTGTTCAGATGTGCTCGTACAACCACGTTGAAATACGTTGGGACGTTCTGTTGAATCACATGTTCCTTCACATCGTGAAGGGTACATCCCCCATTAGCAGCAAAAACGCGTTCCGAAGAGCGCTCCATTCAAACGGGACAGCAAACTGACAGGACACTTGTAACCTGTCCGCAAGGGTACTTGAGGAAATAAATGAATAATTAATTTCATAATTAACTGTAAATGTCACTAAAACCTGTCTTTTATTCGATATCGCGTTAGTCCTACAAGAGGCATAGGAGAAAACGGGTTGTTTTGCAAAAATTAATCCTCGTTGCGAGATCTATCGATCTCTAGAATTTGTTTCAGACATCCTGAATCACCCTGTATATTTCCGTTCCTGAAGAATGGAATCACTTCACTCGAATTCGTTATAGCAAAGGGTTTCCAATTTTTAATAAACCCTATCCTTCAACGGTTTTTATCAACTGTTTAATTATTCGAAACGCACTCTGGCTCTGAGCCAGCTCTAACTAGTTCATTTATATGTACACAGTTTGTAATATTCACTTTTATTTTGTCGTTGAGCAAAGTATAGATATAACTTTTCGAAATGACGCCGACATAACTGTGCTTTTTTAATTTGTAACGTATTCATTCACTTAGTGGCAACGTATCATATTGACTTCATTACTAAATAATAGTAACAGTAACAATTTGCGAGGTAATTTTTATCAGCTATTGGTGAAACTGCAACCCTCTATATTGCGTTATGGGAAAGGGTTTAGTAAAAATATACTCCGTAACATGTCTTATTGAAATTGTTTTTATTTGAAAATGGCTATAGTTCTTTAAGTAAAACAAATATTGGTAACTTCCTACAACTTTATTGTTGCCATCCATATAATTATTTCTCCACATAGTCACCCAGGCAATCAACACCTCTCTCTTGAAACCGTCACTGTAAAATATTTCAGCCTCACTTCTGTCTGTACTGCAGCATCAAAATCAAGGGACGGTTCTCTCAGGTGTTCTTTAAGTTTTGGGAAGAGATGAAAATATGATGGGTTCAGATCGGGACCGTATGGAGGATGATCAATTCCCATCTTGCGGAAAATTTTCGGAATCCCATATCTGCGATTGTCCCTGCACACACTCCGTTCTTTGTCATACACGTTGAGAGTCGTACCATGTTCATTGTAAACACAAACAGACCAAAGTCGCACAGTACTGATGTCTACAATTCATCTCCACAAACAGTCTTAATTCTCTCGGTGAATGCCAATTGAGGCTACATTTTGTGCCGTCAGAAATTTTATCAAAGCACGCTGCTTCAGACACACCGACAAGGTGGCTTTACATGACGCCATGTTTCAGATTGTAATTCAGAGCTCTCTAGCGGAAGATGTACGAAACTTGCGTCAGTGAAGCGGGAAAGTTAACTGAGTAGAATGTATGGCAGCTAGTACTCCACAACACAAAATATTAGTATAACACCCTCGTATAATAATAATAATAATAATAATAATAATAATAGTAATAGTAATAGTAATAATAATAATAATAATAATAATAATAATAATAATAATAATAATGATTTATTTAACCTGGCAGAGTTAAGGCCATACGGCCTTCTCTAACACTCAACCAGGAGTAAAACTGCGTTACAAAAAACACTACAAATTTACAAAGTACACTACAATTTTACACACAAAACTGAATAAGATAATAATAATAAAATGTAAATAACAAGTAAGTAGAAATCAGACATAATATATAACATGCAGAAAAAGGAGAAAGCATAATAAAATATGAACAGCAGGTCAAAATACATGAGGCATACAAAGTATAAAAAATAAGACAATTATTGATAATAATAATAATAATAATAATAATAATAATAATAATAATAATAATAATAATAATAAGAATAAGAATAGTAACAATAATAATACTAATAGTAGTAATAAAATAGTGCAGTACAAAGCATACAATGAATACAATATTTTTAAGTAGACACAGTAAGGAAAATTACGATTATATATAGCTCAACTTATCACATTATATTAATTGGAATGAATGTAAGTATGTTTATTCATAACAGAGCTAATTATGAAAGTAACACTTTTTTTACCAAATGAAACTGATAGTAGCCAAATTAAATTCGTATACGCCAATATTAAGGTCTGTTCTCTTCCGACGAAGTTACTTCCATATAGGCTGTACTACTCCAATTTACCTCAAAATCATGAGTGTCTATATTTCTATTTAGGAAGTCACTTTCTAACAGTCTTGATGACTGTATCATTATGGAAGGCGCATCGAAATCTGTTTTCCAAGGGACAAAACATTATTTTCTGTGTAGCAAGATCCGAACTGTAAGGTGGATGTGACAAGAGAGCGCACTGAAGTTTTGTATCATGTTTTCTTGTCAGGTTGCGTTGTGTAACCTTGCTTTGTCGTGACTCAGGATATATATTTTTAAATTCCTATCGAATTTCGTTTAAACCAATACATTATTTTTTTTTTCAATATAGAAGGAGCCGGTTAATGGTACGATATTTTCCACGACAAATGTAAGTGTTGTTCTCTTACAGGCACAACAGTTCAAGGACGTCATAGTCTTAGCACAGTCTAGTAAGTTATATACAGTCACGAAGCTTGAGTTGTGAGGGTGCTAGGAACAGTGGCCTGTGCCGGTACTATTTCGCATTGCCTGTAATGAGACGATATTAGCGATCCTAGTGGTTAGCAACTATCTGTGGATGCATATTTACTACGTATTGAGCTTCGTGACTGCACATACTAGACTTTGGTCTTAGCAAGTCTCTTACTAGACTTGAGGACACTTCTTACAAGTTGGTATGACATACCCAACACGTCAATTCACATTACAGACACCGAATGTCACCTCAAAATGTTACTTAAAACACTGATGAATTTCAGTTTGTGCAACATGTTGTCAAAGAAAGAATTTTATCAAGTATCGGTCCCTAAAACGACCGTCAATTATGTTCTCCAATTTGATTCTATTTACAATCATATCTTGTAGTTGAAGAAAATGAAATTTGAAAGTTCTAGCAGGGAAAATTCAAATTATGCCTGTATAATTCTTTCAGAATTCATCGTTGAATTCGTATCTTACAGTCTGAGAAACGAGACATATTTTTAGTGAATTACGTACACTTTAAGGGCCGTATTCATAGACATTCTTAGCGCAGGCTTCCGGTATATGATCAGCGAACTAACGTTTTTCGTATTCATAAACCAGTGTTAGCGACATGATACGATATGAAGCCTGTACAAGTAATCAGTCGATACCCGGGGCTAGTTTAGCACGCTCGTAGCGCGGGCTAGCGAAATGTCTATGCATAGCACCCTAAAGTTTTTGATATGAAGTCTTTGTATTTGGCTTGTTGCATGATATTTTCTTGTAACTACTTTCATATTATCCCATTTTGTAGTCATTATAAACGACTTTAGAATGCCGCGTAAGTAGTGTCGTTATTGCATTATTGAATTATTTATTTTAGGTGCAAGAAACTATTTTCAAGTGTTTATTAAGTATTCTTGTACCGTTAATAAATAACAGGTTATGTGTTTTTTTATTATTAAGTGGCAGTCTTCAGATATAAGTACTTACGCAGTATTCTGAAGTATTCAATATTGTTGAAGACATTGGGATGAGGTTTTTTTGCATTGAAATCTATTTATACTTACTTCCAATCTTTCTTCTTTTCTTCTAAATTCTGCCCATCCTTCGTTTTTGTTTTCGATTATTTTAATATATTTTGAGTTTACTTCAATTTATGATGTAATTTTATTGTCTTAATATAGCAAATGAACTCACTATAACGTCACTGCTTACATTAACTAGGTACATGACATTCGAAATTACGAATTTACTATGATTCCGAAGGCCGTGATTGTTAAATTGGAAATTAAATTAATTGACTTTATTTTAAATGCGTATTAGTTCTGTGAAATTCAACATGATTTAGCTTTCGTATTTACACACCGATTATTTAGTCCTGACAGCTCAGCGACGCGAAAGAGGGGAAGTAATAGGAGTAGTGGGGAGAGTTCCGGAGTAGAGATAGGGGCGAGCGGTCGGTACAGCTTAACTGTACTGGAAACACAACGCTATATCGCATGCGTGACATCAGATCGTTCTGGCTGCAGGCAACAGACTAACCCGAACATCCCTTGGCGTAACTTATGGACTCGCCTGACCAAGGCGCACATTGCTGGCGACTATCAGGATTACATAATTGTACTGCACGTTAAATTACAATTAGTTAATTGTAGATTAATAGCATATTGGTGAAATCGGCCCTAAATATAAGAAATCTCTTGTAACTTAAGCAGGGAATGAACTCCAATTCACACAAACTCAGAAGATTGCACAGCAAAATCAAGATTAGGTAACTCATTTAATTTCGGAATATGTATGGTAAGACTTTCCTGTGTTAAATTTCAACGTACCTCGTTTACGTGTTTCGACCTATTTATGGGTCATCTTCAGAACTGGTCGTTGTTGGTCTTGGCGCATACAGAACAAATAACACTCTACAAAAACATCTCAACACACAAACAACACAAACAAACAAATACAACCACACAGGCGTATACAAACTCAAATGTAACACCTGCAACAACTTCTACATAGGACCGACAGGCAGATCATTTTACAAAGAACACATCACAGCCATAACAAAATTACAAAACACCTCCACATATGCAGAACACATCACAAATACTAACCACACCCACAGAGACATCAACACAGACATGGAAATACTACACATCCAACCAAAAAGCCAGAAACTAAACACACTAGAACAATATGAAATATACAGACACACAAAAACACACCCCAACGAAATTCTCAACACATAACTCAACTTCAAAACACACACACTCTTTGACTTTACACTATACCACAGGAACACACCCTCACAGGAGACAGAACAAGTGGCGCCAAGACCAACAACGACCAGTTCTGAGGATGACCCATAAATAGGTCGAAACATGTAAACCAGGTACGTTGAAATTTAACACAGGAAAGTCTTACCATACATATTCCGAAGTGATACAGTGTTAAAAGTTGTGTAATCAAGATGTATCATTTAATTTGTTGCAGAATGACACGATGAGGATGCTGTTTGCTTATCAACACGAGGACCCCGACGGTGCTCTCGTCTATCACGGCCCCACACAAAGAGGCGCTCGTAGCTTGTATCTCATGGAGAGGGTGAACCTAGAGGATCCCCTTCCGCGAGATCTTCAACAATGGGACCTTAGAAATCCAGCGGTAAGTAGAAAATATTCCTTAAGGGGAGAGGATGGTATTTTTTAAAACATTTATTTCTATTGGGTTTAAATATTAATTTTTTGTATGTGGAGAGCTCATAGCTGTGGCAACTCAACCAAATGAAAATATTAAAAAAAAAAATATTTGGGGGCCCAAATTTGAAAAAAAAATATACCCTATGCAGGATTGTACTAAAACCGATATAACTAAACCATTTTTAAAGATAGATTCAAAAAATTTTTTGCAATGTATTTGCAAAAGCATGTTCTACAGACTGTCTGTAACAGAATTTTGATATTAATCCCTACGTTTGTAAAATAAACAATTAAAATTTAATAAAAATTATCTGATTTCCTTTCTTGCAAACAAAAGGACGTATTTTTAAAATGAAATCAATTAACAAAATTCTGTTAAAGAGAAAAGTTTCTTAATAGTCTAAAGAATGTGTGTTCTAAATTTCATGCATGTATCTATAATAGTTCAGAAATTATATCCATTTTTTTTTGTCTGGCAATTTAGCAAAAAAAATGAAGTTACTGGAAACCGATAAAAGCGGGCATGTGATTTAAAAATTCCAAAGCACAGGAAGTTTAAAAATGACGTCTCAACATCTGATAAGGGCACAAATACCCACAAAATGTTATGCTATGCATTCCACACTTATCACAGACTATTTTAAAGATTTTTATTTTGAAAATTTACTCATTTTTCACTAAAAAATACCATCTTCTCCCGTTAAATTTGTATTCTATTTGTCACACTCCTAATTTCATATTCACTAACATGTCTACATTTGAAGTTTAACAAATTTTCAAGATAATAGGCATTCGTTGTAATTGAACCGCGCTGAAGATTTTAGGATTTCAAACAAGGCATTGAGACACAGTTTTATCGACTATTCAAAAGTACTTACAGCCTACTTTCTTGGGGTTTTATCGCTTGTGAACTGAACCTTGGAGTATGAAATTTGCTACAAATTATCTGAGAAATTACAGTGAAGTCACTCCGTTGGAAAACTGTTATGGAAACTTCTAATTTGGAAAGCTAGCTGACTCCTCCCACTACAGGCGATCGCTTTGTTTATGCTCGACGTTGACATCAAAAGATAGAGTAAAGAAGAAAAAATAAGTTTATTTTCACTTATACATGAAAATAAAAACTTAAATAAGAATCATTTTAGTAATTATGTATGGAATTATAGAATGGGGTAGCTTATTTAAATCTAATTTATTTCACTTTATTTATTACAGAAGAAAACAATTAAAATATGTCTTCATAAACCTATTGATTTTCCATCTCAAAAATTGTTTTTAGACTTTAATGTTCTTAAAATGAGACAAATTTATTATATTGTATTAATACATAAAAATTCGAAATAATTTTTAATTGTATTCTCATAGTTATGATACAAAAGGCATGAATTCTTTAAGATTTTTTGAACCAAAATGCAACACTGCTACAGTATTTAATCATGGTAGTACTTTAGGCCCAAGAATATAAAACAAATTTATATTTAAATGTCCTAATTTTGTCAATTCTAGTAGTTCTAGTATTAAATGGATTTTAAAAAAATTGAAAAATTTAAATTTATATATTCTTGTTGCGTAGTAGACATAAGACAAATTGTATTATATATTTCTTAATTTCAATTCAGGAATCCGCCACTGAGTACGAGTTCTACTCTTTCAGGAGTGAACTAAAGTCGTTGTTGGTCTTGGCGCCTCTTGTTTCCTGTGAGGGTGCGTTCGTAGTGTAGAGTTAAAGAGTGTATCCAACCAAAAAGCCAGAAACTCAACAAACTAGAACAATATGAAATATATAGACACACAAAACACACCCCAACGATATTCTCAACACACAACTCAATTTCAAAACACATACACTCTTTGAATAATTTCAAGGAAAAATTGTTCCGGGGCCGGGTATCGATTCCGGGACCCTTCGCTTAGCGCGCGAATGCTCTACCGACTGAGCTACCCCAGGAACTATGCACGACACCGACACAATTTTTCCTTTGTATCCACACAACTCAAGTGAGCTGACAAGACGCCAGAACTCAACTGTGAGTGCACACAATTACTGTGTGACTTAAATTGTGGCTTTCTATTAACGTACCTCCAGTAACGAATGTATTAGGCAAATCTGGCTTTCAGGTGATAGCTCCCTGTAAAGCAGGTTTGAATAATTTCAAGGAAAAATTGTTCAAACCTGCTTTACAGGGAGCTATCACCTGAAAGCCAGATTTGCAACATACACTCTTTGACTCTACACTACGAACGCACCCTCACAGGAAACAAGAGGCGCCAAGACCAACAACGACCAGTTCTGAAGATGACCCAAAATAGGTCGAAACATGTTAACAAGAAACGTTAAAATTTAACATAAGAAAGTTCTTATCATACACATTCCGAAGTTATATTTTATGTTACAATTATTAGCAAATAAATAAATAAATATTTAAATTAATATTTAAATAAATAAATTTATTTATTTATTAATGAACGAACGAAGGAATAAATAAATAAAAAGTAATTAAATAAGTATATCAATAAGTAAATAAATAAATTGTAGTTACCACAGCGTCGAGTACTATTTCTTTCAATAGTAACTCAGAATATAACTTACGATAAATATCAGCGAAAGACTGAGAAAGAACAGATTAGGAGTGTTATGAAACTCGAGAAATGCATGAGAAAGTGTAATTTCCATGACAGCAAATATTTTAATTTAAATATCAGTAAATCATTTTAGAAAAGTAGATATTTTTCCCGTTTTGGGACTATATTTTACTCGTCCATAGAATTTATCACGAGCCAAAACGTAGAGCTTGAATGAATGGCATCTTTCCGTGTGATCTTGGGAGAATCGGATGCATGTTCAACAGAAGTTGCTGAGTTCAGCGTCACGAATTAATATTCAAATGTTGCGCTGCAAATAAACCCTGAGGTGCTGATGCACCAGATAGCATTTAATTGGTTGCTTATATTGCAAAGTGTTTCGCCTAAAGGAAACAAGACATGTGTGATGCATTTCATTTTAAGATAACCGCGAACAGATATATCAAGCAAGAGTTTGAGTAATGGCGGGTTTAAAGAGGCGCACTCAGTACCCACTCTCCGGACTGCATCTCGTCAAACGTGTTTTAGTTTAATTGCCCTTACTTTATTATATGGTTAATTAACCCTAGAAAGGTATCGTCATTGAGTAGTACTTTATTGCTGTTAATATGTAAAAATGACGTAATAGTAGAAAAAAATGTTTTTTGCTGTACGAAGAATACAGTACATCAGGTATTCATAGATTTCAAAAAGACATATGACTCGGTTAAGCGAGACGTTTATATAACATTCTTATTGAATTTGGTATTCCCAAGAATCTAGTTCGATTAATTAAAATGTCTCAGTGAAACTTACAGCAGAGTCCGTATAGGCCAGTTTCTATATGATGCTTTTCCAATTCACTGCGGGCTAAAGCAAGAAGATGCACTACCACCTTTACTTTTTAACTTTTCTCTAGAATATGCCATTAGGAATGTTCAGGATAAGAGACAGGGTTCGGAATTGAACGGGTTACATCAGGTTCTTGTCTGTGCAGATGACGTGAATATGTTAGGAGAAAATCCACAAACTATTAGGGAAAACAAAGAAATTGTACTTGAAGCAAGTAAAGAGATAGGTGAGGAAGTAAATCCTGAAAAGACAAAGTATTTGATTATGTCTCTTGACCAGAATATTGTACGAAATGGCAACATAAAAATTTGAGATTTATCCTTCGAAGAGGTGGAAAATTCAAATAGGCCTATCTTGAAGCAACAGTAACAAATATAAATTACACTCCGGAGGAAATTAAACGCAGAATAAATACGGGAAATTCCTGTTATTATTCGGTTGAGACGTTTTTGTCATCTAGTCTGCTGTAAAAAATCTTGAAGTTAGAATTTATAAAACAGTTATGTTACCAGTTGTTCTGTATGGTTGCGAAACTTGGACTCTCAATTTGAGAGAGGAACAGTGATTAAGAGAGTTTGAGAACAAGTTTCTTAGGAAAATATTTGGGGCTAAGAGGGATGAAGTTACAGGAGAATGGAGAAAGTTACACAACGCAGAGCTGCACGCATTGTATTCTTCACCTGACATATTTAGCAACATTAAGTTTAGATGTTTGAGATGGGCAGGGCATGTAGCAGGTATGAGCGAATCCAGAAATGTATATAGAGTATTAGTTGGGAGGCCGGAGGGATAGAGACCTTCGGAGAGGCCGAGACGTAGATGGGAGGATAATGTTAAAATGGATTTGAGGGGGTGGGATATGACTGTAGAGACGAGATTAATCTTGGCCAGGATAGAGACCGATGGCGGGCTCATGTGAGGGCGGCAATGAACCTCCGGGTTCCTTAAAAACCATAAATGAGTAAGTATTACTATTACCAATGGCAGATGTACCATCAGAGATTCAACACTTTTGCCCTTCTTTGAGATATCTGTTTCATGGCATAATTGTTAGCTTTATAACCTACATTAAAATTTGTACAATTGGTTGGTAATCTTTGTAAATTTTCTACAGTTACGAGTAACTTAATCAATGCTAATTTATGATTTCAGTTACAACTAAAGTATTATTGGAATATTTTTCATAGGAAAATATATTTTGTGTATTGGAAATTGCACTCATAAGCCTTGAGCACGTAATTCGCCTTTCTTGGTCGTTATTCTTTAAATCGCATAAATGTTGTTATATGAAGACTCCAGGTCGTTTGCTGAGTCGTTAGAAACAAATATCCGACAACAATATATCTGTAATTGCTCGTAAAATTTAGTTCCTTCGAGGCTATAAAATTTAAGTTTAAAATCTCATACGTTTCCATCTGTCATAAAATCGAATAAGTACCAATTCTGAACTGGTTTACTTTTATATAACTGACTAAATCAACTCGAGTATTTCAACCTCATAGCCATTCACTCGGCATATTTAGTAAAATTTTCCTCACTCATAAAATAAGTATTCATTTTATAGCAATGATGGATGCAGTTTTGCAGGAACATTGAAAGTACAGAAACTGATAGAAGAGAGAGATAACTGATTGCTCACGCTTTGACGCATGATTTGAGGATTGCCTGTGGTTTAATGTTACATTGGACTTCGGTGTAGCGCAGTTCAATCAGATAAGTGACGATTTATAACAGACAGAAACGACTAGAAATTTCTTATATATACTACAAAGTTTGTGTTTCACGAAGTAACTGTGAAATATTTTGTTCACCTATTATTTATATCTCTGCTGTACTCATTTACCCATTGCTTCCTTATAGCCTTATCGGTAATATCCTTTCTGTATAAATTATGTAGTTTAAGTAATATTGATTGAAGAAAAATTCTCGCTCAAAAATTGTAATCTACAGAAAGAGCAAAGATTGGCTATACCGCCACCCGTCGTCATTGCTGTGGGCTTCATACTACGAGAGGGAAGGCGACCTTGATAGCAGATGACGGCAGTGGTATGTGAAACAATAGTTGAGGTTGTGTGATATTTTAGGTTGATTTTGTTTGTGTCTACACACAAACACGGGAAACTTACACATCATCGAAATTCTCTTTTACCCTTTTAAGAGAAAATATTGGTTTAAAATGTGTTGTAATGCATTCCGTTATACTTTTAATTTAAATATTGATCTTTGTACTTCTCACTAATGAAGACAAGTTAGTAAAAGTGGATGGGTTATTTATGACTAGGCCAACTAGAAAATATACTTGAACATATATGTTTATTACATGTATTAAAAATTAAATAAATGTTGTTATGCGTTATCCAATATAGTGAAGAGTAAATTAATTACAAAAAAGCAAGGTTACATATATGTAAGACTAATTTATAATCCTGCTATAGTTTCTTCTTAATAATTTTATTGGGTTATTTTACGACGCTGTATCAACATCTAGGTCATCTTCTTAATAAATCCTTTATGTGAGAGTTAAGTACCGTACTTACGCGCTTATTACACATCCTCGCCTATAAGACCCCTATCTATTTTAAGAAGCAAAATGCATATATATATATATATATATATATATATATATATATATACGTATTCACATAATAGACCCCCCCGCGGTATAGGTACAATATAGAACACTAGGTTCTCAATTCCTGCCTTAGACTTTTGCACACTAGTGTTCATTATGAATCAGAAAAGCTCGTGGAAAAATTGCCAGGTAGAACCCGCTTCTGAAACAATCCTCTGTCCCGTTACTTCCCCTTTTGTTGCACCGATGGCAAAATTAAAACATCGCCTCTCTTTGTTTATCTTCAAACTACCTACCATACTCTCTGTCCCGTTAATTCTTCCAGTTTCACAACGCCGAAAGACAAATTCCGTTTCTTCTTCTACTGATGGTATTGGTTTTCGCATACCGTATTCCCGAAGGTGCATACGAATTGAGCACAATATACCTGAACAACACTTATTTCTTATTCGAGTAGAACACAAACAATTTGAAATCGTTCATTGGCGTTGGGCACATAAAATTGGACACATTTTCCTTCCCATTTTCTACAGACTTAGGACTAACAACATTGATTTTGCTGGCATGGTTAAAAATGTTGATGAAAATTAAAATCATGCAACTATTTTAATTAAAAGATCTGCAGCGATAGACTGCTCGTTTTACATAATTTAATCGAAAAATTACTCCTGTATTATATTTCAATAATGCATTCGTCAATATATCTCGTTTTTTATGTTTCGTCGAGCGATTTTCCTTCGGCGATTGCAGTTTCTGTCTGTAGTCCTTCAAGAATATCAAAAAATGCATATGTTTGGATGTGGCTTGGTAAAATTCTTATCGAATTTAGAATGAAATGCCTCTCAGGCATTTGTAGTCCTTTGAGATTCTGTTGACTCGGATGCCCAAATTTACGGAGGGAATAGTGCAGAATCACTTATATACGTGTCTAATAAATAATAGGCATTCATTATTCATGGAAACAGAAAAGAAATAGACGTAGTTGGGAGGATAATATTAAAATGGATTTGATGTAGATGGGGTATGATGATAGGGAGTGGATTAATCTTGCACAAGATAGGGACCGATGGCGGGCTTATGTGATGGCGGCAATGAACTTTCGGGTTCCTTAAAAGCCATTTGTAAGTAAGTATTATTATTACTATTATTATTATTATTATTATTATTATTATTATTATTATTATTATTATTATTATTATTATTACTAGCATTTCAGAATAACAGAGAGGGTTTGGAACTGAATGGGTTACATCAGCTGCTTGTCTATGCGGATGACGTGAATATGTTAGGAGAAAATCCACAAACGATAAGGGAAAATACAGGAATTTTACTGGAAGCAAGTAAAGAGATAGGTTTGGAAGTAAATCCCGAAAAGACAAAGTATATGATTATGTCTCGTGACCAGAATATTGTGCGAAATGGAAATATAAGAATTGGAAATTTATCTTTTGAAGAGGTGGAGAAGTTCAAATATCTTGGAGCAACAGTAACAAATATAAATGATACTCAGGAGGAAATTAAACACAGAATAAATATAGGAAATGCCTGTTATTGTTCTTTATGGTTGTGAAACTTGGACTCTCACTTTGAGAGAGCAACATAGGTTAAGGGTGTTTGAGAATAAGGTGCTTAAGAAAATATTTGTGGCTAAGAGGGATGACGTTACAGGAGAATGGAGAAAGTTACACAACACAGAGCTGCACGAATTGTATTCTTCACCTGACAATTAGAAACATTAAATCCAGACGTTTGAGATGGGCAGGGCATGTAACACGTATGGGCGAATCCAGAAATGCATATAGAGTGTTAGTTTGGAGGGCGGAGGGAAAAAGACCTTTAGGGAGGCCGAGACGTAGATGGGAAGATAATATTAAAATGGATTTGCGGGAGGTGGGATATGATGATAGAGAATGGATTAATCTTGCTCAGGATAGGGACCAATGGCGGGCTTATGTGAGGGCGGCAATGAACCTCCGGGTTCCTTAAAAGCCAGTAAGTATTATTAGCATTGTTTTTGACGACATTGTATGCAGATTGATTTCACGTTACATCGATGTGTTTTCGTGTCGTTAAGTTGCGCAATTCCATATGGGGGATCTGAGTATTCCATCTGGCAGTAGTTTTAATATTCTTCTCTCTACATGTTGTACGACGTCGTTGCCTTCAGTCTAGAGAAAATTTTAATAACAATTAATATTCGTTTTCAACATGTTAAGTGTGTTATGCAATTTCTTTAGCGTGAGAAGGCAGAAGTGACGAATACAAACGCGTCACCACGGCAGCACATGGCGCTCTTGAAGACGAAACTTTGCGACATGAGCACCAAGTTCTCAGCAGACAGCCCACCCGCCTGCCATCTGCAATGCGGATACCGTCACTACCTTATGACGCCACTCCAATTCCATAAGCGAACCAGTGTTATTGCCCTGTCCCATCCCCGGCGAGCGGCGGTTAACCTAACCAAACACAATCCACTCATTCACTAACTAAAATTCCCTTTATGAAAGGAGAAGATGTTGGTTTAAGTGCATTACTTCCACAAGCGCCAACCCATAGTTCTCTGAGGAACAGCGTCTTAAAGGATCCAAGACTTGACTCTGGTACACTGTCAAATTTCAGCATCTGTAGTCCGGATCAGCTTACTTAATACTCTAAGGCCGGGTTTCTTCAACCTTTGTTAAAATGCACCTAACATAGCGTTAATTAACTGTAAGTTAAAAGTATGAATTGCTGTTAAAAATATTGCGTTTCTTCAACTTTACATTTCATATTTTAACATTCTGTTTGTTAACTCTCTGTTAGGACCAGAGATTCTAGAGTTTAACCATAACCTATAACCAAGTATAGGCTCACTTCTGTTTTCTGAACTCTGACAATTGCGATACTCGCTTGTTTCCGTTGTTTGATTCAGAGAGAATAGAAGTCTTTCTATTCTCTCAGGTTTGATTTCTGCTTCTTTCCTCATCTGTATCACAATAGCGTGGAGCGCCGTATTGGTATTGCTGTTATGAAATGGAAAACACTGGAACAAAAAGAAATCGTGGGACTAATTTATCTTCGTTCGAAAGAAACCTTCTGCTGGAAATTATTTCGCAGTATAAACCAATTAATGAGAATAAACAAACAAAGGAATCTAAGTTGAAAGCGAAAATTGAGGCTTGGCAGAAAATAGCCTATACCTTTGTATGAAATTCTGGTGTGTCAAATCACAGAAATCATCCGCTCTGTTTGTGTATTCATGGATATCATTTTCTAAATAATCCAGATATATAAGTTCAGCATCTAACGCACCAGCCATATTGGATACTTCTATGCTAACAGAGAGTTAAATGATTTAACTGCATGAAATTGAGCAGTTAAATTAACATAGGTTTTAACAGCCTGTTAGTACTAACAGTAGTTGAAGAAATGCTTCAACTGTTAAGTTTACAGTTAAAATGGAATAAAACACTGGTATAATTTAACAAAGGTTGAAGAAACCGGGCCTAAGAGTGAAACCTAGCCATTTTACCCCAATTACTACATATACTAGTGCAGTGTTTCTCAAACTTTTTTGAAGTTGGGACCACTTTTTTAAGTCAGGACAGTTCCGCGGACCACCTTACCCTTGTTCCCTTCGAAAGTAAATTTATCATTTTTGTAGCACATTTTAATATCTGTATACTTATATTTTAAAATAGAAATAATTGATTAAAATTAATTTAATTCGATTAATTTTATATTAGTATCAACTAATTAAGTTAATGTTAATAGAAGAAAATTATTTTTTTTAATAATTCAAGGTATTAGAGTTTGGATAATCTTCAACTAATTAGCCTAACTAAAAAAAAATAATAAATGTCGGTGCTCACATTAATGAAATGAATGAGCCTGCCGATTCTTGCACAGTTTTATATTTTGATGTATGCTGGTAAGTTTAATACGATGTAAGAGTAATGGACCGGAGAAAAATTCTCTCCAGCGCCGGGATTTGAACCCGGGTTTTCAGCTCTACGTGCTGATGCTTTACCCACTAAGCCACACCGGATACCACCCCGGCGTCGGACAGAATCGTCTCAGATTAAGCTCCAACTCTTGGGTTCCCTCTAGTGGCCGCCCTCTGCACTACGTCATAGATGTCTATGAACGTAGGACCGAAGTCCACGCATGTGCTGAGGTGCACTCGTTATGAATGACTAGTTGGCCGGGATCCGACGGAATAAGCGCCGTCTTAAATCACAAAGTGATTTACGCATATCATATATATTATTTTAATGTACCGAAGTACATATGATATTTCCATGCAGATATTCTGCGTCATCATACGATGTAAGAGTAATGGAACGGAGAAAAATTCTCTCCGCGGCGCCGGGATCCCGGCCAACTAGTCACTCATAACGAGTGCACCTCAGCACATGTGTGGACTTCGGTCCTACGTTCATAGACATCTATGACGTAGTGCAGAGGGCGGCCACTAGAGGGACCCCAAGAGTTGGATCTTAATCTGAGACGATTCTGTCCGACGCCGGGGTGGTATCCGGTGTGGCTTAGTGGATAAAGCATCAGCACGTAGAGCTGAAAACCCGGGTTCAAATCCCGGCGCCGGAGAGAATTTTTCTCCGTTCCATTACTCTTACATCGTATAATGACGCAGAATATCTGCATGGAAATATCATATGTACTTCGGTACATTAAAATAATATATATGGTAAGTTTAAGTCGGAGATCGTCACCTCCATCAAGTCGATTTCAGTACTTTGTTTTTATTAGAGTTGGTGATAAAAACCCTTTCTCATACAGATACGTAGAAGCAAACTGAATTATAATCTTAATGCACTATTGTACAGTTCGCTATATTCTCTTTTCACTTGTGATGAGGTCCAGAAATTAACCATACCTTCCACTTCGGATTTCATTTTAAGTCTGGTGTCATTCTAGAGTTCAATTAGGCCTAACTGTTTTCTTTCACTCAATGAAAGTTTGTTATTTTAAATATCACAATGAAAGGGATCACGAACCCATGAACATTCATCATATTAACTTGGAAAATAAGTTTCAAATTGTGACCTCAGAGTTGTGTTATTGGTTGACCACTTCAATGTGAAGACTGGGTGTCGACGAAACTATTAAGAAAGTCATAAATACATGAAAAGGTTCGGTACTTTGGTCCTCTGTTATAAATTCGGGTGGTCCCTGGCAGGGTTACATGCGCCAGATGTGCAGGGAAAAGATGGCGAGAAACACCAAGTTCATAGTACTTTAAAGGGAGAGGATGGTATTTTTTAAAACTTTTTTCCTATTTGGTGTAAAATATTAATTTGTTGTATGTAGAGAGCTCATAGCTGTAGCAACTCAACCAAAAATAAATATTTTGAAAAAAAAATTATTTGGGGGCCCAGATTTGAAAAAAAATATACCCAATGCAGGATGTTACTAAAACCGATATATCTAAACCATTTTTAAAGTTAGATTCATCCAGTTTTTTGCAATATACTTGCAAAAGCATACTCTACAATCTGTCTGTAACAGAATTTTGATATTAGTCCCTACGTTTGTAAAATAAACAATTAAAATTTAATAACACTTTTCTGAATTCCTTTCTTGCATACAAACGGACGTAGTTTTAAAATGAAATCAATTAACAAAATTCTGTTACAGAGAAAATTTTCCTAATAGTCTAAAGAATGTGTGTTCTAAATTTCATTCATGTATCTTTAATAGTTCAGAAATTATATCCATTTTTGTCTAGCAATGTAGCAAAAAAAATGAAGCTACCGTAAACCGATAAAAGGGGGCGAGTGATTTAAAAATCCATAGCGCAGGAAGTTTAAAAATGGCGTCTCAACATCTGATAAGGGCACAAATTCCCACTATATATTATCCTATGCATTCAACACATATTACAGAGCATTTTAAAGAATTTTTTTTTTAATTTACTCATTTTTCACCAAAAAATACTATCCTCTCTCCTTAAATCTCTCTTTTGTTGTTGAGAGTAGAGTGGGAAGTCGGTAGACTGGTAGGGTAATAAATTTCACTAAATGTCAATACTGGGAGAAAAAGTGAAATTCGATTATCATGTGTCATTTTCAAACTCCGAGATTTTCAGCTGTAGTATCATACGCAATTCGTTTGAATTTTATTTTTTCTTCTGTCTTTTTTGAAGGACCACAAGTGCAGACCTCGAGGACCACAGGTGGTCCGCGGACCATTGTTTGAGAAACACTGTACTAGTGGATTTTGGTGATTTTCTAGTTTGAAAGTTCAATTTTCTTTTGCCTAATTCGTTTCGAATTTCGATACTCAGAAATACTACAATTGTTAATGACTTTCTAACTAATGTTGGCAGCAGGAACAGCTGTTGTCGGTAGTGAAAATTCTGAAAATTCAAATTGTTCTAGATTTCTGTACCTATTACTGAAAACTAGTGAAATTCGAACATATTAATAATTAAGTAATATTAATATTATATTAATACATAATAGTTATATTATGTATTGCGTTGTGGTTACAAATTCAAGATTATAGTCAGATACGTGTAAATAAATAAAACATATGGTGTGATACATGCACTTGGGTGGTCGATAGAAAATGTGCACGGAGTCAGCAATTATAACTAGAATAGTAAAATTATTAGGAGTAAGTAAGTATTCTTAAGCTTACATTTCAAACTGGCATTCGGTTTTCGGAGTTTATACTATCTTGTACTATCTTAACGAGGACCTTGAATCCATATCTGCATGGGCCAGAAAGTTTGGTTTGACTCTCAATGCAAGAAAATCACAAGCAATCCTAGTGGGACACCAACGTCTATTATGCAATATTACTCTAGCTCTTCCAGTCAAGTTAAACGACACAATAATCCCTTTTTCTTCCTGTGTTAAAAACCTTGGAGTTTACTTTGACACGCATTTAAACTGGAATTATCAATTAACCCATATTGTCAAAAAAGTGCTTTCCATACTACATTCCTTAAACAACATTCGAAAATTCCTCCCGCTATCACTCAAGAAAATACTAGTGGAAACACTAGTAATGCCCCACTTCGATTATTGTGATTTTCTACTGACTGACCTCAATGTCAACCAGTCGCAAAGATTTCAACGTGTTCATAATTCTTGTGTTCGCTTCGTCTGCGATGTCCGTCGCGCTGACCACATTACCCCATCCTTCCAAACTCTAAACTGGCTACGGCTTAACGAACGTAAAAATTTTCATTCTCTTCTTCTCCTTTTCCAAGCCCTTCACACTTCTACACCTGCCTACCTTGCCTCCCGTTTCAGTTACCTGTCATCATATCATAATCTCTTCACACGCACGCAAAATACCCGCATACTAGCCATACCAACACATAAGACATCATCGTATTCATCATCATACACAATCTCGCTCTCGCGCTTGTGGAATACCCTACCCAGTGACATCAGAGACTGTCGGAATTTAGTAGCGTTCAAAAGCAAACTTATTAAGCATTTTCTTACTGCGTAGAGTATGTTTAATTTTTACTTAGTTAATAAAAAATTTTTTTTCTCTCTTCTTCATTTTTACAATGAACTGTCTAGCTTTTATTAATCAGTTAATCTTTTAGTACTTTGATTTTTATTGTATTTGTAAATTCAATATTAATTGTAATTATAATTGTAATTGTAGTCTTAATATTGTAGTTGTAATCACCTTGTAGAGGGGAAGAGAAGGCCTTATGGCCTTATCTAATAAATAAATAAATAAAGAAAGAAACAAAGAAACAAACAAAGAAACAATCAAATAAATAAGTAAATAAATAAATAAATAAATAATCATTTCACGTGATGAAAACAAAATACATTTTTATGTTAGGTTTCGTGAATCGTAACTAGTTTAGTGAAAGCAATGAATTTTATGTTGTCATACAAAATAAATGTTAATATTAGATCACATGAATCTACTAACTTACAACATAATGTGCGAAAGGTCCAGGAGGAAAACATAGCCCTACTCTTTCACAAATTATAGATTATACATTTAAGTTAGGCAAGTTTAATTTTACTGATACGTATGTTTTCTCATAGTGTCGCCAATAACATATCTGAAGTTCATAAATTTTGGTACACGTTTTTAACAATATGGAACGGGACTTTTAAAGCAGTCTGTATTTTTAAAAAGTGGAAATTTTTTTATATTATTTTTACATTCTGTATAGGTCCATAGTCAATAATATATGCATTTTTAATATTTCAAGTATTTAAAAAAAATCGGTACTATTACTTTGTTGGGATGAATTTTATTACCCCCTTGGTAGTAGTAAGTTGCAAAAAACCTTGGTGTCAGGAGGGTTAATAAGTAGCTTTCTTTAATTTTCTAAGCATTTTAAAGTGGAATGTTTTAATATTATACAGTTTAACGTTGTAACACTTTTTTCTGTAGTCTAGTAGTAGGCTACTAATAAATTATTATATTTTTTAATCCTAAATTCAGGGGCGGCCCGTCCTTATGTGCTACAGTGCTACATCACAATGATAATTTTTGCTCAAATAATGTATTTGCAATACCACCATAGTATCTGATCTGCCATTTGACAATTTTCCGTGGTTATGTTCATGACGCGTTATAGAGTGTTTAGTCTTCGCTCTTAGCTCTTTGGTGCCTCAGGGGGTACAATGTGCTACTCAAAACTCTACATGAGAATGTAGACAGTTAATGCGCATGTGCGAAGCTGAAATCACTGCCCTGATTGGCTAATTTTACGCGGGGAAGTGCTGTAGTCAGCTTCAGCACAACACAGCTTGGAGATTGCAAAAGTAAAGCGTAACGAGAGAATGCTTGTTTGTGGAAGAACTCGGAACTATTTACAATGTAGGCCTATTTGGTAATTCAAGTGTCCGACTGCTGCTGCCGTCTACCTGGTTTTTGAGGTTCCTCCTGAATCAGTCAGCAAGCAACGGAGAATGGAATCCCAGAAAACTGAAGCCAAGGAAGTATGTGACCGTATAATTCAGAAAACTACTCACCGTTTCCAGTCTTTATGCTATCTAGATGCAACAAAATTGTTAAACAGCAAATTTTCTGGCAATTTTTGGATAGCCTAATTTTCCTGAACGCGAACTTGAAGTTGCTGTCAACAGCTATATTGTACTGAACAAAAGAGTGTTAAAGACACAACTTTGAGTTCTATACGGAACACCTGCCTTCCGGAATACAGATGGAGCTGTTCAATTGTTACGATACATAGCCTCCAAAAATTCACAGGATCCATTCTGTGAAGTAACACTGTCAATAGAAAAGAGTATGATATCCAAGTTGAAGGGTTTAACACCAGGGTAATTGACAGGTTCTGCAGTAGGAAGGAACGTCGTATGGATTTTATATTTCGTCACTAGGCGAGTCTCAAATTAAGATAAATACATATAAGTGTATACAGTAGACCAATGTAGAAATTATAGCACACTCATTATTTTGACCACCAGCCACTACTGCCTAAATTGTCCTTCCCCAACATGACACCTATGTTGAACCTGAGCCTTGGTCAGCATTTTTAGGTACATCGATTAAAACTTGAACAGGAGGTTAACCACAATGATCTCTAATCGGGTAAATTCCGATCTCTTATAGGAAATAACTAGTGATTAGAATAAATTAAACTGACAGTCTGATACATGACTTTTTTCTTTTGTACGGAGAAGGCCCCCGAAGACTCCCACTGCTCTCTGAGGCTTATTGTGCTTACCAGTCGTGTTCTGTGAATGATATTTGTCGCCGATTGATCACGCTCGTTTGTGAATACATCACTGTACACCGTGAACTTAACCTGAGCTGTGGTAATGGTAATGACAAGTTAATTAATGATAGCGAAATGAATCCGAGGTTCAACGCCGAATGTTACCCTGCAATTCTGTTTGAATTGGTTCAAGGAAAAGCTTCTTTCTTCTTCACTTCATGGTATGGGAAATTGCCCGTTCCGGCTTCAAAGGTCTCTCCATCTTTTCATCGGTCGTCCATAATCTCTTCGTCCTTTTGGTTTATAATTTATTGCTTTCTTAGGAAGTCTGTAGTCGTCCATTCTCTCTACATGTAATTTCCAATCTTGTCTGTAATTGTCTATTTTATCAATAAGTGGGCATACTCCTAGTTCCTGCCTAATATCTTCATTTATAATTCTATCTCATCTCGTACATCCTTTTACTTTCCGCAAGAATCTCATCTCTGCCGCTTGTATTTTACTAACGTCAGGTTTTGTTGTAACCCAACTTTCACTTCCATATTAAAAGAGTAGGGACTGCCATTACATTGTAGAATTTCGTTTTTGTTCCCTTTCTGCTTTTATTCTTCAAAATTCTATCAGTTGTTCCATATACTGCCTGGAATGATTGTAATTTTATTTTTATATCATTATCCTTTTTGTAACTTACATCACATCACAGGTACTTAAAATTTGTTACTTGTTCTACTACTTTATTATCAATTCAAGGAAAATCTCGGAGAAAACCCTAAACAGGTAACTTGCACCAAGAAAAAGGACTTTGAACCCGGACCCGCTTGTTTCACATTCAGACAATCTAACCGTTACTCCTCGGAACAGCTGATGACTTAGAAAACAAATTATTTTATTTTTGTTAGTGGAAAGAGAGAATTCTTACTAGGAATAAGGGTGAGAGAAAATATCGGGACTGATTTAGTTTATCAAAATCTATCTACTCATTTCTGCTGGAATTGATGTATGACTTGTAATATTCCACAAAAAGAAACAGTTTCTCCTATGAATCGGCAGCTTACAGCATTACGATTCTATGAAACTGACATTTTCAATGTTTTAAAAGATAATAATACACAAATAGCATAGAACAACCACACTAAAGCCTGGTTCAGACAGTGCTAGTTTCTGTGATGGATTCCAAGGTGGCTGAGCTGATGGCTGCCCTGCGTGCTCACTTGCTGGCTCCCGTGTTGCCTACGGTGATGGTAGTTGTTCACACGGAGCGGGCTCTTTTCACAGTTCAAATTGGAAAATTATCTGCTGTTTCATCTGATGCCAACACTCATGGTCAAAAAGAAACTAAACCCTGAGTGGAAAACTAAAGTCCTACATTAACAGTAGTAAATGTCGCAATAAAGTAATTATGCCATAAGAGCAAAACAGCTAAATTCCGATATTTAATTGTTGTTTCTTAGAAACTAAAGAATATACAAAAAAAAAAAACAGGTTCAGTTGGAAAACAACGAATATGGCGACATGGTTTCAGTCACAGTCTACTATATACAGTCGCGAAGCTCAATATGTAGTAAAAATGCAAACATGGGTAGTTGCCCAACACTAGGATCGCTACTATCGCCTCATCATCGCAGATCTCTCTCCTAGCAGCCGACAAAATGTTACACTTTCGTTGTCGTGTTCTTTTGGAAAAATTAACACCTTCCTTCCATTATTGAAATATTAAATGCATAAAGTTAATTTATTATTTTAATGAAGTATATTAAATTCCACCATAAACTCGAAGATACCTGCAAGAAATAAGTTAATATAATTTTTGTTTGTGCAAAACGAACTGAAATTTACTATAATAGCTTCACTCATTCAGGATTATAGCGATAATTAACTATGAAACCAATAAATATTAATTTGCATTTCTCTTTACAACAATAATAATGGAAATATGAATTAATGGAGCAACTTACGTGTACCGGTACTTGTAGTGTAGGCTTACGTAGTTAACAAAGTGGGATGAGGTTAAGCAATAATAATCACACCAGAATTGGAAATAAAACGTGATCAATAAATTTTATTGTAACAGACTTTTTCTACGTCTCAACAAATAAAAATAACAACAAAATTAACAGCTATAATTAAAAACATATCCTTTGAAGAAAAAAGTAGGCCTAAGCAATAATAATCCCACCAGAATTGAAAATAAAACGTGATCAATAAATTTCATTAAAACAAACTTAATTTTTCTACGTCTTTAGTAAAATAACACATAAAAATAATAACAAAATTAATAGCTACAATTAAAAATATATCCTCTGAAAAAAAAAGTAGACCTAACCTTTATTTCTCTGGAAATTTAGCAGCCTAAGTGACAGAACTTTAACCGGTATCTAATGTCCTTTCGGTTAGACTGAAACATTTCATTGTGAAATTTAAGGATATAATGTATTCTAACAGTCACAAAGAACTTCAAATTAACAGTTTTGTTTCTGCACAGCATTCTTGTGGAAACCTAGGAACCTTTCTGAATTTTTCGGAAATCGGAAAAAGGATAACTGGCCTCTTTCGCTTACTGTTGCTACAGTTTATAGCACTACAAACGTCTCCTCCTTGTCCCATATTATTATTCCAATTATTATATTTCAGCCATTAACATTTTCATTATAACCAATAACGAACATTTCACAAGCATCAATGTGAAACACGCAACGAGCTAGCACTCGATAGAAATACGACACAGTCCAAAGTCGACCGTGGACAGTCTATTGTTTCTAGTTGCTAACCGCTTGGAGCGCTTTATCACGAGATTTGCAAATAAACACCTCAAGCTTCGCGACTGTATATAGTAGTCTGTGGTTTCAGTGGTGATATATGATCATCTTTGAATCCAGCCTGCAAACCATCACGAAAAGTAGCAAGGAACCTACCCTCGAAATCCAGCAAGCTAGCCATCCAAGGACCCACCAGAGCGCATTACTTCCGGCAAGTGAGCACGCAGGCTACCCATCAGCGCAGCCACCTTGGAATCCATCACAGAAACACGCACCGTCTGAACCGGGCTTAAGAATCATTCACGGTGTAAGGAATGCAACAGCAATGCTTGGCTCAAAATGTATCTCTCATTCTACGTCTCAGGCTGAGAGAACAAAGATTATGGACGGATTTCTGGTGTAATTGGGATCCTGAATTGTATCTGTACACACATGTGGATAGGCGTAATGTTACGCAGTAATTCCGCTTCTATTAGTTGAAGGAAAATAGCAGGAAAACTCCCAACAAAATAGGTAACTTGTTCCGACCATGATTTGAACCCGGGCCCAATCGCGTCACAGTTAAATATGTTACTCCACAGGGGTGGACAACATTACCTACATTGAGCTCTTTACTCTTCTTTTCTCTTGAGATGTACGCCTATTTGAGTTTCTGTGATTATCATTCCTCTGTTTATAATACAAATATGAAATTAGAAATCAAAATTTTTCATGACAACAAAAATAACTTGCCACCTGTGTAGCTCAGGCGGTATCGCGTTTGCCTGATGATTCGGAGTTGCGCTCGGGTGTGGGTTTGATTCCCGCTTAGGCTGATTACTTGGTTGGGTTTTTCAGAGGTTTTCCCCAATCGTAAAGCGAATGTCAGGTAATCTGTGACGAATGTTCCGCCTCATCTCGCCAGATATAATCTCGCTATCATCAATTCCATTGACGCTAAATAACACAGTAGTTGATACAGTGTCGTTAAATGAGCAAGTAAAAAAAGAACAAAAATAACTATAGAGGTTGCTAACAAAACCGGTGATTTTCAAAATAGTATTTTTTAAGGTACTAGAAAAAACTGTATGAAGCCTTTACTTTACCCTAAAGTGAACGATAATTTTATGTGTATGTATGTATGTATTTTATTTATTTTAGTTGGTTATTTAACGACGCTGTATCAACTGCTAGGTTATTTGGCGTCCATGAGATTGATGATAGCGAGATGATATTTGGCAAGATGAGGCCGAGGATTCGCCATGGATTACCTTGCATTCACATTACGGTTGGGGAAAACTTCGGAAAAAACCCAACCAAGTAATCAGCCCAAGCGGGGATCGAACCCGCGCCCGAACGCAACTTCAGACCGGCAGGCAAGCGCCTTAACCGACTGAGCCACGCCGGTGGCCTGTATGTATGTATGTATGTATGTATGTATGTATGTATGTATGTATGTATGTATGTATGTATGTATGTATGTATGTATGTATGTATGTATGTATGTATGTATGTATGTATTTATGTATGTATTTATTCACACTGCAATGGGTATATACCCGGTGACAGTGGTAACTAATTACACTCAATAATGACAATAATAAACTTATTAATTAAAAATACAGTTAATAATAATACCAATAATTAATACAAATAAATCATACTAATACTACTACTACTAATAATAATAATAATAATAATAATAATAATAATAATAATAATAATAGGGAATCCTAAATTAAATGTAGCACGGTCACTTAAAATAACATTTAAAATAAATCTAATTTGTATCTTAAATCTAAGTTCGAACTAAAATCCACGAGTATGATATGTTCATATCTGCACAAGTACCTTTCCACATTACACTCATTTCGCTGTCAACTCACTCACTGCACTGGAACTATGACACATTTCACTGTTCAAATACTTTGCACTGCCACTATAAACTATAAAGCTTCCCTGACAGGAATACGTTTCACTGACACAACACACTTCACTGACACAACATAATTCTTCACTGATACAACACTTCAATAACAAAATATCATTTACATCCTTCACATACTGTGTATAATTACCGTCTTTTAGTGAAGTCCTAAAGCCTATTTTTAAATAAGTTTTTGGTTTTTGGTAAAGCCTTCAGTAAGTCTGCAGGTAAAGCATTCCAGTCCCTGATAGTACGATTGAGAAAAGAAAACTTTCCAGTGTCCGTCCTCTGTCTTCTTTTCCTCAATTTATATGAGTGGTCGTTCCTTGAAGAGTAATTTGGCGGTTGCAAACTATTTTTTATTTCTCTCTAGGCAGGCTCACCTCTGTATGTTTTGAGCAGTGCGCATAATCGAATTCGCGTTCTCCTGTTTTTGAGTGTGTCCCATTTTAATGGTGAATTTTTCCGACAACACTTCAGAGCCCGTTTTTGAATCTTTTCCGGTGTCTTAATATGTTCTAATCTGTAAGGATCCCAACATGCAGCACCATATTCCATTACTGGACGTACTAGTGATTTATATGCAATCTCTTTGGATTTATCAGAGCCTTTTCTTAGTACCCTCATCACAAAGTGTAACGCTCTCCATGCTTTTCCCGCCAGTGTCGTACATGTTGTGTCCGTTGTCCTATTGGTGTCAGTGACCATGATTTTAGTTACTTTCTATACATTTTATAGACAGAATGTGAGGGGAGTGATCACTTGTCTTTGATAAAAAAGCTATTTTACATTTATAACAGTAAAACATACACGTCACTTACATCAACTGCATGACGGAGTAATAGACCTACATGCTAATTATGTAGTAAGAGTCGGCCAGGAAATCTTACAGCAATAGGGGTCCAGACCCAATTAGAGATAACGTTTCTAAATTCACCATTTTTTAAGTATATAAATATGTGGACCTTTTCTTAAATATTTTGTCGCCATTATTTCAAAATTTTTGCTGGATTTGTTAGTTGACATTATTTCGGTTGATGAAAGATACTTAATTGCCTAGTATTATGAGCAGAGCTAGGAGGTTGGCACCAAAACTGTTAAGTTGTGTGAGCTTTGGCTATAGCTCTACCGAATGAAAAGTATTAAAGCAACTGTCAATGTCAGTGAAACAGAAAGACAAACACGTACAACCGGGTGGTAACCAAACACGTGCTCCAATCATCCACAGTTTTAGAAAAAGAAAATAATAAGCGAATAATATAAACAAACAATAATATCAAATTATAAACTTCTCATCTCCCAATCTAAAATAATTTACCCATACATATAAAAAGTATAGCCTACAATTTTGATTCTAACCTCATTATAACAAATAACAATGAAAATTTTAATTTTACCAAAGGAAATGCTCCTTTTATGTTCAGAAAAAAAAAAATAAAAACAATATTTGTACTCTGAAAATAATCGTTCTACGTCACAAAGTGTTATTGGAGTAAATGTGAAATATGATACACTAGCCTATTTCTTACTATTTTCAGGTGAACAACTACTTTGTGAATCTAATAGTGTATCTCGTATGTGGCACATAATATTAAACCTTTAATTGTTTCAAGGAAATTTTTAATTTCTCTTGTAATTCCGGTGTTGAACTCGGACTGTAACGCAATCGAATGCATAGCAGCACGAGACGTCAACTTTTAGCGAAGAATAATCTGGGAAAAAATAAATATGTTACTCATTCCTGTTGGCAGAGTTATTTAATAACAGTCAGTTTACATTTTTTGAATCATGGATAATATTAACAATACTTAAATAGTACAAAAACAGAATAGCTCATTTTGTACAGAACCTAAAATATTAATATAAATTAACAATATTCTTCAAACTATTCACGACTGTACACAGCTTCACAGAATGATAGTATGCGTTGTTTATGTGAACGTACTGTGTATCATCTGTAGCGAACGGCAGCAGGGCGAGACGCGGGTGAGATCTATACTCCTCGCTGTACTCAACTGAAATCTACTGCCTTGGTACGAACTTCCTACCTATTATTAATCATGACAGTCTTTCCTTAAAGCGTAATGATTAAAATTTGGTTTGATATGCATTAATATTTCAAAAATATATAAATTGGAAACAGTTAAGATTTTCTCGTTAATAAATAAAGAACGACAATATTCATGATAATGAGAATTGGTAATAATCCCGATGTGCGATCTTTATGCTTGCTTTTTTTATTTTATTTTACGACGCTTTATCAACATCTTAGGTTATTTAGCGTCTGAATGAGATGAAGGTGATAATGCCGGTGAAATGAGTCCGGGGTTCAACACCGAAAGTTACCCAGCATTTGCTCATATTGGGTTGAGAGAAAACCCTGGAAAAAACCTCAACCAGGAAACTTGCCCCGACCGGAAATCGAACCCGGACCACCTGGTTTCGCGGCTAGACGCGCTAACCGTTACTCCACAGGTGTGGACTTATGCTTGCTTCTTGCTTCAATTTTGAAATACGCTATCTTATATTTGTAGATGTTAAGGGTATATGTACGTGAACGACCTCAAATATTATCAGAAACTGCAGGCTCTAAATTTCTAAAAGTTTATAAGGAAATGAACTCACAATTGGACAAAAATTATAAGGTACCCCAACAAGAATTATTAGAACTTAAATATCTAATAAAAGCATAAGAAAAAGTTACTAATAATATTTTTCAAACCAGTTCTATTAAAGTTTGAAGAAAAAAAAAACAAAAAAATTCTGCAGTTACATCATTTGGTAACCATAACATTGTTATGGTCTCTCTAACATATATAATATTTTTCCTGCACGTAATAAACACTTATTTCTGAAAAGTAGACTACTCTCAGACATGTAGAGTTGTTTATTTTATTACAATTAATTTTTATTTGTCATATATAAAATATATTAAAATTTACATATTGTTTTCTGACCTAATTTTTCTATTTTCAAAGACATGGGCATTATTGTAGTCTACCTTTTGCATAAATGCATGTTAAATCAGTGCACAAAATTTCAGAATTCTATATGTAATGGTTATGGAGTTATGAAGTAATATGTGTGAAATTTTAATTTAAAGTAAAAAGTGAATTCTAAAAAAAAAAATATTATTAGTAACTTTTTTATACTTTTATCAGATGTTTAATTTCTAATAAGTCTTGTTGTGGTACCTTGTAATTTTTGTCCAATTGTGAGTTCATTTCGTTATAAGATTTTATAAATTTAGAGCCTGCATTTTATGACAATATTTGTGGTCGTTCACGTACATATACCCTTAAAGCAGTGGTTGCCAAACACCACGAAATTGTGACGTAATAGAAATGGAACCCACACACCACTATCGCAGGGAGAGGGGTGGAGTGGGTATCTCCTCAGGTAATGCAGTGAATAACAGTACAGAGACGGACTGTGATCAAAAAACAAAAGCAATATAATATTCTTCTACTTATTAATTATACACACTTTTTCCATGTTAATATTTTATCCTCCTATTCATTATTTTTGTATTATTAATAAAATAAAATAAATGTATTTTTTATTTACCATAGAAAGAACGTGTACTTTACATCAGCAGATATTTGAAATTAGAAAAACTTACCAGTCTGGTCACGAAGTTGTAGATTACACTACATACTTAAAAAAAAAGTCGAAGTATTTTACTCCGATTAATACATAGAAGCCGATACTTTTTATTGTTCGTTTATTAATGAAATATTCAAGTTACAGGTTAGGGCGTGGTAGTCTTCATAACAAGAAGAAAAATGACAACGTACACTGTTCTTTTATACTTCATTTAAAATTTTACAACAAATTAAGTATCTCATATTTTTGCCATCTGCACTAAATAAATACTGTTCCTCCCATGCTCCTTAAAATTAAGTATTTACTTATTATCTGTTTTTGAAAAGACATCGGAACATATTATCCTACACACTTGTAACATTACATGTGTACGTCCGCTGCTGATAAATGTCCTTAGGCCTACTTACATCGAAGTGATGGCTGTAAACAGAGGATAGGGGTAAGATGCCATGGTTACGCTAGAGTGGAGACAGGGGCATGTGTCGCTACACAGCTTTTGGCGATCACTGCCTTAAAGAGTTAAAATTGGTCATGAAATATATGTTTCAATGGCTCTGACGTCTACATTTTGAAAGCGTAAAATACCTACGAGTTAGAAATAAGGTGCGCATCGTACAGGCCTAGAAAGCAGCCTTCTCATCAAATGGGCAGCTATTTGTTGCGAGGCAAGTCGACGGACGGACGGACGGACGGACACACTGCCGACAACCACTCCCTCCACATCGCACCTCAATAGCCATTTATAACAGTCCAATGATTCTCCATGCAGGAATAATCTATCTTCTTGTCAGACCTACGGGCTGAGCCCCTTCTCGAGGACGCACCTGCTCTGCCCCTCCGCTCCAGGAGGTCCCCCACCCCGCATTAAAAGGATCACCGTAGAAAAACTACAATCACAGTCACAAAGACAAAAACCTCAATTGCATGTTGTGGCGTCATGTTATGTGGACTGCATTCGAAGACACTAACAACGCAGTTATTTAACAAAGCGTATCGCATTGAAGGCGTATGAAGGGCACGGTGGAAGAAATGTACACGGCAATTATTTATGTTCCATCTCTAATTGGACTTGGCCGTAGTTTGGGCATATCACAACTTCTAACTAAAGGAGCATGTGTTCGATTCCCGACAGTTTCTGCAAAATCCTTGAAGTTTACAACTAAACAACTGCACACAAAATGTTACATGTCCAAGGGTTCAGTAATAAATAAAATAGTACCAGGGCAATGTATACCCGAGTTACGTATAACACAGGTTCAATTGCAGGCCTAATTACTAGTGGCGTTGATCGATCAAAATATTTAATCGATTAACTATTTCAATTTTGTCGATTAATCGTTAGATTAATACTGTCCATACTATAGTGCATAGACTTCGAAGCTATAATAATATTTGAATAAGTTCAAGGGAAATTTTTTTCCTGGGCCGTCCATTAAACCCGGGACCTTTGACTGAGCTACTCAGGAACGCTGCCAGACACTGACTTAAATATTCGATATTTTTCCACATAACTCAAGTGGGTTGACAAGACGTCAAAGACCCAAAATTTAGTGCGCACTTTCTGTACGACTTAAATTTGTGATGTTCTGTTAATGAACAGTAACGTGTATTATACGAATCTGGCTTTCAGGTATAGCTCCCAGTAAAGCTGGCTTCAATAATTTCAATATTTATATATTTCATTATTAATTTATTTTTATGACGTCAATGTGTTAGCAGAAAATTCAGAAACTATTAGAGAAAACACGGAAATTTTACTGAAAGCAAGTAAGGAGATAGGTTTGTGAGTAAACCCCGAAAAAAAAAAAACAAATTCTCGTGACCAGAAAATGCTACGTAATGGAAATATAAAAATTCGAAATTTATCCTTTGAAAAGGTGGAAAATTTCAAGTATCTTAGACCAACAGTAACAAATACAAATTACACTCGATAGGAAATTAAACGCAGAATAAATATGCGAAATGCCTGTTGTTATACGGTTGAGAAGCTTTTATCATCCAGTTTGCTGTCATAAAACCTGAAAGTTAGAATTTATAAAACTGTTAGGGCCTATATTCCTTGTTGTCCTGTATGGTTGTGAAACTTGGACTCTCATTTTAACAGAGATTAGATTAGATTAGATTAGATTTATTTATTTAACCTGGTAGAGATAAGGCCGTCAGGCCTTCTCTGCCCCTCTACCAGGGGATTACAACTATAACATGAACAATAAGATTACAATTAATATTAAATTTACAATTACAATTACAATAAAAATTAAAGTACGACAAGAATACCTGATTAATGAAAGCTAGACATTTTATCATAGAAGTTAAGAACAAAGAATATTTTTGTATTTACTAAATTACAAATTAAACCTACAATAACAAAATTCTATAGTGATTAAATTACCGGATATTGAGATATTTTGTGGTAGATTAAAAGAACTATTTACAAGAAATCATGTCTGAACGAGTCTCAATTACTGACCAAGTGCCTAGTAAGTTTGCGTTTGAATTGAATTTTATTTCGACAGTCCCTGATGCTAGCAGGTAGCGAGTTCCAGAGTCTTGGCAGGGCTATTGTGAAAGAGGATGAGTATGAAGAGGTGCGATGGGATGGTATTGTTAGTATTGTTTCATGGCGAGAGCGTGTGTTCAGATTGTGGTGGGAAGAAAGGTAAGTGAAGCGAGACGACAGGTACGAAGGAATAGAAGAGTTCAAGATTTCGAAGAGAAAGAGAAGTGAATGTAAATTTCTTTTCTTATCTAGTTTAAGCCAACCTATTGCTTCCAGGGATGGGGTAATATGATCATATTTACGAACATTGCTTACAAAACGTACACACAAATTATGAGCACGTTGAAGTTTCATTTTGTTGTCGCTGGAAAGGTCAGTCAGTAAAATGTCAGCATAGTCAAAATAGGGAAATACAAGGGTCTGCACAAGGGACTTTTTTAAGCAAGAGGGAAGATGAACATTTATCCTTTTTAGCACATGAATAATAGAATATAATTTTCTGCAGGTTTCTGCAGAGGTTAAGAGTGTTTGAGAATAAGGTGTTTAGGAAAATATTCGGGGTTAAGAAGAATAAAGTTACAGGATAATGGAGAAAGTTACACAGCGCAGAAATGCACGTATTGTATTCTTCACCTAAGTTAATTAGGAACATTAAATCCAGACGTTTGAGATGGGAAGGGCGTGTAGTACGTACGTGTGAATCCAGAAATGCATATAGACTCTTAGTTGGGAGGCCTGAGGGAAAAATATCTTTGGGAGGCCAAGAGGATGATAATAAAATAAATTTGAAGAACGTGGGATATGATAGTAGAGACTGGATTAATCTTGCTCAGGACAGGGACCGATGGCGAGCTTATGTCAGGGCGACAATGATCCTCCGGGTTCCTTAAAAGCCAGTGTGTATTTATTTATTTATTTATTTATTTATTTATTTATTTATTTATTTATTTATTTATTTATTTATTTATTTGTATCTTATTTTAATTTCAACCAGAGTTACAAAACCACGTGCCAATGGTAATAGGCCTACATGTCTCTCGTAAGCTACAGTTAGCTGCAGATGGAATGTTTATTGGTAATGTTTAAATTGGCAACCAGATGGGTAATTACGGCTTTCATGAATAGAAATCGGGCGTTTGTACATCCTCGGTACTACTGAACTTCTCTTTACGACAATAATTTTGTAGCAGAGTTCTTGTCAGTAGTAACGCAGTAGACAGAATTCTTTGGACATGCTTCTATTGTGATGAATGTTTTAACTTAAAAACGTCTCAATTAGGGCAAGTTCCTTCAGTGCAGGAAGGACGCTATGTTATTAAAATTCGAGTGTGTATAGCGTTCCATGCAGCACATACGCGACTCTCTAATTAAAAGAACGTAATAGTTTTGTAAACGCGCACATTTGTACACACCGCCTGCATTAGCTTCCCTTCCACTTCTATAATTATTTACAAGGCTATAGATAAAACTTTCCTCTACTTTTATTTTTGTCACTACTACACATAACCTTTAATTATGCTCCTATCCTTCCGCACTTTTTTCCACCTCCCGTCTTCATTTTGTGCATCCGCTATAAGAACAATTCTGAAGCTGACAACAAAAACGGCATTAGTGCCCTAGTCCTTAAGAGAACTGGGTAGTAATGCCTGCGCGGTTAAAGAATTTTAGTTGAATATTTCTACGGTTCTTAGTTTTCAGATTCTAAAAAGAATTTCCGCCATTTTACAATAAATCATTCCCAATTCAGTGGTATAAATATCAACTAACTAGTTTTTTATCCAATTGCAAAAGAAAGGTCCTAGCCTAACTGATAACTTGTTTTCACAATTTGTTAAATGTACTTCATTCTTCAGGTACACATTACTTGCTACAATCTTCACTCACATATCTTGTTATCAAGCAATATATATTGTAAATTCTAAAGAAAAAAATAGTGAAATATTTCACTCTCGGTGAAAGAAAAAAAATATTGAATTTTTAATAACAAATTTTGTCGTTTTTTACTTGCGTAGTCCTATATATTTTTTTTCTGGTGGTATGTGTGTTATATTCCTAAAGTTGTTGGTCTACTTTGTAGAACACAGGTTGCTGAAAACACTGTAAAAATTTCAAGTAAATTTATTCAGCAGTTTCAGAAAAAGATGCACTAAGTTTGAAAAATATAAACACATTACTTGCTACAATCTTCACTCACATGTCTTGTTATCAAGCAATATATATTGTAAATTCTAAAGAAAAAATTAGTGAAATATTTCACTCTCGGTGAAAGAAAAAAAATATTGAATTTTTAATAACAAATTTTGTCATTTTTTACTTGCGTAGGCCTATATATATTTTTTTTCTGGTGGTATGTGTGTTATATTCCTAAAGTTGTTGGTCAACTTTGTAGAACACAGGTTGCTGAAAACATTGTAAAAATTTCAAGTAAATTTATTCAGCAGTTTCAGAAAAAGATGCACTAAGTTTGAAAAATATAAACACATTACTTGCTACAATCTTCACTCACATGTCTTGTTATCAAGCAATATATATCGTAAATTCTAAAGAAAAAATTAGCGAAATATTTCACTCTCAGTGAAAGAAAAAATATATTGAATTTTTAATAACAAATTTTGTCATTTTTTACTTGCGTAGGCCTATATATTTTTTTCTGGTGGTATGTGTGTTATATTCCTAAAGTTGTTGGTCTACTTTGTAGAACACAGGTTGCTGAAAACACTGTAAAAATTTCAAGTAAATTTATTCAGCAGTTTCAGAAAAAGATGCACTAAGTTTGAAAAATATAAACACATTACTTGCTACAATCTTCACTCACATGTCTTGTTATCAAGCAATATATATTGTAAATTCTAAAGCAAAATTCAGTGAAAAATTTCAGTCCTAGTGAAACAAAAAAAAATATTGAATTTTTAATAACAAATGTTGTCATTTTTTACTTGCGTATATATTTTTTTCTGGTGGTATATGTGTTATATTCTTAAACTTGTAGGTCTACTTTGTAGAACACAGGTTGCAGAAAGGACTGTAAACATTTAATGTAAATTTATTCAGCAGTTTCAGAAAAAGATGCACTTAAGTTTGAAAAATATATACTTAGGGGGGACTGGGTAGTAATGCCTGTGCGACTAAAGAATTTTAGTTGGATATTTCTAGGTTTTTTAGTGCTCAGATTCTAAAAAGAATTTCCGTCGTTTTACAATAAGTCATTCTCAATTCAGTGGTATAAACGACAACTAATTAGTTTCTTATCCAGTTGCAAAAGAAAGGTCCTAGCCTAACTGATAACCTCTTTTCCCAATTTCTCATTCTTGAGGCACACATTACTTGCTACAGGTTTCACTCAGTCTTGTACTTTTTTAAATTATCAAGCAATATATATTGTAAATTCTAAAGAAAAATTCAGTGAAATATTTCACTCTTAGTGAAACAAAAATATATATTGAATTTTTAATAACAAATTTTGTCATTTTTTCTTGCGTATATATTTTTTTCTGGTGGTATATGTGTTATATTCTTAAATTTGTAGGTCTACTTTGTAGAACACAGGTTGCAGAAAACACTTTAAAATTTCATGTAAATTTATTCAGGATTTTCAGAAAAAAGATGCACTTAGGGGGGACTGGATGCTAATGCCTGTGCGATTAAAGAATTTTAGTTAAATATTTCTAGGTTTTTAGTGTTCAGATTCCAAAAAGAATTTCCGTCGTTTTACAATAAATTATTCTCAATTCAGTGGTATAAATGACAACTAATTAGTTTCTTATCCAATTGCAAAAGAAAGGTCCTAGCCTAACTGATAATCTGTTTTCCCAGTTTTCTAAATGTACCACATTCTTCAGGTACACATTACTTGCTACAATCTTCACTCATATGTCTTGTACTTTTTTAAGTTATCAAGCAATATATATTGTAAATTCTAAAGCAAAATTCAGTGAAATATTTCACTCTTAGTGAAACAAAAAAAATATTGAATTTTTAATAACAAATTTTGTCATTTTTTACTTGCGTATATATTTTTTTCTGGTTGTATGTGTGTTATATTCTTAAATTTGTAGGTCTACTTTGTAGAACACAGGTTGCAGAAAACACTGTAAAAATTTCATCTAAATTCATTCAGCAGTTTCAGAAAAAGATGCACTTAAGTTTGAAAAATATAAACTTAGGAAGAACTGCATTTAAAAAGAGCTGTATGAATTACATGTGCCACCAAATAAAGAGAGGTCATTTAAAGGACTTACGTGCAGAGTTACCCCCACAATATATATATATATATATATATATATATATATATATATATATATATATATATATAATTATATTTTTTACTCATGTCACTATTCAGTCCCCTTAATCCTTACCGTGAAGTTTCATAGTTTGCATTTTCATTTTTTTATTACAGGAGAAATAGAAAACATACAGGTTTGTAGTGCTGTGAAGAGTGAATTTCCATATTTTTACGGAAATCCAACTTTTTAAGCATCACTAGTACCGAAGAGACATTTGACATCCCGCCTCTCTGTATAACGAGGTCCTTTAACCTATTGCATAGATTATGTTCAATTATCAGCCAGTCAAATATTAATCCTGTAGTGATGCATAATATGATATAATTATAATAGTTTAGTGAAATTTAATGATCTTTATTTAGACAATTGAACAACATACCAATTTTTTTCGTGCTAGGGACTAAGAGTATAGGGGAGATTTGGGTAGTATTGGACATCGGGTAATATCGGACAGTGCGTTTTTTCATCTACCACCAGATGGTAGTACCTGAATGACATGGTTACGTTTCTGTATGCGACATCACAGATACGTAACCATGTCATTCAGATACTATCATCTGGTGGTAGATGAAAGAAACTCACTGTCCGATATTACCCGATGCCCGATAATACCTAACTCTCCCCTAAGTTAAAAAATTTCAATTTTCTTGGGTTCTCGTTATACAAGTTATTCAACAATAAGTACAATAAAATACTATGTCATGCAAATAATTCAGATTCACACAGTATTTAAAGGTTTAGTTCATTTCAAATCGTCGCGAGGTTATATTGTCACTGATTTGGAAACTTAAAACCTCTGTCCTGAAAACTAGCTAGTTTGACTTATGCACTTACTCCCCACCACGAAAACGTTATTCAAAATGGGCCGTATTTTTTCATTTTACGTTCTATGCATACGATAGTGATAAGTAGTAAAGTGTTGAAATTATGATCCCGTACCACAAAACTTATGACATATTTATTATAAAGAGTTTCACGTCCATTTGAACACGTATTCAGGGCTGAAGAAATAAATATGCAAATTTATTTGCTACAGAAATTTCTTACAATTAATAACTTATTCACACGAAATTTCTAGTATTTAATTCATGAACGGGAACCGTATTTTTGGTAATAACGTTATGCGAGAAATTTTGCGAAATTACTGTATGTTGCGTTTATCCTTCTAGGTACCTAAAATACCATATTTATGCAATACAAACTCGCAAAATTTCACGATATTTAGGTAATTACATCTACAATTACATATAGTAAGACAGTAAAAAATTTAGGGGTATATTTAGATTCAAATTTAAATTTTCAAAGTCAAGTGACCTACATATGTAAGAAATCTTTTTCCATAATTCATTCCCTCAGACACTTAACCAACGTTTTACCTCTCAGCCTTAAAAAAAACCTGATCCAAACTTTAGTGATGCCCCACTTCGATTATTGCGATTCTCTATTCACGAATCTAAATACTGATCTTGCCCATAGACTGCAGCGTGCTCACAATATCTGCGTTCGTTTTGTTTGTAACATTAGAAAATTCGATCATGTAACACCGTCACTAGAATTGTTGTCTTGGAGTCCACTTAAAGAAAGAAGATTCTTCAACTCTCTCTTATTACTATTTAAAATCATCCACACCTCCACACTCTCTTACCTAGCATCTCGTTTTATTTACCTTTCACTACCTCGAACCCGGAACATGTACCTTCTCTCTATTCCTCTGCACAGAACATCCTTCTACTCATCATCTTTCAGCATATCTATTCCACGCCTCTGGAACTCTCTCCCTGACCATGTCAGAGACTGTCGGACAATATCAAAATTCAAATTTCAATTAAAAAATCATATTCTATTTCATGGAATTGCTTGTTGAACACCTGTCAGGTTGCGCAACTTCGGCTTAACCCATGACATATAGTAAGTATTGTAACTATGCTGTTGTAAAATTGACAATTAATATGTAATGTATTTATTATTATTATTATTATTATTATTATTATTATTATTATTATTATTATCAGTTATGATTTATCACTATCATCATTGTTATCTCTGTTTTCTTTCTTTTTTCTTGTATTAGCTCGATGGGAGCTCTATAGTGTTCTTTTGTCTGTTGACCCTCTATAGGGCTTTAATTTAATATGTATTATTTTCATCAGTGTTTGTATTTCTCTTTTTTGTATTTATATGTGCTATCTGGTAGGATGGAAGAGAAGTGTTATGGCCTTAATCCTGTCAGATTAAATAAATATATAAATAAATAAATAAATAAACGAATGAATGAATGAATGAATGAATGAATGAATGAATGAATGAATGAATGAATGAATGAAAGAATGAATAAATAAATAATTAAGTAAATAAATAAATAATTGTGCGAAATACGTCAATAACCACGGAATATAACTCTATTGCAAAAACTACGAAATATGGACAAAAGTTTAATTCAATTTTGTTAAAAAAATTGTTTGTAACTTGTTTCAGTCAATTTGTCACTTGATAGGTATAACGCTAATATTTCTGTATTTTCTCCGTGAATATTATGTACAAAAACTTCTATTATTTCTGTTGGTATAGAAACAAGATACATTAGATTGCTTCATCGATTGCTGCAGTATGTTATGGAATTGAGATTATATTATTGCTTTGGTACGAAGAAGCGAGGATACTCTGAAATAGAAGAATAAGAAAAAGTATAACAAGGAACTGAATGGTATACATTTATTCTCTTTAAGGGTATGGATCGGTGAAAGTAACGAAAAAGAAGAACATTAAAATTGGAAAATTTGTATTTAACTATATATATATATATATATATGTGTGTGTCATGGCTCGCTGTATGTCGTCATGTGGCTATCCGATGAGCCTAGAGAATTCAATCTTCCTACACTTCCGCAAAGGCGTATTACCTAAATGCGAGAGAAATTGCCTAGCAAGTACGGCGTTTATTCTGAAGATTACTTACCGATACGTACGGTAACGCCAGTAGTGGCAAGAATGTGAACTGTTTGGAAACACGTACTGAAGTGAGTTTTTTTTTCTTACTGTCGGGATATGGGGGAGAGGGTTAAGACGATTACTTACGTATTTGTTGACATTAACTTCGACGGTCAACATGGACACGGAGCATTTGATTTGTGTTGTGGAATGTTACCGTACGCAACCGATGATAACAAATACCCTGCGTACGACTTGCCGCCGCAAAACACAGTTCGATAGAGGTTATGGTAGCACACAGACCGTACAGACCGCCATCTGTTGCTACGACGTTCAAGTTATACCGTACACGTTCTCAAGTTCAGATTGAAGAACGCTTTAAATAATAGGCAACTTCTCTAACATATAAGCTGAAACTCGCTTCAAATCGGTGACCCAACAACAGTGACGTCATGACACACTTTGAAATGAACACCCAGTATATATATATTCAGTTTTCTAAATCTGTGCTTATTTTTGCCCTGTGACAATTTAAAGTCTCCCTCGGGACAAATTTAAATGGACCAGCGCTTGTCTGAAGCTGCAGCCCTTTAAACTGACACTCAGCTGTCATTGTGACAGACTTTGTTCTTCATTTGAACTAATTTTGCTATTCATTCAGTTCGTATTTCGTCCTGTTGTGTGAGAGAAAAATGTATGTGGTAGACCTGTATAGGAAGGGGGGATATCGATAGTATATAATAATAATAATAATAATAATAATAATAATAATAATAATAATAATTTATTTAACCTGGCAGAGTTAAGGCCATACGGCCTTCTCTAACACTCAAATAGGAGTAAAACTACATTACAAAAAACACTACAAATTTACTAAGTACACTACAATTTTACACACGAAACTGAATAAGATAATAATAATAATAATAATAATAATAATAATAATAATAATAATATTTTTTTTGACATTCAAAATGCTCTAATAAATGTCCTTCTTTTTCCAATCTCAGCGAAATGTTGCACAGAAGTCTAGAAAAGCATGTGAAGTAAACTGACATGTGTGTCTTCTTCTGCTATAGAAAGTATTCAAATCACCATGTGATGAGAGTGTGTTAAGTTTAAAAGAATTGCAAAATTAACAATTAAAAGAGTAAATATATTTTTTAAAGTAACTGAAAGAAATATGAAAAGCAGATGTCATATTTTACATATATCTGTCAGGAATAAATTAAATATAAATTTAAAGATAAAGTAATGTAAACTTTGAAAATTGGGACAATTATAATTCAATATTAATAAAACAACAAATTAATTATAAGTAAACTACTTCAAATATCAACGTGAAAATTTGTGTATTGCATGTCCATATTGTAAGAAATGCGTGTTAAGGCTATATGTACGTGAACAACCACAAATATTATCGGAAAATGCAGGCTTTAAACTTTTAAAATTTTATAAAAAAATGAACTTACAATTGGACAAAAATTACAAGGTACCACAACAAGACTCATTAGAACTTAAATATCTTATAAAAATATTAAAAATTTACTAATAATATTTTTCAAACCTGTTTTAAAAAAGTATGAAAAAAAATATATCTGCAGTTACACCATTTGGCAACCATAATATTGTTATGGTCTCTCTGACATCTTTAATACTTTTCCTGCATGTAATAAACACTTATTTCTGAAAAGTAGACTACTCTCAGACATGTAGAGTTGTTTATTTTAATACAATTAATTTTTTTATTTGTCCTGTATAAAGTATATTAAAATTTACATAATGTTTTGTGACCTAATTTTTCTATTTTCAAAGAAATGGGCATTATTGCAGTCTACCTTTTGCATAAATACATGTAAAATTATTGTACAAAATTTGAGAATTCTATCTCTAACGGTTGTGGAGTTATGAAATAATACGTGTTAAAATTTTCAAATTTTGGAAAACTTAATTTAAAGTAAAAAGTGAATTCCAAAAAAAATATGATTAGTAACATTTTTTATACTTTTATCAGATATTAAGTTCTAATAAGTCTTGTTGTGGTACACCTTGTAATTTTTGTCCAATTGTGAGTTCATTTCCTTATAAAATTTTAGAAATTTAGAGACTGCATTTTCTGATAATATTTGTGGTCGTTCACGTACATATACCCTTAATGGTTTCAGATTAATTAGTGTAAAAATGTAGAAGTTAGAAATTTTACACCACCATAGCCTTCTCACTTGATATTGATTGATTTATTTAAAAAAATGTCGCAAGTCTTAATATTCTGTGATGAAACTCGCAAAATTATATATACTAATTTAAATTGGATATAGTTATATACTCTTTCAATTTATGTCGATTTAATTTATAATTACATTGGGATTTTAATGTGATTTTAATTAGATAATTTTAAATTCAAATTTCTGACTTGCGCTCGTCCTCACGTCCGTGTAAAAGCACTAAAAGTAATTTTGTGTGACTTGGAGTGTTTTTTTGTGTATCACCTGGTAAAAATATGTGGCCTAAGGGTCCATAGAGACGTGGAAAATTACCCTCACTGTCTTAATAACGTGGCTTTTATCTGTGTAGTCTTGAAAGGTGCATGGGGAAGATTAATGAAAAGACCTGCATACAAAGACTCTGAGGTCTTCTGGATGAATTATACAACACCCGGCCGCCTCCATTTTAATAGCGGCGTGGATGGAGAATCGTGAAAATATTCAACAATTACGTTAGGACATCAAAGACTGTATAGATTGATGTATATATAATGAATTCTGTGCTTTGTTATAGTAAACTACATAGATACTTTAATTTCAAATCCTTTATTCTGCGACTAATTTCCCTCTCAAATGCCTCTTTTCGACTCTTGTAAATTAATCTAAAACACACGCCATTTCGGAATTTGAACCCATATTCGTCGTAAAATTTGTGGAAAATCTACTCACAAACGGCTATTCTAATTCAACCCCTTGGAGCAAGATAATAGTACAGTATCCCTCAACATTTTAAACTCTGCGATTTTTTGGTTAAACCAGAGTTCTACATTGGAGTTAAATCGCTCGCTTGAACTCGGTCGAGTGTCGCACCCTCGAGTGAGATACGATCGGTCGTGATACGCTCGTAATAAATAGAAGCACAGTACAAGGTCATCTCACCGACATGTCTTATCTTGTATGGAAGGCGACAGATAAGACACACATACGTTTTGCTCACACGGTAAACATAAGGCTATATTTTCTGCATTTATGACAAACGTTTATTGGAATAGTCAATGGAACGTACCAAAACAGGAACATGAAGTTATAAATAAAATAGTATGAAAAACTTCGATATACAGTTATTATTGATAATTAATAATTATTCAATATTTGATTTACCTCATATATAATATGATAGGTCCATACATAGTGTTCTGCCTATATACTGCGCCAATGTAGAAACGTTTTACAAAATATTATTGATATATCAGTAGATTAATAACAATATTAGTACAGAGACAACATCACAGAAAATATAATAAAACGAATAATCATGCTGCACAACTCTTACCGACGCAAAGATTGATACACTAATTATTAGGGATTATTATTATTATTATTATTATTATTATTATTATTATTATTATTATTATTATTATTATTACTAGAAAACTTGATACAGTTCTTGCATTATCGTGATTGTGTTCTCGTTTATAATAAATACATTTACATCCAATAACATATATCAGATGTGGCAAAAACAAAATCACCCCTTTGTGGGGGGGGGGAAAGAAAAACATTTACCTACAACATTTATATTACATTTTAAAGCAAGTTTTGTAGTTGTACTATGTTAGTTAAACACTGCAAAGTTTTGAAATGATAAACATATATGATGTTACTACACAGTTCATCACTGTAACAAGAAGGAATTTCTAACGCTCGGCTTATACCGTTCGAGGATTTATCGCTCATGACAATTTTACCCATCATGCATGTGCGCTACCTATCGGATTATGCTATGAACTACTTGGCGCTCGATCGAAAACGTCCGATGCAGACCTCTGGTTAGCCTATAACTCATTTCCCTAGATGTCTCTGATATGCTGTGTGCCTTTCCTTTCAAGATAATGGTAATACAACATTTCAATAAAGCTGTTCAAAACAACATGTGGAATCAAGATCTGAAGGGATGTAAAATATCAGAAGTCGAAGACAATGATTCATAATCTTCAGTGGCATTTGATTGTAATCAAATCTACCAGATAATTAATGTAATATGGATATAGTAGATATTAAATTCTCGTTTTTTTAAATATTGATTCACATATTGAGCTTAAAATAAAATAAATCTATTTTCGCTTCAAATTACTTTTATTTGTAATATGGTGAAATACACTCCTTAATATATAATTTTCAAGAGAATCATCATGCTCACTAAATTCAACATATCGATGGCTAAGAAGAGATACCTCGTACCTGTAAATTTGCAGGGAAATAAAAAAAGTTTTAAAATTAATTTTTATCATAATAATAGATTCATTTTATACCGGGTGTAAGCGTTATGAACTGCCAAAATTATACAGACTGTACATCTCGGTCTATTAAACATGATGTGTAGTAAAATATTGTTCTTTCCTTTTACTTTTTTTTTCCCTAAAGTAGCATGTTTTTAGGATTCATAGATAAGTCTAATATTTACTCCTCTAGTATACGTATGTGAAAGTTATTGGCATTGATCTTCCGCCCAACACACGCTAAAACTACCCTTTGTATGTGGTACGTTCTGTTTCTAGACTCCTCAAATGGTATAATCATGTTGAAATGATGCGCTCTAAATTTCTGCCATGGCAGTCACATTCTTGTAGTCCAATACGAAGACTGGAAATTGGGCGTCTAAGAAAGATGGAGGTAATTTTAAATCTTAATTCTTTTATCTCTGAACGTGTCAAAGATCCAATAAAATTGTAATGAAAGAATAAAATTGGAAACTGAGGTCCCTGAGACAAATAACGTCATGTATATCTTTAACGCCATTCTATTAATTCTTGTTAACGACACCAGATTTCGGTAGTGCACTACTGTAGCCTGCATTCGCTTGTCATGTAGTGACGAAATGAGTTACTAGCTGTCCGCTGACATTTACAAAGTGACATGATATTCCACCATTTTGCTGTTGTGTGCTGATAGTAAAAGCTGTTCTTACAGTATATCAAGGTAAGATGCAATATTTTATTTTGTGTATTGAACAAATAATAACGATATTAAACTATATATTTTCGTGATCCTTAAATATTCTTTTATGCAGAGAAAGTATTTGCTATCTGTAACATTTGGAAATGTTAGAGAAACAGGCTTGTAATGTTTTCAAGTACTCATTAGCGCTTTAACGCCACGTGGCGTTAAAGGTATACAGAAAAAAATTAGGTTATGTTAATACGGTACTCATTTGTTTAGCGATAGTCCTCAATTTTTAATAGTATTTTCATTGCTGTTATATTCATATTGTGTGAGGATTTATATGATTATTGTGGAAACATCAGGAAAAACACTAACCTTTCAATTTACAAATGTCTAGCATGTACACAGTGATGATAAATTATCAAACTCTTATTTTTTTTGTTTTACTTTTGGGGAAATATTCATATTTAACTAAGCTTAATGCTTTGTGTTTATAACTTTCTACTGTGTCTCGTCCCTTTATTGAAAGTAAGAAGTTACTGGAAAACATACTTTTCTAATCCATCTGGTGTTTCAGCTTCAGATGAAGAATATTTCATTAGTATTGAGTGATTTTGTACCTTTTATTAACAGAAACTCAAATTTAGTTGCTTATTTCAATTTATGCTGCACAGGAAAAATATTTCATTCATAATTATAAGTGTATAGGCTACTAGAAAACAGATGGCGTTAATTGGATAAGCTGTTCCTAATAACGCCAGTATACAAAGTTTTCCTATTTGAGCTGTAATTCTTGTTCGGCATATAACATCACCATTTTCACTGTGCTATTTTCTAAATATAAGATTAAAGTTTCTTTGTCATAATTTTTGTGTTTGTACATAACCTATTTCCAGAGCAACATTGACTTAAGTGTTATGGTGGCGTTATTTGGTATGTGTAAAAAGGTAAAGGTATCCCCGTAACATGCCATGAAGGCACTTGGGGGGGCATGGAGGTGGAGCCCCATGCTTTCCATGACCTCGGCACTAGAATGAGGTGGTGTGGTCGGCACCACGCTCTGGCCGCCTTTTACCCCCGGGAAAGACCCGGTACTCAATTTTATAGGAGGCTGAGTGAACCTCGGGGCCGTTCTGAAAGTTTGGCAACGAGAAAAAATCCTGTCACCAGCTGGGATCGAACCCCGGACCTTATTTGGTATGTGTACCTTACAATAATTGCGAAGATCAGAGAAAGAAAATGAAATGGTATGGAGTTAGAAGCAAATACGTGTGTCTAATTTTGAATGTTTCAAATAAAGGGTAGTGAATGCAATTTAGCAACTGAATTAAATACATTGACGAACACAATTTATCGATTTAGGCTAAATAAAGTATTTCCAGCATTAGCATATGTTAAATTAAATGTTTCACAGGGTGTGATTTGAATCAACTCATAGTTCTGGAGGGAATCGCGCTCGAATGGGCAGATGACCCACGGACCGGATTAGTCGCAAGTGTTTTGCCCTGCCGGAAGGTAGTTGATGCCATATATATTTTTAATTAGCGGAAACGTGTACTATGCATAATTAATCACCACGCTAATGCGACAGATGGCGCTGCTTGCATTCGCTGACAGCTTTCCCAAAATTCGTTAGACTTTGACGTTTCAATGCGCAAGCTCGCGTTCAAATGTTTATCTGTCACTGGAATTCAGATGTCTCATTGTTTCGTCTCATTAAAGAGAAAGTTTGTTCACAAATACGTGGCTTCACATAGTGCAGAGTTCCAATTATCAGGACGTCGGATTACGGGAATAGTTCTATCTCCATTTTAAGAGAGAAACTTCTCTTTTTGGTGATGAATTTTAAGTGAAAAATATTTATTGTATATACCTAAATAACTATGAGAACTCTGCGTAGTTACAGGGTTGCTTCAAGTGTTTATAAATTCCAGTGGCTGCCGGTTAGGCATTCTGGTGGTAGTGCCAAAAATGAGGAAAAAAACTTGCACGCAAATCACCGTAGTGGAAGGTGATAATCACAACTCACGTTTACATTATGTTAAATAAAACACATTAATTAAACCAGCTATTTTACCAGGTGTGTAGTTAATAATGCATCTAGTACCGGTAACAGTTACAATAACATTTCCGAAACTAATAATGAAATTTACAAAATATACAGATAATGCAAAACTTTCTCACTATTGTTAAATCAAATACAAATTACTTTTATAAATAGTAAAATTACTGGCAAAAACACACGAGAGTAACAATGATATAGATAATAAATGAACACGTTTGCACTTTATTTAAACAGGCCGATGAATCCAAGGCAGGAGCCTGAATAACACATGTTCATGTCCTGCACAGATCTCATGTATTGTTAATAAAAGCATCAATGCTAGCAACAATATAGCGATATTTAATTGCCGAAAAATAAAACAAATATTACACAAAATTAACAAATAGTGTTACATAATATGAAAAAAATATTTATCTTTCTAAAAAAGAATCATGACTGACTATCTCTGCATTCAATATAATTAAATGGATACCGGTAATAATTTACATATTCAAATCCAAGTTTTGTGCATTAGTTTTGAATTTGTATCATTACATTAAGTTAGCTCAGTTGGTAGAGCAGCTGGCTGCGGACTGGAAGGTCCGGGGTTCGATCCCAGGTTGTGACAGGATTTTTTCTCGTTGCCAAACTTTCAGAACGGCCCCGAGATTCACTCAGCCTCCTATAAAATTGAGTACCGGGTCTTTCCCGGGGGTAAAAGGCGGCCAGAGCGTGGTGCCGACCACACCACCTCATTCTAGTGCCGAGGTCATGGAAAGCATGGGGCTCTACCTCCATGCCCCCCAAGTGCCTTCATGGCATGTTACGGGGATACCTTTTTACCTTTTTTACATTAAGATTTGGCGCGTAACTTTGACTTGTGTTTTCCTGAAAGTCTGCGCTTGATGGTTCCCTGACTAACAACGTCTCCAACAACCTTGCCATCTAGCGAAACTTTTGCATTACTGCGTTCTAGCGGCCGGAATGTTAACTACTGAGTCAAATTGAATTCGGCTCAGAGTCTGCCATAATTAACGCATATGGACATGAATCAGTAGCCTTTTGTACAGTGTTATATGAACGCAGGCAGTGCCACACTGAACTGGCTCCAACGTTCGGAAATACGCTGCAAGAATGCGTCCCGACCTGTACGCGCTTGTTCAGATGACATACGAATAAAATGTGTAGAAATAAACAACTACAACTGCTTTTTAGGATATTAGTTTTTGTTTCTTTCATTGGTGGTGCCAAGGCACACTGGCACTGCCCCAAAAGCCGCCCCTGATAAATTCGGTAAAATTTTAAACCTTTATCTTCTTAATAGAGAGATTTCACATCCTCCTGGTACGCTAAACGCTTAACGCTTTATTGATGTCATTTATGAAAGAGCTAATCAAAGCCATTCACCTCACATTATTTCAATAGCAGACACTCTATCTCTAGGCGGATAACGTGGAAGAACGAAATATACCTTGCGCCTGATTCGGTGTTAAAATATGGCATCTCGTTTGAGATTTACCACTGTAAACAATATTCATCTACTTAGAAGAGTTCAAGATGGATAAATTATTCAGGCCGAAGTACAAGAAGGCTCGAGAAAGAAATTTCGTTGAGATTCCAACAGATAGAAGTTGATTCGTGAGTAATCCGCCAAGGGAAAAAGGGCTCCTTTGTTTAACTCGGCCTAACTCGGAAACCAATAAAGATTTTGAGTAGTGATCACTTTTAAAAGTAATTCCAATACTTTCTCAACACTTCTTTCGCTTTGACCCCATCTAACGTGAAAAATAAAAATGTATGCCGCTTACCAACTTTTGAAGATGTAAATATCAATTCTAAACAGAGCACATAGAAGTTAGAATTTTTTTCTTACTTTTCTAAAAAGATTTTCACTTCCAATTTTTTCTATGCTTTCCTTAGACTTTGAGCAATCAATTTAGAAACCTACAACGCGAATGATTATCATAGGAAAATCTTCCCTTCCAATGATTCTGCAATATTATTTTTTCAAGTGTTTATGTATTGAGCATTTGAGTACAGTACATGACATTTATAAACATTGTCATAATTTCCCCTATATTTCGGAACACATTTAAATAAACTTTTATCAGTCATTCCTAAATGCATTTCAATTTTTCCTAAAATCAGTTAAAAACGCTTTGGTATTCGTCTCGCTTGAATACAACTACTTTTTAAGAACGAAGTATACCTTGCGCCTGATTCGATATTAAAATATGGCATCTCGTTTGAGATTTACCACTGTAGATAATATTCATCTACTTAGAAGAGTTCAAGATGGATAAAGTATTCAGGCCGAAGTACAAGAAGGCTCGAGAAAGAAATTTTCCTTGAGATTCCAACAGATAAAAGGTTGATTCGTGAGTACCCCGCCAAGAGAAAAAGGGCTCCTTTGTTTAACTCGGCCTAACTCGGAAACCAATAAATATTTTGAGTAGCGATCACTTCTAAAAGTAATTCCAATTCTTTCTCAACATTTCTCTAGCTTTGACACCATGTAACGTGAAAAAAAAAGTATGCCGCTTACCAACTTTTGAAGGTGTAAATATCCATTCTAAAGAGAGCATATCGTAGTGAGTATTTTTTCTCACTTTTCCATAAAAGATTTTCATTTCCAATTTTTTCTATGCTTTCTTTAGACCTTGAGCAATAAATTTAAAAACCTACAACGCGATTGATTATCATAGGAAAATCTTCCCTTCCACTGACTCTGCAATATTACTTTTTCAAATGTTTATGTATTGAGCACTTGAATACAGTACATGACATTTATAAACATTGTCATAATTTCCCCTGCATTTCGGAACACAACATTTAAATAAACTTCAATTAAACTTTCCTAAATGCGCTCTATTTCATTTTTTCCTAAAATCAGTTTAGAACGCTTTGGTATTCGTCTCGCTTGAATACAACTTATTTTTAAGAACGAAGTATACCTTGCGCCTGATTCGGTGTTAAAATATGTCATCTCGTTTGAGATTTACCGCTGTAGATAATATTCATCTACTTAGAAGAGTTCAAGATGGATAAATTATTCAGGCCGAAGTACAAGAAGGCTCGAGAAAGAAATTTTCCTCGAGATTCCAACAGATAAAAGGTTGATTCGTGAGGACTTCGCCAAGAGAAAAAGGACTCCTTTGTTTAGCTCGCCCTAACTCGGAAACCAATAAAGATTTCGAGTAGCGATCACTTTTAAAAGTAATTCCAATTCTTTCTCAACATTTCTCTCGCTTTGACCCCATCTAACGTGAAAAATAAAAAAGTATGCCGCTTACCAACTTTTGGAGGTGTAAATATTCTAAATAGAGCACATCGAAGTTAGTATTTTTTTCTCACTTTTTAAAAGAGATTTTCACTTCCAATTTTTTCTATGCTTTCTTTAGACCATGAGCATTCAATTTAGAAACCTACAACGCGATTGATTATCATAGGAACACCTTCCCTTCCAATGACTCTGCAATATTATTTTTGAAGTGTTTATGTATTGAAAACTTGAATACAGTACATCACATTTATAAACTTGTCATAATTTCCCCTACATTTCGGAGCACAACATTTAAATAAACTTCAATCAACCATTCTTAAATGCGCTCTATTTCAATTTTTCCTAAAATCAGTTAAAAATGCCTCGCTTGACTACAACTTATTTTTAAGAACTAAGTATACCTTGCGCCTGATTCGGTATTGAAATATGGCATCTCGTTTGAGATTTACCACTGTAGATAATATTCATCTACTTAGAAGAGTTCAAGATGGATAAAGTATTCAGGCCGAAGTACAAGAAGGCTCGAGAAAGAAATTTTCCTCGAGATTCCAACAGATAAAAGGTTGATTCGTGAGTACCCCGCCAAGAGAAAAAGGGCTCCTTTGTTTAACTCGGGCTAACTCGGAAACCAATAAAGATTTTGAGTAGCGATTACTTCTAAAAGTAATTCCAATTCTTTCTCAACATTTCTCTCGCTTTGACACAATCTAACGTGAAAAATAAAGAAGTATGCCGCTTACGAACTTTTGGAGGTGTAAGTATTCTAAACAGAGCACAGCGAAGTTAGTATTTTTTTCTCACTTTTTAAAAGAGATTTTCACTTCCAATTTAATCTATGCTTTTCTTAGACCTTGAGCAGTTAATTTAAAAACTTACAACGCGATTGATTATCGTAGGAAAATCTTCCCTTCCAATCACTTTGGACTATTATTTTTTCAAATGTTCATGTATTGAGCACTTTAATACAGTACATGACAGTTTTAAATATTGTAATAATTTCTCCTATATTTTGGAACACAACAATTAAATAAATTTCAATCAATCATTCCTAAATGTGCTCAATTTCAATTTTTCGTAAAATCGGTTAAAAACGCTTTGGTATTCGTCTCGCTTGAATACAACTTATTTTTAAGAAAATATATTATTCCATGAATTTATTAAGATTCGCACAGGCTTGACAGTGTTGGCATCTTTGAAAGGGCCCCAATACTATAAATTTTATTTTGATCTGCTTGCAGTTGAAATTCCGTAATAAGGCCCTTTATAAAATGACTGTTTTAATTGTTATTTGCTCACACAAAGAACAGTACTAGGAAAAAAATTCTGGGCTCTCCACCTAAGTTCGTAATATTTATTCCATCACAAAACCATTTCCACATTAAATAAATTACGTATACGATTATATTTGATTTAATGATAGCAGCGCTTTGGCCTTCTATCTAGGTGGTGTTGGTCATAAAGCCAAGCGTCCCCATACAGAAGTGATGCGCCGAACGTACAGTTATTTGTGCTGCCGCTTTAGCGTTGTTCTCCTAGCACCATGGGAGACAATAGTACATTATGCAACGAGCCTATAATGAAGGTAATTAAGAAGTGAGTATGGATATTTATGAAACGAGCGCAAGCTTCTTAATTACCATTATAGGCGAGTTTCATACGACTTTTTATGCTCGATCATATTTCCAACTTGATATTGTTAATTTTATTGTATCTGACCTGGAGCAATGTCCCTTATGTTCTGAGATGTGCGCAGACGCGAAAGTATTGATTTTTTCCGAGGAACAGATGTGCACATTGACCTTGCTAGGCCATAAGAACCTACAGAGATAACATTGAAATAAAATTAGACATTGAAAAACGAGATGACAAATTGAGTTTATTTGAATATTACTTACAATTAACGCTAATTATTATAGTAACAGAACATAACCTTCTGCGACAGTATTAGATTTCCAGCCTCCGTGACTTTTCGCTAATTCTCTTTCGATTGCATATCCGAGAATAATCGATACTTGCGGTTTTATAACGGTAGAAAGCTGACCTGTAATTGGCTGAACAGTTGTAACCTGAGTCGTCATTGGCTGAAAGACCTGACCTTTAATGAGTAGGTGTACTTTAATGACATGCATTAAAGTTCTGCTACCAGGTGTATAATTACTACATTTCGGCATGGTCGAGCATAAAATACTTTAATCCACAAGACGGTGAAGGAGATGGTGAATACCAAATAAATTGCTATAATTATATGCTTTTGTTATAATTTCTTTTCCATCCAGTTGTAAATTTGCGCTTAAGTCGAGATAATAAGAGAGTTCTGATTGTGAAATGACTAGCGACAGAATTATTAACCGCTATCCTAGCAAGAAAATTTTCGGATATAACTGTGGTAGAAAAGCATGCTTGAATGTGTTTTCTTAACTCAAATGTCACAAAGCTCCTGGTGTAATAATGTTATTAAAGCTACAGTTTATTTTAACATCAAAACGTTAAACAAATTATCTTTTAGTTTAATTCCATAAGAAAGCTAGCTCTTCGTTAGGGGCAATTAATTGTTGCTCTGTTATAATGGAAAGGAAGAAATTACTGGAGGGGAAAAAAAGTTAGGAATCTAGTTCCTCTAGTGGACCGTGAGGACGGACCTTGTCGCTGCTCCTACAAGTAAAAGAAACCGGTTATTGAAGATGAGTTTCTGTCCTACCTCTTGTT